>NW_005361459.1:2775398-2782685 GCF_000412655.1 Myotis brandtii | reverse complement strand
GAGTGGACTCAAGGTTATTACTTTAAGATTATCAAATTGACTCATTTGTATAAAAGTATGCTTTGTTTGTGTGGGAGAAGGGTTAGGTTCCTAATAGTTCAGAAGCCTAGGTCTATCTTGGAAATGGGCTGTGCCAATGAATGTCAGGGCAGGGAAAAGGCTGAGTAACAAACCAATTCCTGCTATATACCTTGGTTTCTGGTGAACAAGGACTCATCCAAAAACCTAACTACTGAAGAAAATTATTGCCTCATGATCTCATGTCAACTTCCTGCCATGCTGCTGGTATGAGTTCATGCTTTCAATCACCTCTTCCTTTACAGGGAAAAGAAAGAAGCCCAGAGAAAAAGAATGAAACAGAGTCTCTTGAACCAAACTCCCACTAACCTGCTAACTACATAATCAAGAGGTGGATTTTTTATCTATTTACTATTTTTTTAAATATATTTTTATTTACTTCAGAGAGGAAGAGAGAGGGCAATAGAGATAGGAACATTAATGATGAGAGGGAATCACTGATTGGCTGCTTTCTGCAAGCCCCACACTAGGGATCAAGCCTGCAACCGGGGCATGTTCTCTGATCAGAAATCGAACTGTGATCTCCTGGTTCATTGGTTGATGCTCAACCACTGAGCAACACCAGCCAGGCTGAGCATTTTAAAAATGACATTAAAAGACTAGTTGTCAACTCAGGCACTCTTGGGCCAAGTGGAGGACATGCAAGGCTGAAAGACAAGGAAGGATGAACAGAGTGTTTGTGATTTTCAAAAGGGAGAAAATTAGTATATGTTCAAAATGGGTTGGAAAACTAGACTTCTGAAACACTGAAAAATCATAATATGCAGAAACACAACCAACAATATCATTGTCCAGAACTCACTTTAGAAAAAATTTAATATTACAGAATAACTAAGGACTTTAAAGTATCATAATAAAGATATTCAAATTGCTAAACAAAGTAACTAACAGTCATTTTTTAAATCAAGGAACTAGGAAACAAAACCAAGAAGAAATGATATAAAAAGTTAGAGGGGAAAAAAACAAACAAACAGTGATCTTAAAAATAGATGTAATAGTTATGTTAAAAAACTCAAAAAATTATTAAGTTAATAGAAGGTACTGAGAAATTGACAAAAAGTAGTTACATGGCTGATAACTAAGAAGCTCCAATATATAAGAGCAGACCCAGAAAAAGGTGGTGGACAGAGGAGGAGAATCATATTCATAGAGCTAACAACACAGACTTTTCTGGAGTTGAATACAAGTACCCTTCAAGTGGCATAAATAAAGATAAATCTCATGCCAAGATGCATCACAGTAAAATTGGAAAGTCTTAAATATTACCCAAGAGAAAAGGCATCATTATCTAGAAAGAAATAATAATTCGGTTAACATCAGACTTATCAAGAACAAAGGTCAGAAGTAGTGTATTCAAAGTGCTTTGGGAGAATGACAACCTTTCTAGGATTTTATATCCCACTAAATTATCATGCAAAAATGAGGACCACATAAACACATTTCAGATATACAAAGAGCAAAAGAGTTTACTAATTATAATCCCTCAGGTAAGAAATATTCAAAGGATATACTTTATTAAGAAAAAAAGCAAACTCTAGAAGAAAGCTTAGTATAAAAAAAGATGAGCACAAAATTTAATAAAATGTTAGTAAATGTGCTTAACTATTCACTAATTAAAAATAGTGTTTTTTTTTAAATTTACTGATTTGAGAGAGGGGGGAAAGGGAGAGAGAGAGAGAGAGAGAGAGAGATTGAGATTTGCTGTTCTACCCTTTCATGCATTCATTGGTTCTTGTATGTGCCCTGACTGGGGATCGAATGTGCAACCTTGGTGTATGGGGACAATGTTCTAACTAACTGAGCTACCCAGCAAGGGCAAAATAGTTCTTTTAAATGTATGTGTGTATATATATATAATGTAATATGCAAATTAGCTGTGATGTCGTAATGGGTTACAACCGGACCATTAGCATATTAGCTCTTTATTAGCTCCTATGCACACTGCAGGGCATTGCTCCAGAGACTGGGCGAAAGCAGAGAGGCGCAGGAAGAAGGCGGGACTAGCCTGAGGCAACCAGAAACATTTCTGGTTGCAGGCTTGATCACCTTCAGACTGGAGGGTGAGCGGTGCCTTGGGAGAAGGTGAGAAGGTTGGCGCCGTGCAGGAGCAGGAAGAAGGGAGAAGGTGAGAAGACCAGCACTGCAGGAGAAGACAGAAGGGAGAAGGTGAAAAGGCCAGTGCCCCGGGAGAAGGCAGTAGGGAGAAGGTGAAAAGGCCGGTGCCGCCCATGAGCAGGCAGAAGGGAGAAGGTGAGAAGGCCGGCACCGTGGGAGAAGGCAGAAGGGAGAAGGTGAAAAGGCCGGTGCCGCCCATGTGCAGGCAGAAGGGAGAAGGTGAGAAGGCTGGCACCGTGGGAGAAGGCAGAAGGGAGAAGGTGAAAAGGCCAGCGGTGTGCACAAGAAGGGAGAAGGTGAAAAAGCTGGTGCCGGGGGAGAAGGCAGAAGGGAAAAGGTGAAAAGGACAGCTCCTTGGGAGAAGACAGAAGGGAGAAGATGAGAAGGCTGGTGCCTCAGGAGAAGTTGAAAAGACCAGCGCCTGGGGAGAAAGTGAGAAGGCCGGCACCGTGCATGAGAGAGCAGAAGGGAGAAGGCAGAATGGAGAAGGTGTCAGTTAGGCAGGGGGATCAGGCCAGGATGGGAGAGCAGATAGGCAGTTAGGGGGAGAGCAGATAGGCAGTTAAGGGGATCAGGCCAGGAGAGGAGAGCAGTTAGGCAGTTAGGGGGATCAGGATAGGAAGGGAGAGCCGTTAGGCAGTTAGGGGGATCAGGCCAGCAGGGGAGAGCAGTTAGGCAGTTAGGGAAATCAGGCTGGCAGGGGAGAGCAGTTAGGGGCAATCAGGCAGGTAGGCAGAGAGGTTTGGGGTGATTAGGCAGGCAGGCAGGCAGAGGCAGAGGCAGTTAGGGGCGATCAGGCAGGTAGGCAGGTGAGTGGTTAGGAGCCAGTGGTTACGGATTACGAGAGAGATCCCGGATTGGAGAGGGTGCAGGCCGGGCTGAGGGAACCCCCCCCCTCGCCCCCCCCGCACAAATTTCGTGCACTGGGCCTCTGGTCTATATATATAAAAGGCTAATATGCAAAGTGCCCCCTCGGGAGATCAAGACCCTGGCCGGCAGTTGGAAGTAAGGCCCCAACCGGCAGCTGGAAGGTCCAATCAGCCTTGATCGCAGGCCAGGCCTAGGGACCCTACCCATGCATGAATTTCGTGCACTGGGCCTCTAGTAATAAGAGAATATTACAAACAACTTCATGTCACTACATTTGAGAGTTAGAGGAAATGGACAAACTCCTAGGAAAAACTACAATTTACACAAAATAAAACAAAATCCGTATAGTTTAATAATAGAAAAAATGTAATCTATGAATTAAAACTTCCCACATAGAAAACACCAAGCCCAGAAGAGTTCACTGGTAAATTTGATCAAAAACTCACGAAAGAAATAACAATAATCTTCAAAATATTCTCCTAGAGAATAGAAAAAGGAAATACTTCCAAATTAGTATTATGAGTACAACACAATCTTAACATCAAAACCTGATAGGAACATAAGAAACACAGAAAGTTGCAGACCTATCTTACCCCTGAATGCAGATTTAGAAATCCTAAATATTTGCAAATCAAATCTAGAAATATATAAAAACGATAATGTATTTCAACCAAATTATGTTTACGCAAAAAATAACCACTATGTCATACATAATGATATCACCTCAAAATATATGGAAGGACCTAAATTTTAAGTTATTTATGATAAAATCTCTTAGCAACCTAGAAATATAAACATCCCTAATTTGATAAAAGGCTTTACAAAAAACATACAGCAATCCCTTTAAATAAATAATTTCAAAATTTTCAAGATCAGACATTGAATTAAGTTTTAATTTTACATTATCATAGTTCATTTAGTTCAATCTCCCCAATCCTATATAACAAAAGCCTAATATGCTAAGTGTCCAGTTGTCTGGTTGTCCATTCAACCAATCAAAGCGTAATATGCTAGTGATATGCTAAGGCCATTCAACCACTTGCTATGACGTGCACTGACCACCAGGTAGCAAACAGTCGACCAGTCACTATGACGTGCACTGTCCACCAGGGGGCAGATGCTCTGACTGATAAATTAGCTTGCTGCTGGGGTCCAGCCTATCGGGAATGAGCAAGATGGGCCAGACATGCCCTGGAGCCCTCCCACGGCCCCTCCCCAGCTGGCCAACCTCCCATGTCTCTCCCCAGCCCTGTTCATGCACCGGTGGGGTCTCTCGGCCTGGCCTGTGCCCTCTCACAATTCGAGACCCCTCGGGGGATGTAGCAGAGCCGGTTTCAGCCTGATCCCACAGGGCCAAGGGACCCCACTGGTGCACGAATTCGTGTACCAGGCCTCTAGTTAAATTTATAAGAATCAAAGAATCATTGTGGTTAAATAACTTTTTTGAAGTCAGTATAAATTTTCTTTTGAGTTTAGATCTATAAGCACCCTGGAATTCACTTTTTAAAAATATATATATATTATTGACTTTTTAAAGAGAGGAAGGGAGAGGGATAGAGAGCTAGAAACAACAATGAGAAACATCAATCAGCTGCCTCCTGCAAACCCCCTACTGGGGATGTGCCTGCAACCAAGGTACATGCCCTTGATCAGAATTAAACCTGGGACCCTTGAGTCCCCAGGCTGACGCTCTATCCACTGTGCCAAACCGGTTAGGGCTGGAATTCACTTTTGAATAATTAGTAATATGGGGTCATTTCATTTTTTCCATGTGGATTCTCAACTATCCCTCCTCCACTTGCATTAAGACTTTCCTCCTGCCTTTCTGTTCCCTAGTGCAGATGATATCATAAGTCTAGCATAACACAGTTGTGTTTCTGGGATCCTTATTGCATTCTGTGGGCCTGTATATCTGTCTTGCATCAGGTCACACTCTTGCAATTTTTGTAGCTTTTAAAAAGACATTAGATGAAGCAAATCTTTCCACTTAGTTATTTGTAGTTTCCTGGCCCTCCCTATTTCCATATACATTTTAGAATCTGCTCATCAACTTTCTCATAAAATCTCTCTGGAATTTCTATTACTTAACTACTTTGGCTGTTTAATATACATTTGGAAGCAATTCTAGGAATTATTTTTGGATATATGCAAATAACACGAGAATGGTGAACATCAAATTGAAGTCAGTGGTCATCTCTGGGGAGGAAAACAGGAAGGAGAAATGTCATCAGAGAGGCATAACTTTGTTTCTAATGCTTTCACTCTTTAAAAGAATCTGTGGTAAAATCCTACCATAGTAAATAGAAGTAGACATTTGGGTGGAGGGCACAGAGTCCTATTTATTAGAAAATCAAGTCAAGGAATATATGCATGTATGTTTAGAATATTTCAGCACTTTAAAAATGAATAAAGTGCTCGCTTCAGCAGCACATACACTAAAATTGGAATGATACAGAGAAGATTAGCATGACCTCTGAGCAAGGATGACATGCAAATTCGTGAAGCATTCCATATTTTTTAAAAAATAAATAAATAAATAAATAAATAAATAAATAATAAAAATAGTCCTGGCCAGTGCTCAGTTGTTTGGAGCATTATCTTGTACACCAGAAGGTTGCAGGTTCAATCTGGGAGGCAATCAATTGATTCTTCTCTCTCACATTGATGTTTCTCTCTCGCCCTTCCTTTCTCTCTAAAAATCAATAAAAATCCTTGGGTGAGGATTAAAAAAATGAATAAATATAAAATAGCTACTTAGTATGCAAATACCAATTAACATGGAGTTCAAATTCTGCCAAATGGACTCTAAGAGGGCCATCCCATATAATAAAAGAGAAACATGTAAATTGTTGGTCCCTCTGCTATGCTCAGGAGTATGCAAATTAACCTGACAAAGATGGTGGGTTAATTTGCATATGCAGGTGTCAAGTGCCCCGGGAGGCGATGGCAGCCCTGGGCTCCTGGGACCTTCGCCAGCCCTAGGAGGCAAAGCCGGCCACGCCTAACCATGCCTATGGGCTCCCGGGACCTTCGCCAGCGGAGAGCAGAGCGGGAGAGTGGGCAGAGAGTGGGAGGTTTGGGGGACTTGGCAGAGCAGGAGGCCGCTGGACATAGAGAAGAGCGAGAAAGAGGGCGGCTTGGAGGGCGTGGCTCCCTCTGTCACCCCAGCTCCATCACAGCTGTGGAAACTGACAGCAGGGAGGAGGAAGTCCCACCCACACAGAATTAGCCAGAATCAGCCTTTGGTCAGACAGCTCTCAGCGGCCTGACAGCCAGGACTCTTATTTACCTGCATCTCAGACTGTGACAGTAGAGAGGTGGGACTATGTCTAAAGAACAACTGTTGGTACAACGTAGCTCTGCAGCCAAAAGATGCCCACGTTATCGACAGAAAATGTCTGAAGAGCAACATGCGTCTTATCTTGAAAGAAGGCAGCACCTGCGACAGAATGTATCTGAAGACCAGCTATTGGAAAAATGTCGCTCTGATGCCGAAAAACACCGGCGTCATCGACAGAAAATGTCTTAAGACCAACGTGCCTTTGAAGTTGAAAGAAGGCGGTGGTGACGACAGAATATGTCTAGAGAACAGTCATCAACAAGTACTACCAATACTGGTAGGAACTGCCTTCTCAGCAAAAATGGAGTATGTAAGGATGCAATTCTCGAACATAGTTGTGGTGGAATGACTGTTCGATGTGAATTTTGCCTATCACTAAATTTCTCTGATGAAAAACCATCCGATGGGAAATTTACTCGATGTTGTAGCAAAGGGAAAGTCTGTCCAAAGGATATACATTTTCCAGATTACCTGGCATATTTTAAAAGATTAATGAAAAACGAAGATTCTAACAGTAAAAATTTCATGGAAAATATTCATTCCATAAATAGTTCT
This sequence comes from Myotis brandtii, assembly GCF_000412655.1. Taxonomy (NCBI): domain Eukaryota; kingdom Metazoa; phylum Chordata; class Mammalia; order Chiroptera; family Vespertilionidae; genus Myotis; species Myotis brandtii. Next base: position 2,775,727 of record NW_005361459.1, on the reverse strand, counting down.
TTTGCTTTTGCTTCCATGGGTGCAAATATTGCATCGCCATCAGGATATGGACCGTACTGTTTTAGAATACACGGACAAGTTTATCACTGTACTGGAACTTTACATCCTTCGGATGGTGTTTCTCTGAAGTTTGCTCAACTCTAAATTTTGGATATAGCCGAAGCTACAAGTAAAAGATTAGCAATGCCAGAAAAACCAGGGCTGCCCAGAAAGACTCATGATCAACATCAACAACCTCATGCATGAAATAAATGAATTAACAAAATCGTACAAGATGCTACATGAGGTAGAAAAGGAAGCCCAATCTGAAGCAGCAGCAAAAGGTATTG
>NW_005361459.1:2773672-2774554 GCF_000412655.1 Myotis brandtii | reverse complement strand
CACGTTTTTGGGCAAACTGCACGTTATTTAAATCATCATAACTACAGATCATAATGCACTTTAGGTGTTGTTTTTCAATAATTATAACATTTTTATTTATAAAAACAACAATTAAAGTTCCTAGTACTTTTTTAACGTATGGTACTGCGTAAAACATTTTCCTCTATGAAGAGGGACCAAACAAAATTTACATAAGTATCTAGATTCGCTCCTTTTTCCATGGGCGGCACAAACTTTGCAGGCTCTCGTAGGAAATTTTTTCTTTCCACTCGATGGAATACATGTAGGTTCATGCTGCTTCATATCACCTTACAACCTTTTGGGTGGATCTTTACAAGGTGCTCTCCTTGCACCCCCAGGGGAAGGGCTGGACAGATTTGTCTCTGGTTCCGGAGAGCCTTCATTATTGTCATCCGTTATCCAGTCTCTCGCCACCGATAGCAGAAACTGTTTATACTTCATTTTTGCTTGTGGATTGAGGACGTTGTACACTCTAAATGAATTGAAAAGTCCACAGTTTATAAGGCACAGCACTACTTTTTTTGCCCATTTCATCGTTTTCCTTAGAATGGAACAACACGAAAGGAAGTGTATCAGTTTCGTTGATTTCCTTCCTTTTTCTGAGAGAGGGCATTTCTAAAAGCGCCAGGAACTTGAAGACGAAGACTATTCGAATGACCAAAATACAATGTAACTGCAATGCTTTATGGGTTCGTGCAATTATATAGTTTTTCGTAGATTGACCTGCACGGTTTCCACCAATGAGATCGCTTCATTCGATGTGGACAAGACAGTGTGTTGACATCTAAGGTCCATAACAGATGGCGCATGAAAAAACGAGAACACTCGTGAGCGGTCCTTAACAGATGGCGCGCGAAACAC
>NW_005361459.1:2756977-2772267 GCF_000412655.1 Myotis brandtii | reverse complement strand
TTGTTTACAGCATTCTCGTGAGTCTCAACCCTACTCAACTACATGCACCTAAACTCTATCACAAGGCACGTGGGGCTACGTGTTCGGACCATAGGTTCAAGCTTACAACCACAGCCGTTGGCTATGATTGTGCTGGGAGGGCCCTGCCCTCCAGCTGGGACTTGCACGTGGCAGTGAGAGGACCCTGTCCTTTCATTAGTCTGAGGCTTGAACCTGGCCAAAACCCTGTAACCACGCCCCACAGTGGACAAGACAGTGTGTTGACATCGAAGGTCCATAACAGATGGCGTGTGAAAAACGAGAACACTCGTGAGCGGTCCTTAACAGATGGCGCGCGAAACACAAGAAAACTCGTGAGCGGTACGCAATGTGTTAAGCTGAATGCTCTTTTAAATGATATCTGTAAATTCCATTTATTTGGCAAAGTAATAGCTAAAATTCATGTCACTGAATTTCAGAAACGCGGACTGCCTCACGTTCACATATTATTGATATTAGATAGTGAGTTCAAATTACGTTCCTCTAATTAATTCCCTTTCAATGTGCACGAATTTCGTGCACCGGGCCACTAGTCTATTTATAATTCACTATCCTTGGTAGTGACTTATAGCCTGTAATTGTAATTTATAAATCTCATAGGGATGCCCTTTGGAAAATAAATTCTTCCCTCTTATTGAAAGAAAATATTTGACTCATTACTTAGCCAAGTGATAGAATAATTAAGCTATCCACTATATAAATTACTGCTTACTTTAACCATTCTTCATTTTCAAGATCACAAGATTACACAGTAAAAATGCCATTATAAATGTACCATTTGAAAAGCTGTGCAATAGTGTCATTGCAAAGCAATTCTCATTTCTCTATCTAAACACAGGCCGATCTTAAGTCCTAACATTTCAGATGAACCCACATCCTCCTCTTATCCTTAGTGTAAAGGAGCAGTGCACAGTTCTAATTGAAATAGTGAAGAGATTTGTTTCTCCTATAGCACACAATGAGGTTAATTAAAGACACAGAACAACTACCCTTACCTGCGTTGACTAAGAATTTAGTAAGGTAAATTATTTGGTGGCTAGGACATGAATATAAACCTTGAATTTTCCATTTGCGTTGCTCTAATACACTTGTCTTTTCTTTGATAACTTTGAGGATCTCATTCCTAGTGTAACTGACCTTGAATTTAGTATCTAAGCCCTTTTCTCTTTGGCCAATACAGTTAACTCAGTTGGAGGTGCCATGATGGCCCTGATTTCTATACTTAATCTCAAACAGAGAAAAAATGTCCAATAGCCACATACTTATCCACTAATCCCATCCAGTTGTCCTATGAATATAGGCACAGTCAGTTCTAGGCAAAATAAGTATTTTACATTTGACTAGGGATCAAAGCATTAAACTAAAAGAAGCAAACTCTAAGGCAGCGGTTCTCAACCTGTGGGTCGAGACCCCTTTGTCGGTCGAACTGCCCTTTCACAGCGTTCTCCTGAGACCATCCTGCATATCAGATATTTACATTACGATTCATAACAGTAGTAACATTACAGTTATGAAGTAGCAACAAAAATAATTTTATGTTTGGGTCACAACATGAGGAACTGTATTTAAAGGGCCAAAAGGTTGAGAACCACTCTAAGGGATGATTTGAAGCACTAGCCAGCAGAAGGTAAAAGATTTTAGGATAGAATACCTTTTCTAGTAGCCCCATCATCCCATTTCATAATTGACTGTCTATTCATAAAAACAGTGCAGAATTAAGAGATAGCATTGCCTAAAGGGCCTAATTCAGTGATGGCGAACCTTTTGAGCTCAGCATGTCAGCATTTTGAAAAACCCTAACTTAACTCTGGTGCTGTGTCACATATATAAATTTTTTGATATTTGCAACCATAGTAATACAAAGATGTATATTTTTGATGTTTATTTTATATATTTAAATGCCATTTAACAAAGAAAAATCAACCAAAAAAATGAGTTCGCGTGTCACCTGACACGTGTGTCATAGGTTCACCATCACTGGCCTAATTGAACACATCTGGCATTGTTGGTGGTAAAATTATACAAAAACATGTCATACTTATGATAAGAGCTCAGTATAAGTATCAGAAGACAGCAGGCTAACTTCAACTACCTTGCAAATGAGATGTGAGGAAAGTGTGAGGACTTCCGGAAAACTTTCCCCACACTAAAAAAGAGAAACAGGGGCACTTTTCTGCTTTAGACCTTATTGTATGGTCTAGCTTGCTGCTCCTGCTGCCACCTTTCAAGCCTGAGGGGGAAATGCTCAGGATTTTAGAGCCCTGGCATTACTGAGGGCTTCCTGACATTTTGTTCTTATTTAAGCCATTCTGAGTTTGGTCTTTCTTGGTTGAAGCAAAAAAGCACCTCTCTTGAATTTTGTAAGAATTACTTTCCATAGTCACACCTGGAAAAAACCCGTTTCCTATTCACTGTTGCTTAATCAACATGTTCTTTCTTCCTATGGCAAGTCCTTCAGAGCTCGGTTTGTTTCTGATCTTTATTCTGGTGATTTCCTTTTAAATGTTTTTTTATTGATTTAAGAAAGGAAGGGAGCGATAGAGACGTCAATGATGAGAGAGAATCATTGATCAGCTGCCTCCTGCACACCCCACACTGGGAATTGAGCCCGCAACCTGGGCATGTGCCCTGACCAGGAATGGAACTGAAACCTCCTGGTTCATAGGTCAACCCTCAACCATTGAGCCACACTGGCCGGTCTGATGATTTCCTTTTAAAACTATAACTTTTTCTCCTCAGTTTTATGAAGGTAAAATTGAAAAATCAAAACCATATCTATTTATGGTGTACAACATAATGGTTTGATATATATATACATTATGAAATGATTACTAAAATTGTAACTTTTAACTTTATGATCCATCAACTATCAGTATCTGGTTTAGATGATTCTGCAGTATTAATGTATCTCTCTGATTCCAGAGATAAAAATACCAAAACCTTTTCTACTCAGATGATTTCTAAGAAATATTACACATAATTTGTCAAATTTTATAGATGTTGGCAAGATTGAAGGTTTAATGTGCTGTCTATAAATAGAAAATTCTTGTGCATTTCCATAAGGTTAACACCCAAGACAATGTATTATGGGTACTGAATGTGTGTACATATAAAGGTTACATCACACATATCCTTCTGTCTACACTACAAGAAAGCTGCGGAAGTAGATGCTGAGGAACTCCTTATTTATTTTTTTTAAAAGTGCTTTAAATAAGGAAGAAATGTGTGGTAGCACTTCTCTAAAAATGTAAATGTATCACAGAACTCCTGCTTTCACAAAAATACAAGGCAGTCATAAATGCAGGCCTCCAATGACAGGCTCCAATACACACATGGGGCCACAATCCATAGGAGTCTAAACAGGCTATAGGTCAATGAAATGACCTAGCATCGTAAGGCCGGGGTTATATAACACCAATGTTAGCAAAGCAAGCTGAAGAAGGAAACTGCGAGCACGAAGGACCAGGGAACACAAAGACTGTGTCTCCTGTGCTTGGAACAGTGTCTGCTTTGTAGTAGTTATGGTGATAGTGGTGATAGTTACAGCAGTGGTGGTGGTGAAAAATAGTTAACATGGATGAAATGTTTACTGTGCAATAGGCTCTGTTATGAATGCTTTACATATAAGCACTATAATGATTCCCAATACAAATTTGCCCATTATCTTGCTCATTGCATCCCTCCTCATTTGGCAGTCAACAAAGATTACAGAGCACATATAAAAGGTTTTATAATTGTCATCTTCCACACTTCTTCTTCTACCTCTTTCTATTAGTTTTTTTCTGAGATGAACCCTTTCCAATAAAAGAAAAATACTTATGTGCTTTGTTGTGTGAGATGGGAAAAATGCACATGGAAATAGAGCAAAAAATGTGAGATCCATTAATTTTATTGCAACACAATGAAGCTGATGAGATTCTCACAGCTGGGTTTATTTGGGAATAGAATGAGGAAACACTGCATAATCCTGCATTAAGTCTCTATCAGACAACGTTTATGATAACGAAAGCAAAACTGGATCTAGGAGCTATTCCAAGCCATGGAGATTAGCAAGTAATCACAGGCACAAGTCCTAATTCAATTCTGGAGAAACAGGGAAAGGCTTAAAGAATTAAAAAGTAAAAAGGATTTTAAAAAAAGAGAAAATGTTGACCTCCACATGCGTTGGTCAGTATCAGCAAAATTCTACATTCACCTATGTATAGCTCCATCAGTGTACCTCATATCTATAATAATAAAAGCATAATATGCTAATTAGACGAGACGACCTTCTGGATGACCTTCCGGACAAAACTGTGGTTGCAGGGGCCAAGGCAGAGAAGGCAGAGGAGCAGAAGGGGCAGAATTTCTGCATTGGGCCTCTAGTTATTTTTTAATTATCTCCTGCTAAATCTACATCGGAAGGAAACAACTTGAAGTCAGGATCTGTCAATTTCATGTTACTGACTCCAGAGCAGTGCATCTGTCTAGGCAACAACAGAATTTACTAGTTCAATATTAGGAGCTCTCTGGAGTGGTTCCAAGTGTCAATTTCATCATCTATAAAATGGGTTTATAGTACCTACCCCATTGGGTTGTGATGAATGGAAGTTATAATATAGGTAACACATTTAGTTCAGTGACTTGGACATAGCACTCAACAAATGGCAATTATTATAAACAAATTAATGCACAGATGTATGGTGCACTGAACTCCGATTGCCAGAAGACATAAATAAAGAAAATGGACAACCTTGGTCTTCAAAACTTTCAGTCCTCATATAACACAGCACACCCTGCTGCTGCGGGGTGCTACAGGAAGAGCAAGGATGAACTCTGACACAGTTTCCGCAGGGGAATCTGTCCATGATTGACCTCAGAGATGACTGGGTTCATATAAGACCTTTTCATAGTTACTGCCCTGCTGATGCCTACCAAATTCTTTGTGCTTTCTGTCTCATCTTTCACCATTTCTAGTTCTATTTAGTTACAATTTAAATATTAACACTTTCTCTTCGCAAATTACTTAAAGCATATAAACACATCTGTGACTTAGCATAACTTTTAAATGTGCATTTGAACTGTATGACTTTCTTTCAACAGTTCCCTCACATTGATAAGCAGCAAAGAATGAATGAATGAGTGAACAAAAAACAAAGAAATTATGAAAGAAAGGAAGAAGGAAGGAAGAGATTAGGCAGTTCATAAAACCAAAAGGATAACAGTACTGCAACTCTGAAATTCATAGTAATTAAATCTAGGACAAGAAGAAGGGACTTTTGAGATTAGTATCATAAAGTAGAGATCAGATTATAGTGATATTTATGATAAGCTGAAATTTATTGTGCAAAAGACAAAGTGTACTTAATCACCTGATCAGACTATGTCACCTTATCATCTCATTTTACAGATGAGGTAGCTGAGCTTTGACACATAAGATGATTCTGCCCGTCATTATGTAGATTTGCACTGTGGACCATGGACCGACATCAGGATCACCTGGGAGTTTGCTAGAAACACAAAATCTCAGGCCCCTATTGAGCATACTGAGTCAGAATCTGAATTGTAACAAGATCTTTGTGTGATTCATGGGTACATTAAAGTTTGACAAGCATTAATATAGGTAGCTTGTTGCCAGAAAGTTCATAAATTAGATAATTTAAACTGAATGACATATTTTCAACAAATTATATGCTAATCTTTGAATTTGTTAGAAAAATGTAAATCATTTGGCTCTGAATAACTGACCTATAAATTTTATACTCAGGATAAAACTTGAGGCAATGGCTCTTTGAAGCCCTGAATGAACAATACATTGTGCTAATACACAGTGACCACTCAGCTACCATTTCCTCATCTGTGAAATGGACAGAATAACAGAACCTAAACTCAGAGGGTTATTAAGAAGACTAAGTTAAGACATATAAAGCCTTTAGAATAATGCCGAACAAAGAGCAAGGTTTAACTGAGTGTTAATCACTAACTATGATTATTATGATCTTGAATAAGGTTTGATATGATAGGTGTGCATGTCACTGCCCACCTATTCTTACCTACTTCTGTTGCAGTGAAAAGCATTTAAGATATTATCCAGGATTAGGAATAAATATAGTCTCTGCCCACAAAAGAGAGCCAATAAAAGTCCTTCACTTGAAACAAAGATAACAACCAACATTGTTGAATTACTTCATCAAATGGGGACTGACTTTTTGAACAACTATGGACACACATGGAATAAGATTTAAGAAAAATATGTGAATAAAATTTACAATGTTGATTAATAAATAATTTTCAATAACCAGTATTACTCTGTATAGCACTAAATATTGAATCCATAATTCAGTATTGTTTAAAGAACATTTAAAGAATGAACAAAAGTTAGAGTACTGAAAATTCATTCAATGCACTGCAACAGTGAGTTTTATGTTAGGGAAGTGGCAGACATACACACAAGGGCCCAGAATGAACCCAGAAGGGGGACCTGCAAGGGGGATAGAGATCTCTTGCCCAAAACAAGACAACACTAACATGATAAAGCACCAGCTTGCTCATCTACTTATTTCAAGCCTTGATCCAGGTTGGGTAGAGAGAGCCACAAAAAGCAAGCATTTAAACTCAAAACAAGTGAAATAAAAAACCAAGAGTTAAAACCACACTATAACTTGAGTTTCCTACTTATTAGACTTAAACAATAGTTTTCAAGTACTCAGGAAAGAACAGCAGAGATGAGGCCTCGGGTAATGAATCAGACTATTGCCAGCACCTAGAGAGCGCCACCACAGCTGGCTGGCTGGGTTTACAGGACAGTGGAGATTATGCAGAGGAAGGTACCACAGAAGCCAAGAGAGCCTAAAGCATAAGCTAAGAGGGACTGAGGGAGATGAGAGAAGAGACATTTCTGCCTCCTGCCAGCCCTGCACAATATGGTTCCCAAATGGCTCCCTGAGTTTTCTGGGCAAAGAAGGCATGGCTGCCGCAGACCTTTCCTCCAAGTTTCGTCTCCTCCCCTCTGGGGAAGTCTTGTATTATAATCATGTTAAGTACTTTTCTTAAGACAAGCCAACAGTGACAAAATGAGTCTCCTATTCTCCTCATATATATAAGCATGACCACTCTACACTAATAGTTACAAACTGCCAACACTTTAACACCATCTGTATAACTTATACCTAACACCAAATCTGCTCTATGATACCTGAAGGCAAGCAAGTTGCCATGATGAAAATGAAATATACAAAAGGATATGTGATAGGCTAAATAAAGGCCTCCAAAAGGCATCGATGTCCTAATCCCTGGAACCTATGAATATGTAACCTGACATTCAAAAAGAAGTTCACAAATGTAAATAAGGAAGGATCTTGAAATGTGGAGATTATCTTGAATAATCTTGCTGGGCTCCATCCAAGGGTCCTTGTAAGAGGGAGATAAAAGTTCAGAGAGAAGGAGACGTGACACAGAGGGAAAGAGAAGAGAACAGGCAGTACAGAGCCATGAGTGAGAAACAAGGACAGCCCTAGAAGCTGGCAAAGGCAAGGGGTGGATTCTCCCCGAGCGCCTCCCAAAGGACCCAGTCAGGCTGACACCTTAATTTTAGCCACTCAGATTTTGAATTTCTGAACTCCACAACGGTAAAATAATAGAAATGTTGTTCTAATCTGCTAGGTTTGTGGTAATTTGTTACATTAGTAATAGGAAATTAACCAAGAATATAATTAATAGATACCAATTATAAGTGAATAATTAGGAACTAGTTCTCTGTGATCTACAAATTAAAAAGTATTTTACAGACATATACGATTTCAGCAAACAAATCCTAACTGCCCCATCAGAAGTTCTTAAGTTTATTATACAAAGGCAACAATGTAAATTACATAATAGTACAGTTATGCATACACTGATTTCAACTCTGAAGGCAGAAAGGATTTTTTTTAAATGACACTTAATACAAGAGACCCATATCTATTCCTGGATATCTCTGTGTCTCCTAAGGGAAGACAGTTGTGAACACAATAAAAACTGGACTTAAGCCACTAACTTGTGGTAGCAACTGTTACTCATCTGTGCTTGCCCACCACACTACAGAGCACACTGCTCTGTACAATGTTGGTTGGTGTCCCATCAATATTTGATGATTAAATAAATGACTTAATAAATGAAAAATTAAATGAGAGAAAATTAGTTCCTTAGCCAGATTTTACTTTTAATGATTTAGATAGGTCTTTATTCCAAATTTACGTAGAAGGTCCTGCTTATAGACTATAAATAGATTACTTTAAAAAAAATAGAATTTTTAAAAGGCCAAACGAATAAACAAAAGAAAATAGAAACAGACACATAGATATGGAGAAGAATCTGATGGTTGCCAAAGAAGAGGGTATGGGAGGAATCAGAATTTGTAAAAGGCCATTAAAAATAAAACCAAAGAATCAAATCAATGATTAACTTTTGGTTAGGATGCAAAAGTTTGCAAAAAAAAATTAAGTCCCACTGTAACAAGGAAAAAGCAATAACTTAAAAAATATTGCTCTAATCGGTTTGGCTCAGTGGATAGAGCGTCGGCCTGCGGACTCAAGAGTCCCAGGTTTGATTCCGGTCAAGGGCATGTACCTTGGTTGCGGGCACATCCCCAGAAGGGAGTGTGCAGGAGGCAGCTGATCGATGTTTCTCTCTCATCGATGTTTCTTACTCTCTATCCCTCTCCCTTCCTCTCTGTAAAAAATCAATAAAATATATACTTAAAAAAAATAAATGTTATCTGCCATAAAAGATATTGAAGAGATCTGGCTACAAGCCTAAATGAATGAAATACCAAAGAGATGAGCCCTCTGAGGGTGAACAGACATTGGTGGCTGCTGTCACCATGTGGGCCTGAGTAGTCAGAAGAGCTAGCCTGCTCTTGGTAAAGAAACTTCACTGGAGAGGAGAAATTAGCCAAACTTTTATCAGCCAGTCCTTGGCTGGTGTGGCAGATTGGAATATGGGAAGACAGTTAGTCCTCACTGCCAGCCAATTCACCTTCATAATATTTTTTGCTCAGCAAGCACTGACTGGTGTGGAAGAAGTTAGCAACTGGGTGGAAAGCAGAGAGAGATCTTATCATTTCACATGCAGAGATCACAAACTTCTGCAGGGCCAGATCTCACCATCTAGAGCAAATCAGATGGGAAATCTAGTTCCTGATTAGAAATAAGAAATCTGGCCTAATCCCTTTAGTCGCCTCCTAGGAGAAAGTGTAAGGCTTATGTATTCTTTTAAACACAATTTCAAAAGTAAAACCAGTGAAAAAGCAGAAAAAATGTGACGCGTAAGAAGAAAAAATAAAAGAATACAAGGAGAATAATAGATAACTAAATGGTTGGAATTAATAGACAAGGACTTTAATATAAGTATTATGAAAATGCTAAGAATTTAAGGAAAAATGTACAAAAGGGGTGAGAAGATGGAGAATTTCATCAGAGTAATCAAAATTCTTAAAGGAAAGCAAGTAGAAATTATAGACAAATAAGTAAAATATCTGAAATTATTAATTACTTGGTGGAGCCTAATGGTTAACTGGACACAATAGAAAAAAATTAGTAAACACAGAGAGAAGACTTACAACTATCCAAAATAAAGCACAGAGTGAAAAAAAAATCAATAAAAACAAACCCCGAGCATGAGTTCTATGGCATAATTCCAAATGGTCTGACACACATGAAGTTACAGTCTGAAAAGGAAAAGAAAGAAGGAGTATAATTGTTAGAAGAGAGAGTAGAGGAGAATTTTCAAGGAGGTTGAAAGACAATCCAACACAGTGAAACCTCAGGAGGATAACAGATAGAAAATCACACATAAGTCAAACTGCTGAAAACCAAACTAAAAGGATACGGGCAGTGAAATGACATCTCTAAAGAGCTGAAAGGAAAAAAAAATAACATAAGAAGTGACAACCTATATCCAAGGAAAATATTCCTAAAAAATAGAGGTGAGCCCGGCGGGTGTGGCTCAGTGGTTGAGCATCAACCCATGCACAAAATCTTGGTCACTGGTTTAATTCCTGGTCAGGGCACATGGCCAGGTTGCGGGCTCTATCCCCAGCATGCGGTGTACAGGAGGCAGCCGGTCGATGATTATCTCTCATCATTGATGTTTCTATCTCCCTCTCCCTCTCCCTTCCTCTCTGAAATAAATAAAAATAGAAAATAATAATAAATAGAATAAAATAAATAAACGTTAAACAAAGGTGTTTCCAGACAAACTAAAGCTGAAAAAATTCATGTTGCACTGCAAGAAATATTAAAAGAAGTTCTTCAGACTTAAGGGAAATAATCACAAAGAAAAATCAAGATCAGCAGAAGGAAAAATCAGTGTGGGGTAAATATCAAGGGAAATATAAACAATATAGTTTTAAACTTCTTTAAAAGATAACTGACTATATGAAGAAAATAGAGCAATATATTGTGAGATTATAATATATGGAGAAATAAAATATGACAATAATACAAAAAAACAGGAGGCATAAAAGGAATTACACTATTGTAAAGTTGTTAACTGTTTCATGACGTTGTATAATAGTTACTCATGGTAAAGTGAGATGAATTAATTATGCATATTGTAATCTAGAATAACCGCTTAAAATAATACAAAATGGTGAAACTAAATAGCAATAAGGGTACTAAAATGAGATATAAAAATAAACAAAAATCCCCCACAAAAACCATAATTTCCAAATAAAGAATACAAGAGGGAAATGGGGGGGGGAATAAAAGGTTAACAGAATTAAGTCCAAGAATATCCCATGTAATTATATTAAATGTAAGATGTATTCAACACTCAAATTAAATCTGAATTTTAAAAAAGACCCAACTCTATGGTGCTTACAAAAGAAACTCTTTTAATATAAAGACACAGAGTGACAGTAAAATGATGAAGAAGGTGTGCATTACAAACTAATCATAAGAAACTAATGTGTCTATATAGGATCAGAAAAACTAAACTTTAAAGTATCATCAGATATAAAGATCGATAATAAAATGATCAAGAAAGCCCAAAACTGGTTGTCTGCTTAGACTAAAAATCTTGATAAGTGTTTTTCCACATACAGTTTCTGAAGGTTTATGAACTCCTGTGGGATGTTTATGGACTTCTATAAAAAACCTATTTTCAAATTCACATTATTTTTAAATTCAATAATTCAATTTTCAAATGCATGACCCCCACCATTCTTTCAAACATTTTTTTTTTAATTTAGTTGATTCTTGCAAGTTATTTTACCTGAAATTTCACCTTCTGGTTGATATCAGACACATGGAACTGCTTCAGGAAGCGCTCATCCTCACTCCAGAAGAGGCGGATGTCAGGGATGTCATAGAGGATCATGGCCAGTCTTTCTAATCCTAGGCCAAAGGCCCAGCCAATTTTATCTTGAGCACCAGCTATGATTAGGAAACAAAATAAAACAATTGACTTAAAAATCATAAAGCCTTCACAGGCACATACTACTTCCTGGTAACTAACCAGTAACACTGTTGAGTGCCTACTAGTGGCAAGGCACTGGGGAGGAGCTGTGGGGACATCCAAGGCAATGCCCAACCTTAGATTGCTCCTGCTCCCCACATTCCTTACTGCTCTCATTGAGGCATTTTGGACTCATACTGTCTCTAATATTGACTCATTTCTGACTAGATTCTAGGCTCTTTTAAGCCCTGGTTTCTGTCTCTGACACATGACTTTTCTGTAATCCTTGTTTGTCCTGATTCAAACATAACTATGCTCAGGTTACAAAGTCCCTAAGTGGCTTACTAGACAGGCAAATGTGTTCAAAACATGCCACAGTGGACCATTAACATTCAGAAAATGTGTGCCAGACCTTCAAGAACTGTCAATAACAGTAAAATACAACTCTTACTCAGAGGAGCCACCTCAACAATACTCTGAGAGCGAGCAAGCCAAGGTGTACTACTCACTCCAAAGGTGAAGTGTGCTGTTCAGATATGGCAAGGCCATGAACACTAAGGCAGAGTAAGACAGGAGACTTGAGACAGGCACTGCTGTAGGAAGAAGGTGAGAGAGCAATTTGACTGCTGAAGAGGCTATGACAAGGGTCCACGAAAGGAACATAATTTCAACTGCACAATAAAAGATGAGCAGGATCTTAGGTAGGTGGAGGTGGCCTCAAGATCCCTGCCCTGTGTAAACCTCTCCCTTGGAGTGTGGGTGAGACCCGTGAATGGAATGGGATTTCACTCCTATGTTGAGGTTACTTTCTATGAGAGTCCACCTTAGCAAACTAGAGAGATCCTCCTGCTGACTAGGAGCTGCCATGAAGTGAAAGGGCCATGTGGCAGGACCTGAGGGAGGCCCCAAGGAACTGAGCAAGGAAATGGGAACCTCACTCCCATTGTCACAGGAAATTAATTCTCCCAACAGCCTGAATGAGCTCAGAAGAGGATCCTGCGCTCCAGACGAGAACACAGCCCTGCTGACACCTTTTTTAAAAAATATATATTTTATTGATTTTTACAGAGAGGAAGGGAGAGGGATAGAGAGTTAGAAACATTGATGAGAGAGAAACATCGGTCAGCTGCCTCCTGCACACTCCCTGCTAGGGATGTGCCCACAACCCAGGTACATGCCCTTGACTGGAATCAAACCTGGGACCCTTCAGTCCACAGGCCGACGCTCTATCCACTGAGCCAAACCAGTTAGGGCCCCTGCTGACACCTTTATTTCAACCTGTTGAGACACTGAGCATGGGACCCAATCGATTTGTACCTGGACTCCTGATGCAAGGAAATTGTGGCATAACAAATGTGTGCTGTTTTAAACCACTAAGTATAAGACTGATTTTTTTTTTTTTTTACCCAGCATAAAAAAACTAATACAGATCCAAAATGTGGAGAAAGAGAAAAGAAATTCCAGACTGAAGGAACCTCATGGCTAGTGAAGGTGAAGGTGCAGCAGAGGAAGGGTTAGGAATTGACTCTGGAAACACAGAGAGTGCAAGGTTGGGGCAGGTAAAACCCTGTGGAGAGGATCAGCTTCTGGCCAGGTGCCACCACCTTATAAACTAATCATCCTATATAATAAAGAGCTAATTTGCTAATTAGACTGAACAGCAGAACGACCATCCAGATGACCTTCCGGATGAAGTCAGGGCCTTGCATGAATTTCATGCATTGGGCCCCTAGTTTATAACTAAAACAACAAGGACAGACGTATGACAACAGAAGTCATAGAGCTATAAGTGTGAGCCTCATTGAATGATCTCTTTAGAAGATAAATGAATAAAAGTATTAAATGAGCTCACAAAAGAAAGATACAGAAAAAGAGACTGGCTCAGTAGTAGGAGGGAAGTTGTGTGAAAGAAGAGCAAGTAGTTGGCTAATTTGCAGAGTGCCCCTGTTCCTGAGTAGGAATGAACATAGAAGTGAGGAGGAGGGGAAGGCATTTTTTTAATATTTTTTTTATTGTTTAAAGTATTACAAATAGTAGTTATTCCCTTTCCACCCCCCCATTTAACCACAGGAACAACGGGGTCACAGGAATGTGTGCACAACTCCTGGCCAACTTCAGCTGCCTAGGAGAGCAGTTGAAGAGCGAGGCAAAACACATCAGAGTAATTTATATTGATGCATGAAAACCTTAAAAAAAAGAAAGCTGTTGACTAAATAAAGACATGAAAATGAACATAATCGTGATATACTGTTTTTTATCTACTAAAAGAATATTTTCTTTAAATGACATTGGCCAGTCCTGGATCCCTCACGTCATTCATTGTGCAGTTCTAATACCCTTGACATTTGGAAAATAACATGGTAATACATATAAAGATCTATGAAAATGCTCATACTCTTTATTCTTACGATTTTACTCAGGAATTTATCCTAAGGAAATAATTCAACGAAGGAAAAAGACAAATGAAGAAAGATTCTCAGAGCAGTGTTATTTGTAAGGGCAAATATATAAAAACAACCTAGGTGCCCCAAATTAGGGAATGCCTTAAAAATCATAGTACATTTAAAGTAGTCATTTTAAAAATCAGTTCTATGAATAAATGTTTATTAAATTTATTAAATAAGAAATTAGTCAAAATTATGAGAAAATTAATATGTACTTTGATACTAATATTTAATATAGGTACAAATGAGAATTGCAATGTAAAAAAATAAAAACAAAATGTGATGTTCAAGGGTTATAATAATTCTAAAACAACTTTAAAGCATTTCTTATTATAATTGTTAAGTCTTTTCAAATAAAAAGAATAATAAAGATAGGTGGCAATGTTAACATTGCTTTGTGAGAGGCTTTTTCCTCAATTATAAAATTTTTTAGGTCTTACACAATTTTTAGGTAAAACTAATCATTTAGAGCCCAATATCTATAACTTAACAAGAAGTAGATTAAGGATATTTGATTTTATTTAATATTTAGCCATTTTTTAGTATCTTAGCTTTTTTGCTCCTTCCATCAATTACTCTAACTTGCTTCTCCATCCCTGAAAGTTTTCCTAAAACAAGAACAAGAATAACAAAGAGCCTTTGCTATTCTTTTAGGAAGTAGGTAAGAAAAAGAGCAACAATCGTATTTTCAAAATGGGCAAAGAGGGGAAGGTGGGAGGTAGAAGAGGGTATAGTGGGGACAAACGGTGATGGAAGGAGACTTGACTTTGGGCAGTGAACACATAATACAATATGCAGATGATATATTATAGAATTGTACACCTGAAACCTATATAATTTTATTAACCAATGTCACCCCAATAAATTCAATAAAAAATAAATAAAATGTGCAAATAATATTAAGACAGTCACAGAAAATGAAAGAAAAATGATCCTTAAGCAAATGAAAAGTTTACTTAAAAAACTGCAAGATAAAAATGCACCCAGTTATCATATTTTACTCCATAGACTGGCAAAAACAAAAACATCTGAGAGCAAAGCCCAGGGAAAACAAGAACTCTCATACACTGTGGGCGGGTTCATTTGTGGTTTCTAACCCATTTACCTCAGGAGTATAACATAGCAGCTACCAAAATTAAAGGTGCATGTACCAGCTTGTTACTTTAACTATGAATGTACCCTACTTATGAGAAAATATGAATGCATAAGGCTATTTATTGGATTATTGTTTATAATAGCAAAAGACTTATAAGTAACCCAAATGTCCACCAACAGGAAATAAAATAAACTATGCTATATCTATTCAGTGGAATATTATTATTATAACTAGAGGCCTGGTGCACAAAAATTTATGCACTCGGGGGGGGGGGGCCCTCAGCCTGGCCTATGGCC
>NW_005361459.1:2737935-2756109 GCF_000412655.1 Myotis brandtii | reverse complement strand
CTTCTATAATTGAAACTTTGTTGCTTTGAGTGGAGCTCAGAGCCAGCTGTGGCAGCTGGGAAGCTTGGCTTCCTCCATCATTGGGGCAACCAAGCCTCCTGCTTGCTCCAGCTCCATGGCTACCGGCTGCCATCTCGGTTGGGTTAATTTGCATATAGTCGCTCTGACTGGCTGGTGGGCGTGGCTTAAGGCATAGCGAAGGTATGGTCAATTTACATGTTTGTCTTTATTAGTGTAGATAGTCTGTGATAGGTTTCAAAAACTAAAAGCAGCAGCCCTGGCTGGGTGGCTCAGTTGGCTGGAGCGTCTGTCACCCCTACACCAAAAGGTTGTGGGTTCAATCCCGGTACGGGAGGCAACTGATCAATGTTTTTCTCTCATGTGGATTTCTCTCTCTCTCTTTCTCTTTCTCTAAAATCAATGGAAACATATCCTCCGGTAAGGATTAAGAAACAACACAAAACAAAGAAAAAACTAAAAGCAGCAGCTGTCTGTGTTTTTTGTTGTTTGTTTTAAATTTGGAGTTGGGTGTGAGAGAACTGGGCAATGAAGGATAATAGGGAGACTTTACACTATATGCCTTTTTAAATGAAGAGTGACAAGAAGTACTTCAGATAATAGAAATGTTGATGGCTAGATAAAATACCATATGTTTTTGTTTATTTTTAAGAGGTTATAAGAAGTACAAATTATTTCTCTTTTGTCACACTGGTACCAAACTTTCAGAAAAATCATATGATTACTAAAAATGAATTTGTCTGTCTTCCTTACAGCCTGATTTAATTTCTTTCTTTCTGTAAGAGCTAATACATTTCTAAGCCTGGAAAATCAGTATCATCATCTGTGGGAATTTAAAAAACGCACCTTCAAATTCTTTAATACCCTTCCCCTTGAATCTCAGTGGGGGAAAGTGTGACTTCTGAGATTATGAGAAAAAGCCACACAACTAAGATAAATGGAAACAGTATTCAGCTATAAGTTACAGATAGATTGGGAAGCACGGGTCTTTAGTGAATAACTTTAAAAATCCCGACACATCACAGGCTGGTAATTTTGTCACATATAAATATGCACATGGCACTGCTCCACAACAGAATTCTTCTCACATGCAGATGAGCCATTTGCAAACATAGACCATATTCTTGGGACACAAAACAAATCTCAAAATATTTTACAGGATTAAAATTTACAATAACTATCCTATGTCCAAAGTGAAAGTAAATCAGAAATCAACAGTATAAAAATATCCGGAAAATCACCTAAATAAAGTGAAATTAAACAACATACTTTTAAAATCAAAGAAGAAATCAAAAGAAAATTATAAAATACATTGAAATGAATTAAAAAACCCACATAATATGTG
Organism: Myotis brandtii; assembly: GCF_000412655.1. Taxonomy (NCBI): domain Eukaryota; kingdom Metazoa; phylum Chordata; class Mammalia; order Chiroptera; family Vespertilionidae; genus Myotis; species Myotis brandtii. The sequence goes on along the minus strand of NW_005361459.1, from coordinate 2,754,746 downwards.
TGTAATGTATCTAAAGCTCTGATTCAAAAGAAACCTATAGTATTAGAATCTAATAATTAGATGCTTATATTTTTTAAAAAAGGTCTCAAAGATACTATCTTACAAAACTAGAAAAATACAAGAAAATTAAGAACTAAGAAAAACAAAGGGGGGAAATAGCATTAAGAAAACAGAAAAATAATGGAGAAAATTGATAAAAACAAAAACAGGTTTTTTGAACAGATCAATTAAATGGATCAACTTCTAGCCAGACTAATAAGAAAATAAAAAACAACAGACAAAAAAACAGAAAAGACAAATTACCAAAGTCAGGAATAAAGATAAGAGATTCTAGAGACATTAGAAGGATAATAAGGGAATATTATGAATAAACCTTATGCCAACTATATCAATAACTATCAATGACCTATATAAAATGGACAAATTTGAAACAAACTATCAAAGCTTATTACAAAGAAATAGGTATCCTATATCAATCAAATATATTTAATATGCAGTTAAAAAACCTTCCTACAAAGAAAACTTGAATCCCAGATGGCTTTACTGGTGAATTCTATTACAATGTCAAAAAAGAAATAGTACTAATTCTACAAAACCCTTCTAGAAAAAAAATAAAATTTTATGAGGCTAGCATTACACTTATATCAAAACCAGATAAAGATACTACAAGGTAAGAACTCTTCAAACCAACATATGTCATGAACATACAAGCCAAAAACCACCCCCCTCAAATAAATTTTAACAAAATATCAACAAATTGAATCCAGTAATACATGACAGGACACTACATCATAACTGGATTTATCCCAGGAATGCAAGTTTAGGTCCACATATGAAAACCCAACCAATAATTGATTACATAAGCAGGTTAAAAAAGAAAACACATGATCATCTCAATAGATACAGAAAAAGCAAGTGACAAAATTCAACATCCACTCATAATAACAATTCAGCAAATGAGGAACATAGGGAACTTCTCCAATCTAATAAAAGACACAATAAAAAACCAACAGCTAATATTATACTCAATGCTGAAAGACTGTTGCTTTGCCCTCAGAGTCAGGTTGAAGACAAGGATGTCTACTCTCACTATTTATTTATATTCCTATTTCTATTTCTATTAACCTGAATTCCAAGCCTTTGAAATAAAGATAAAGCAAAAACAAAAATAGATTAACAGATTGGAAAGGAAAAGGTAAAACTATATATATAGGTAGTATGGCTGTCTATATAAAAATTCCTAAGGAATATGTTTCAAAGATTACTAATATGTGAGTTTAGGAAAATCACACTATATAAAAATCCACTGTATGCATGGGGGCCTCAGCCCCTCTGGCTGTCAGGAGAGAGGCCCAGACCTCTTCTGAAGATAGGAAACCCACTCAACCTGAGAGGATCCAATGTTAAGCCAGTGAAGGGGCCATTCCATCAAGTACATGAAATCCTAACCACCTTGTGCAAAGATTAAGAACTAGACTTTCACTAGGAACCAGGAGCAGCTGGACTCCAGCTTCCTACCATTGTTTACAACCCTTGATTCTTACAATCATTCTTATCAAAAAACCTGCTTGTGACAATCACTACCATGGAGGGTTGAAATAAAGAGTATGAGCTCTATCAATTTCTACCTTTGAATACTTTGGCTTGGTCTTATCTAGAGTTGCTTCTTCTGAACTGCACCCCAGCATTGTGCAGGGTGCTCCTTGTCAAGGGTGCTTATCACGGTGACACAGTCTTCCCTATGAGGCTCATGAAATACACTGAAATCAGATCTAAGAATATGCCTAAGAAACTGGCAACACAAAAGGCTTATTTCTCTTGAACAACTGGATTGTTTTTTCATTTTAAGGGTATCCTGAGTTACATAATTGACCATAATACATTCTTTACTTCGAGCCCTTGGAAGCTTACAGCCAACCATGCAGGTCACCTCTACAACTATACCAGTGTTCAGGGTACATTTCTCTGTGTGACTCTTGTCCCAGTTTTATTTCAACCTTATTTCCTCTTTGTCCTGATTATCTCAACAATTTATTTTATCCTCTGGTACATACTTTTATATGGCACTTCAAATTCTTTATGGAAGAAAGTGAGCCATAAATAACTAGACACTTACAGATAGTGTCAGCCAGGCAGGTCTAATTTTCAGGTCTTTGGCACTCTTCAGCTGTAATTTGTTGCTAGGTGCTCACAAGCTGACAGGGTTTTAGGCAGTATTTTCCCCCCATTCCAATACTAGAGAGTTCCAGTAAACTCAAGTCTACAGAGGAGAAAACTGACTGGAGAGAAACATCTCAATTAAACAGAATATTCGGGATGGGTAGCAATGAGGTATTCTTACTAATGTAATTTTGTACCACTGGGGATTAAGCCCACAACCCAGGCACGTGCCCTGACCTGGAATCGAGCTGTGACCTCCTGGTTCATAGATCAACACTCAACCACTGAGCCACACTGGCTGGGCGATAGGGCTTATATTTAGCAGTGGTGTTGAACAAAAGCTTCCACTTCACTTGACCATTACTTACGATGACAGCCACATAAGAATAAAAGCCCCGCAGTATCCCACTGTGACAGGGCACACCCAGACTCAGGGCGAGAAAGGCCAGCACAGCTCCATAAATTCTGATTTCGTCTCTTTCCACCATTGACTTAGTCCTTGATCCCTTGCTTTCCAGCTACAATTCTTGAACTGTTTCCTCAGAGACTTGCCACTGGATAATTGACTTTTCAAGCTGTGCCCAAAGATCGATCTCCTGCCTGAAGAATTTCTCTTGTTGTATATATCCTTGGCCCCACATTCTGTCAATAAGTCCTTCACACAATCTAAAGGCATCTCTTCTAAAGGAACTTTTCCATGATATGGAATAGACGGTAAACCAGATTCTACAAATCATGAAAATAGTGTCCTTAATACAGACTGAGGTAGATTGCATTCTAATCAGCTCAAACAACCACCACAAACCCTTTACACCCATCTTAAAAATCTCACTCTGGACCATCTCCTCCTTTCCCCTGGGTTCTAGAATTCAGTTTTCTACAGTTTAATAAGGAGACAACAGTCTCTGGTGCATACACTAATCAATAGTACATGAAGCAATTCCCAATGGTCTTGTCCACCGAGACTCTTCCTTATAGATGTCTCCAGTTTCCCTTGGGGACCTATGCCCTAGGAATTTGCATCTTTCTGCTTCTTTTAAATTTATTTTTATTGATTTCAGAGGAATGGAGAGGAAGAGAGAGATAGAAATATCACTGATGAAAGAGAATTATCAATAGGCTGCCTCCTGCAGGCCCCACACTGGGGATTGAGCCTGCAACCCAGGCACATGGCTTGACTGGGAATTGAACTGTGACCTCCTGGTTCAAAGGTCAATGCTTAGCCACTGAGCCACACCAGCTGGGTGCATCCTTCTGCTTCTTGAACTTTAATCTGGGTGTCATGGACAGTGTTGGTTGCCTTCTAAGCAGCCATTGGACAGCAATGTACCTACCCAAGTGGAGGGCGTCCCTATTTCCTAATGACTGCTCTACACGAAGGCATGGCCAATGAGATGCAAGAGGAAATCTGCTAGGGTGCTCAAGGGTGAGTTTCTTCTCAGATATAGTCCCTCTGGAATTCTCCCCATCTTCCTTTGTGCATTAGATACTGTCACGAGAATGTGATGCCTGGAGAGGTAGCAGCCAACATGTGGCCAGGAGGTAACAAGCTGGCAGATGAAAGCCGGTGTATTGAGAAGGGAGGAGTAGGCAAGTTTAAAGAGCCTGGACCTCTCAAAGCCAGTCCTGCAATCTATACATTAGGACTTCTTAGTTTTTTAAATGAATCAAAAAAAATCTGTGTGACTTAAACCACTGCTATCTATGTTTTCTGCTTCTTGCTGCCCTAAAACTTGATATACTAAAGAATAGGGGGAAGATATAGAGCTATTTGTAAAACAGTCCCTGTTAGGAGACAAAGAGTAAATTTAATGTATAAAATATGTTCTTCTCAAAGCCTTCTCTCAGGACTCCAAACAAACAGCAAATGTAAGCCTTTATGTTGGTCTGCAGTTGCCTTCACTAAAGTCTAACAATCATGTATCAGTGGAAGATGTGTACACCTAGTGTCTAAGTCCTGATGGCACCAGACCCAGAAACTAGGATCTTAATAAGGTTATGAAAACCCTAAAATAACTGGGGAAAGTGGATCAAGAATCAGACAGGAAATTTCAGAAAAACTAAATCAAAGGATGCTAGAGAGATTCATCCCCAAAGTATAGAAAGACTAACATACCAACTAGCATTACCGATAGAGAAGTATGACTTCAACTCTTATCAGAGCAAGAATATGACCCTAACAAGACAGCCATGTAATACATTTCGGTTATTTCTTCAACAGGTCTAAAAATGAGGGAGTACAGTCCTCAGGCCTACATGCAGTAATAGATGTCTACATGCAGAGTTAGTATTACCACCTCAGTCAGGAAGGGTAGTAACACAGCTATGCCTCATAATAAACTTTCTTAAGGAGGAGAACTGATAAGCATATGTCTCAGTCCAAGTGCACAAGAAATCAATGTCAACAAGCTAGAGGAATGTGATGGCCACTGTAGGTGGATCAACAGTCAGAGTAGAGGAACTCTACACTCCCCATGGAGACCACGCTACGGAGAAACAGCAGTGTCCAGTGTTGGTGCCTTGATATCACGGGTTGAGAATTAGTGACGCTGATTTTGGTTTCACTCTTATAGCTCTAAGGAGCTCACATGCAATGCTCACTTTATCTGAACACAAAAAGGTACAACTACAGCAGGGTGAGAACACTCTATGAGAATACAGATATTCTCTTATGTATTCATAACACAGCTATCAAATTCATGATATTTCACATGAATGTAATACTCATATCTAATGGGTAGTTAATATTTAAATGTTGTGGATTGTTCCAGTAATGCCCTTGTAGCATTTTCCCCTTCAGTATTGGATCCAGTCTAGGATTACATTTTGCATTTAGATATAATGCCTCTTTCATCTCCGTTAATCTGGAGTAGCTCCTTAGCCTTTCGTGGTCTTGTAAGACATTGACATTTTGCAGAATCCTGACCAATTACTTTACAGAATGCTCCTCAATTTGACAATGTCTAATATTTCTTCAAGATTAGATTTAGGTTCTAGAACCCAACTGGAAAAGTGGCATCACAAAAGTGATATGGTTTCCTTTTCCCTTCCTCTAGGCATCACATCTGGAGACACATGGCACCAGGGATTCCAAAAACAACCCTTATGTCAGTTATTTCTTGCTGCATACACCTCTCCAAAACTCAGTGGTTTAAGACAAATATTCATTTAACTCAATAAGATTGGCACTCTAAGCTTAACTGGATTTACTCATGCATGTATGGTCAGCTGGCATTCACAGGTCTGGTGTAGGCTGCCTGTTGGCTAGACACATTGGTTCTCTCTCATCAACAAGCTAGCTCAGGCTCATGCACATGGTGGTGGTAAGGATCTAATTGCACTAAGAGGGCAAGTTTCAATGTACAAAGCTTTCAAGCTTCTGCATGCATCAAATTTACCACTATCCTTATTGGCCAAAGCGAACAAATCACATGGTGAAGTTACATTTAACAAGTAGAGAAAAAATTAATGGTAACGTTAGAATTGGTGGCTATTTTTAAACCTACCACCACCATGGAAAACAGATATTATCGCCCAGAGCTACTTTTTGAAAAATTTTCTCTCCTAATTATACCTTCATTATCAGATAAATTCCTTCTCCACTGTCTCAGTTGTTAAAAATCTGTCGAAAGCCACTATAGTAGCTTGTCTTGCAAAGTCTGCTTGACTACTTTATTCTGACAATCATTTAATTTACTCAACAGATATTCGCTGTGCTTATATTTGTGAAAAACCATTCAATATATGCTTCCAGATAAACAATATTACATGAAGAAAGGAACTGGAAGAAAAAATTATCAGCTCACCATGTGTTGAAGAACATTAACTCATTTAATCCTCACATTAACTCTGTTAGGTCACTATTATTAGTTCCACTTGATAGATGACAAAACCAAAGTTGAGAGAGTTAACTAATTTGTCTATGATTACATAGCTACCCAGAAACGCTCTGGCTGTGAGCTACAGAAAATCTTATTAAGAGCTGCCTAAGCCTAGTCGGCATGGCTCAGTTGTTGAGCTCGATCTATGAGGTCACAGTTCGATTCCTGGTCAGGGCACATGCCCGGGTTGCAGGCTTGATCCCCAGTGTTAGGCGTGCAAGAAGCAGCTGATCAATGATTCTCTCTCATCACTGATGTTTCTCTCTCTCTCTCTCTCTCTCTCTCTCTCTCTCTGTTTTCCACCCCCTTCATCTCTAAAACCAATAAAAATATATGGTTTTTTTTAAATAATTGCCTGAGTAATAGATGTTTCATTTCCGTACAAGGTTCTCAAGGTGGCCATTTCCACGTTCAGTACAACAGTTCATGGATGGCATCAAGGAGCCCTGTTTTTGTTTTTTCTCTTTTTGCTCCACCATCCTTAGTTTAGTTTTCATCCTTATTATAGTGACTTCATAACTGCAAATGGCCTATCCACCTGCTGTCATCACATTACAGGCAAGAGGAAGGAAGGAATAGTTCTAGTAGTTCTCATGCCTGTGCTTTCATAGGGAAACAAAAACTATCCCAAAGGCCCCTAAACTTCCCCTTACATTTCACTGCCCAGAACTGTCACTTGGCTGCTCCTACATGCGAGGGAAAATGGGGCTGGGAATGGCATTGGGTTAGTCTAACAACTAATAAACGACAGATCTAGAATATGAGCCACATGTAGCTCTAGAGTTCATGTTCTCAAGGAATGTTCACTTCAATGTAGGCTGAACAAGAATGATTTGGAAGAATCAGGTGAGTATGGTCTACATGACATGTGGGGTTTAAAAAGGTAAAGATCGGCCCTAACTGGTTTGGCTCAATGGATAGAGCATCGGCCTGGGGACTCAAGGGTCCCAGGTTTGATTCCGGTCAAGAGCATGTACCTTAGTTGCAGGCACATACCCAATGGGGAGTGTGCAGGAGGCAGCTGATCAATGTTTCTCTCTCATCAATGTTTCTAACTCTCTATCCCTCTCCCTTCCTCTCTGTAAGAAATCAATAAAATATATTTAAAAATAAATAAATAAATAAATAAATAAATAAATAAATAAATAGGTAAAGATCGTCCAACAAGGGAGAAAAGTAAAAGCAAACATATGGAGGTAGAAACATGAAATGCAGATAACCAAATTGGAATAGTACAGGGTAATTCAGACCTTTTGAAAATATAAAGGGAAGCCCTGCTCGGGTTGGTTGAAGTGTCCTCCCATTCACCAAAAAGTTCAATTCCAGGTCAGGGTACATACCCAGGTTGTGGGTTTGATCCCCAATCAAGGCGCATAAGTCAAGGGAAGCAACCAATTGACCTCTCCTCTCCTCTCCTCTCCTTCCCTCTCTCTCTCCCCCTTCCTCTCTAAAAATCAATAAAAACATAACATCCAGTGATGATTTTTTTTAAAAAAAGAAGAAAATATAAAGGGAATACTCATGCCTTGTTTAGCATTTACTAAGAGTTGAAAGCTAAATATATTGACTTGCATATAATCGACCAAGAAGTTATATCCCACCTCTAATATCTCCCTTTGACTAGCCCCCGGAGTATAGTTTTTATATCTTTTATCCCTTTACCTCCCATTTCAATCTAATATGCCAGAACTCAAGAAAATTAAGCATGTTATGCAGTACATTGAAAATAAGTTCTCATTTAGCCAAAGTTAGCCTTGCCAACAGTTTACTAGCTTTGACCACTTTTTCATTTTTGAGATAGAAATTGCTTTCTTTGATTATTTGTTGCATTTTTTTAAATTGCATACAAAGCTTCAGGTAACAATACATCCCCCAAATTTGCAGATGAGACTTTTTAAAAAACAAAATCTCTTTTTAAGTGCACAAAAGATGGTCATGAACTCAAGAATCACTTTCAACTAAATGTAGACTCTTCATACACCCATTTTCATAAGATGAGTTATGTCCATAATAGGTATTTAAGGAAACTGTCAAATGCTGTATAGAGTTGTTAGTGTTGGGGTATGTTTTTATTTGCTTTAAATGTATCATTAAGTTTCCCTATTTACAAGAACTATCAAAACAGGGCCACAAGCAAAACACTAACTAGAATTGAGCAGTCTTTTAGGAAAAAAGGAGCAGGAATGGACAGAAGGTCAGTAAGTTCTCTGAGCCAAGAAGATAGGAGTATTGCCTTTAGGTGACAGGGTCAACACAGCTCTTTGACAGATACCACTGGCCCTTTATTACTCTGACTCCATTTGCCATGAAACACAGATTTGCAGAGTAGGCTCCAACTTGATAGAGTCACTTGGGCCAGCCCCTCGCTACAGAAGGGAAGGCCCCCTGGCTACAATACTTGAATAAGCAGCTTGAAGGAATGCTTGCTTTCTTCCTTTCTGCATGTGGAGGACCCCAAAACCCACTGATGCACCTTTCCAACATCTTAACCCACAGCAAAAACTCCTGAGGTATTAGGTTAGATGCATTTCTTTCTTTCTTTCCGTTATGAAACCAAGGAATAATACTTGCTACCTTGTAGCCTGAAAAAGTGTGCTTTCATACCTCAATTAGAAAAATCGCTGTCCAAAATAAAAGTTAATAGTGCTCTATTTCTTGTCACACTGTAATCATTTTTTAACCATGAAAGGAACTTAATTTAGAGTAAGTAATGCCACTGTCACTTAAATATATGAATGATAAAAGAAATGTCAGCTGTTCTAATTCCATAATTCCCAAGTAATGACAATTAATGAAATACTCTTTACTGGTGGGAGTTGTTTTAAGCAGTAGATAAAGGAGACAGTGAGCCTTTTAAGATTTACTTTCATAACCAAATTGCATTTCTCTTCATCATTATCCAAACTATAATTAAAAGATGACATTTAAAACAAACAAAAAATCAAACTGCATCCCACCCCAAAGGAAAAGCAGCAGAGAAGCAGCAACTCTCAACCGCCACTGCGAGTGAGTGGACAGACTCCAGATAAATTCCTGTCTCCAACTTCCAGCTTCTGTGCCGCATCTGTCAATCTGGACCATCACTCCCACTTGTCAATACTCAAAAAGCTGGATAATATGATCACTGAGTATTATTGGATTGATATTAATTGGCTTGTTTCACTGCCATGGAAACATTCTTTGACCTTCCCAAAAAGAAGACAAATCAATAGGAACACCTTGTAAAGACTTCTGTTTACTTCCTCAGTTTGCTCCAATAGTCTAAAATTTATTGTTACATACTTGTGGCCTTTACTACTTTAGCAACTACCTAAACTGAGAGAACAGCTATTCTTTGTTAGCCCAAACACACAATTCAGTGGCCTACATGACTTCTTGGCTGAAGCCAAGTTAATTATCAATACACGAGAAAAAATTTCTAAGCAAAAGTTAAATAGCTTGATCCAATCTATTCCCAAATATCTTAAGGACAAACTAACCAAAACTTTTTTGGCAAACTCTTTGAATCACTTTTTCTTCCTTATTTTAAACCTTAACCCCCTGGTTCTCTATCCCCCTCACTGGTAGGCCTACAGTTTTCTTTACAGGACTTAACCTTCTAACAGAGTGTTTGCTAATAGAGGCCCCACGAAGCCAAAGTAACCAGGGGTTAATTGGAGGCTTGGTGTCAGTGTCTACTCTAGAATTCTTCATGGCCTGAGCCTCTCGGTTGTGTGCAACTACTCATAACAAAACCTGAAAAAGCATGGACTGCAGTCCTAAAAGGCACTGTTCATTCACTCTGTAAGGAAAGGTACACAGTCAGTGACATTATAAAATGTCACCTGGTGTTTTTCCACTGTAGGAAAACCAAGGATAGAATAGTAATTCAATTGAAACAATAATAAGCCTCTAATAACATAAAGAATACATTGGATGGATTTTTCTTCTATCAAGATATGATATATACCAACCCAGAAGTTTTCAGTGGTAAAAAAAAATACAGTTAAAACAGTCACCAGAAGGCCAATCCTTCTTTAACCCAAAAAGTCAAAAGCAAGTCTGCCAGATGTCCTTCAACAAGTGAATGGGTAAACGAATTGTGGGACATCCACATGGTGGGAATGCTATCCCAGGCAATACTGACAGATGCAGCAGTCTGGAAGAATCTGCAGTGTATCAAGCCCAGTGAAAAACACAAATTCCAAAAGGTTATATACTGAATGATTTTATTTCTATAACATTTTGAAATGACAAAATTTTAGACTTAGAAAATAGACTAATGACTGCTAGAGGTTAGGTACAGCAGAGGGGTGGATACAGCTTTTAAACAACAGCATGAAGGATCATTGTGGTGCTGAACTACAAAATAGTTCAGTGGTGAATACGTAGTAACATTGCATAGACATGAAAAAATTGTATAGAACTAAATAGAGACACAGAAAAACGAATTAAAGTAAAACTGGGGACTCTGCAAAAGATCAATGGATTGTGTTCATGTCAAGAACCTGGTGTGACACTGTGCTAGAGTCTGGCAAAATGTCACCACTGGGGGACACGGGATAAAGAGTACACAAGATTTCTCTGGTCTTACAACTGTATATGAATCTACAATGACACAAAAAATTTTCAATTAAAAATAAAAAATCAACTGCAGCTCTACACACTTGTGACGGGCAAATCCTGACCTCTCCATGGTAAACCCTCCTTACAAGGTTGCCTATAGTTCTGAAAAGTCAGTAGACAGAGATTCTCCCCAGAACCCTGCAGACTCTCCTGGCAGGGGCATGTCAGAGCACCACTCTGTAATTCCCCTCTCATTCTTTATCCAGGCTTCCCTTTCCCAACCTGCCTGGGTAACATCCAATTTTTACTTCTATACCAGTGGTTCTCAACCTTCCTAATGCCGCGACCCTTTAATACAGTTCCTCATGTTGTGGTTACAGTTCCCCAACCATAAAATTATTTTCGTTGCTACTTCATAACTGTAATTTTGCTACTGTTATGAATCATAATGTAAATATCTGATATGCAGGATGTATTTTCATTGTTACAAATTGAACATAATTAAAGCATAGTGATTAATCACAAAAACAATATGTAATTATATATGTGTTTTCCGATGGTCTTAGGCGACCCCTGTGAAAGGGTCGTTTGATCCCCAAAGAAGTCTCGACCCACAGGTTGAGAACCGCTGTTTATACCAAGACACATTAATAAATCGGTACTTTTAAATTTGATAAGTAGTATTATTGAATCCCTGAATGAAGATAGTTCATGCCTTTTGTCCCAATGTAAATCAGAGCTCTCTTGGGAATGTGCTCTTGGCCCAACCCCGTTCTTTTTCTGAACATGCCTAGGCTCTCAAAACTTGACAGAGAAGAGGGGACAGGCAGGGAACAAACCTACTTTCTGGGTCACGGCAGTTTCTATGTACAGAGAGTTCTTTTGTGAGGGTTCCGCTTGCTGGGGAGAATGTGGAAGCTGGCAGAGATAAATCTCCCAGTAAGTAGAGGCTGGGTGTTCCTTTCCTTCAAATTCCCCAGGAGAGTGTGTTCCCAAAAGACGAGGAAACCCTGGCCCTTGTGTATTCCACAAAGGCCTGTTGATTGGCACTGCCCAGAGGCTCCCCCCACGCCCGTCTGGGAACACCTCCTGCGCTGTGGTAGTGCACTGAGATCTCAGGCCAGTGGCAGATGGCTGCTGCTAGCTTACTGGCTTGTTTCCTTCCTCAGAGGAAAACAAGCTGCAACCTTTTCCTATGCAGTTTGCTTAATCACACACTATTAAGCTAAAGAATAGAGAGGGTAAGAGCACTGACTCTGGATCAGACTACCTTAGCTGGTGACCTTGGGCGCGTTATTTAACCTCTCTCTGACTCAAGTTCCCTATCTGTAAAGTGAGGACAATTAACAGTACCTACCTCATGGAGCCACTGTGAGGCTTAAGTAAGTTATTACAGGCAATGGGCTCAGAAGAGGGCCTGGAACCAAGGAAAGATTCCACGAAAGCTTGTTATGATCAATATACAGTCCGGGGAGATATAGAAGCAATGAACATGCTCCAATTTGAACTTGTGATTTGCCACTGAGCCCCGTTGTGAACAAATAGTTAATACCATCTACACTAATAAAAGAGAAGCATGCAAATTGGTGTCACTCTGCTACACTCACCAGCCAATCAGAGCAACTATGCAAATTAACCCAACAAAGATGGCGGTTAATTTGCATACGTAGGCGAGGAGCGAAGACTGAAGGCTCTGGCCGGAGTGAAGACTGAAGACTGAAGATTGAAGACTGAAGAGGCTTGGCTTCTCTGCTGTGGCCGGACCAAAGGCCTGGGTCCCAGGTGCCAGAGGAAAACCGGTGCCATCGGCCAGGGGAAGGAAGGCCTATTGAGCGAAACTTCGTGCAACAGGCTTCTAGTATACTAATAAACCCTCTCATAGGTATCATTGTTGTTTCAAAAGAAGTGAATGTGAAATAGAATGTTAAATGGAATACTTCCCACTGTCAGTAATAATAGCTACAAAAGATAGATGTTGGATATGCTGTGAGACAGTGAGATGAATTTGCTCACCAACCCCTCCACACTACTTATATTAGTAACAGCTAAGAATCACTGTGTTCCTAGAGATATAAACTCTCTGGGGGCTGCCTTTCCCTCCTTCCTAGAGAAGACAAGGAGTGACTCCCCATCAAGGAAGTTGGCAGGGGAGGGGGGGTAGGAAACCATCTAGACAACTTGTCATGTGTCTCCTTGGATTGGGGGGAGAGGGAGCTAGAGAATACCCCTCATCCAAAATTGAAAACTCTAAAGGCTGAAGACTAGATGGAAAAAGCTGTAGCAATGGAGCAGAAAACAGGATAACAGAAGGAGAATTGTGAGTTTTCTGCAGCCTGGATGGGCGTTCACCAGAAAGCAGCTGGCTGTGAGTACCTTGAGAAGCACCCACCCACAGGTATTCCACAGTGGATGAGTGGACCTCGACAGAAAGAACTTATAAATATATCACAGAATACAGAGATCCTGGGGTGAGACCCACCCATCAGATATGACATCACCCATTCCTGGGGCCTTTGGTCAAACATCATTAGTGGTAAAACTCTAAGAAAACCACAAGCCCTAGCCAGTTTGATTCAGTGAATAGAACGTCGGCCTGAAGACTGAAGGGTCCCAGGTTTGATTCTGGTCAAAGACACATGCCTGGGTTGTGGGCTCGATCCCCAGTGGGGGGCACACAGGAGGTAGCCGATCAATAAGTCTCTCTCATCATTGCTGTTTCTATCTCTCTCTCCCTCTCCCTTCCCCTCTGAAATCAGTAGAAATATTTAAAAAAGAGAGAGAGAGAGAGAAAGGAAGAGAAGAGAAGAGAAGAGAAGAGAAGAGAAGAGAAGAGAAGAGAAGAGAAGAGAAGAGAAGAGAAGAGAAGAGAAGAGAAGAGAAGAGAAGAGAAGAGAAGAGAAGAGAAGAGAAGAGAAGAGAAGAGAAGAGAAGAGAAGAGAAGAGAAGAGAAGAGAAGAGAAGAGAAGAGAAGAGAAGAGAAGAGAAGAGAAGAGAAGAAAAGAGAAGACCACAAAAGTACCCTCATGAGAAAAATGTTAGCATCTGGATATTGGTCACCCAGAAGTAATTAATGCCAGATTCCATCTCTACCAGTGAAAGAAATCCTTTGCTCCCCCTTACCTAACTTCCCTCCTCCCTACCTAACCCTTGTTACCCCTTGCTCCCTGCTCCACTATTGCACTACAAGCTTTCAAGACTGTACCCTTTTCTGAAGAGAGAGATGGGAGCTTTGCCATTAGACTGGACTGCGCTTGAAAATGACCTGGAAAGCTATGGGGCTGCTTGGCTTCTCTGCTGTGGCCGGACCAAAGGCCTGGGTCCCAGGTGCCGAAGGAAAACCGGTGCCATCGGCCAGTGAAAACTCTGGATGAGGAGGAATGATTAGGCTGAACTTGATGAAGGCAGTGGTGTGGAAAATAAAACTGTTTTAGTAGTTTACCTCTACTGAGTCCAGCTCATCAAATGCAATGTTACGAATATGTTTTACTTTAACCTTTCTTCTCCCTCCCCTCTTCCTTTGTGCTTCCCACAATCCTACACCCACTCTTACCTCCTCCTTATGCCTCTGCATAACAAATAAATACTTGAAATATTTAACTATTTTACTCCTCACCCAAGTTAAAGTGGCATATAATGTTAAACTAAGTAGAAATGATGGGGAATAGCAAAAGGCAACAGAAGAATAGATTAAATGTGATCAATTTCTCCATTCTTATTCCCTTTTTCCCCAATGTTGAATCTTGCATAAAATTCACCCATTTAGTCAAGAAAATGGCTCACTCTTCCCAAGCATCTCCAATGCATTTTTTAACCATGGCTATGGAATAAAGGAGGTAAAACAGATGGAGGGGAACTTAAAAGGACATTGGAATAGAGTTGGATAAAAATAAGATATCAGTTGGCAAAGCTAAAAACACAATTCCACGGGTCTAAGCACATGAAATTTCTATAACATAATGCGTTAATCAGACAGACCAAATTGGTAGAGTTTATCTTGGGACAATGATACAGACTATCACTTTCATCAACCAACTTTGCCAGTTCATATCTAGGCCAGTAAGAATAATCTATGTGGGAGAAAAATGCTATGTGAAAACCAAAACCTGCTTCATTCTCATCTTCCTGGTAAGGAAGGCAAGTGTGTGTCCCTACCCTAAATGTAGAGAGACTGGGGGTCATGTGACTGTGCTCTTGTTAATGGAATCTAACCAGAAAGACTGAGCCCCTCCCAGACTTGACTCTTAGAGACCCTCCAGTTCTCTTTCTTGGCCTGCTGCAGGAACCTTGGCAGCCACAAGTCCCAGATGTTATAATTGTGGATGGAGGACTCTACTCTGTCTCTATCTGATTGTGAAATAAACTTTCCAAGGATTAAGCTACTGAGATTTCAGGGGACTCCTCTGTTAGCAGAGCATGGCCTATCCTATCCTGCATATTAGTCAGCCCTAACATTTTGATATGCTAGGAAAACCGCAACTTACTTTAGAGTTACATAACTTCTGATTGGTACCAGACTCTTAGGATCAATGCCGCTTTTAGTTGTCCTAATAAAATAATTTTGCTAACTCATTAGAAACATTGCATATAAGCTCTTGGGGAGAAGATTTGTAGAGAGTAGACCACATATTCTTAATAATAATTTTTTAAATTATTATTAAGAAAATTATGTTCCTCTACTGTGCAAAGTTTCAGCAAGCAAGAATTTTGCGAAAATATATTTTAAAAAATCCTTGAATGCCTAAGACACTAAGCACTAAAACACATAAGCCAGAGAGACTGTGCAATCATGAGTTACGAAAGTCTCCATAAATTAAGACTGACAATCAGCACTGGTCTAGCCTGTGTCAGACCTATGGTCAGTTCCTTGACTTGCTAGAGAGTTAGGTCTTGGTCAAAATACTCAGAAAGCTTCCCAGCTTTATAATTCTCCGTTTAAGCAAGAGCTTTCTATTTCAGGGTGAAAACAAAGGGAACACTGGTGTGCATTCATCTGACAGCCATGTAGCGAGCACTACCCAAGTGCACCTCAACACTGCCTGCACTGTAAGAGAATGGGGAATGGAGCAGAGCCTGACTCTCCTGTCATAAATCCATAATCAAGTGGCTTTATAAGACAGTCCCATACATTTGTGGTAGGAAAAGATCAACATCACATGTTGAACATTGCTTCCCAACTTTAGTGTCGACTGTCAACTGTTATTCCAATTATAATATCAACATATATGAATGTTAGTGAATCAGAATATTTTGAACGTCCTGTCGGATTTTGGTTGGTTACTGAATGATGGATTTCCCCTGAAATCTCAGTAGCTTAATCCATTTTAATGTTATTAAATGTGAATGTACAAAAAATTTCCCACTGCCTGTCATCAACAAAACCCAAACCTTAGGAGGAAACCAAGATGGCGGCATAGGTAAACACCAGAAATTGCTGCCTCACACAACCACTTCAAAAATACAACTAAAAGACAAAACGGACATCATCGAGAACCACAGGAAGGCTGGCTGAGTGGAAATTCTACAACTAGAAGGAAAGAGAAAAGCACACTGAGACTCAGAGGAGGTGCGGAAGTAAAGTGCAGAGGTACGGAGGCAAACTCGGAAAGGGCTGGCAACTGAGGACACGGTTGTCTTTTTCAATCGGGAGGGAGAACAAGCTCCCCACTGCTCTGAACTCCAGTTCCGGCGAGTCTCTGGGGACCCAGACTCATACGGGGAGAAACTGAACTGTCTGGCATCCGGCAGAACTCGAGGGCAGCTTTCTCTCAGAGGTGCTTGCAGCGGTTACAGCGGGACACTGAGACCCGGGGCTTCTCCCAGCAGGGCTGAGGATCAGCCATAGCTGTTTGCTCTGCCCTGTTGATTCCGAGACCCCGCCCTACCCAAGCTGTGCTCAGAGGCTTTTGCATATGAAAGGGCCTGGCCCTTTGCAATCTAAAATTACCTAAAAAACTGCAGCTGGGTCAGAGAGACCCAGAACATCCAAAAGAAACCCGAAGGCCCCACAGCAGCTTGCATTGCTTCACAGCTGGGCCTCATCTGGGCACCTCCAAACCCCAAACAAAGAAGAGGAATCTGCAGATCTCTCCATAGCTCCTGCTGGGTAGCCTCAGGCAGAGGCTAAATTAGCACCTCCTTAGAGATCCAAGAGCCAGTGTACCCAGTGGTCAGAGTGGGACCATCCAGATTACAACTCCTCAGATCCATAAAGGACACACTCAGGGG
>NW_005361459.1:2708176-2737501 GCF_000412655.1 Myotis brandtii | reverse complement strand
GAAGAGAAGAGAAGAGAAGAGAAGAGAAGAGAAGAGAAGAGAAGAGAAGAGAAGAGAAGAGAAGAGAAGAGAAGAGAAGAGAAGAGAAGAGAAGAGAAGAGAAGAGAAGAGAAGAGAAGAGAAGAGAAGAGAAGAGAAGAGAAGAGAAGAGAAGAGAAGAGAAGAGAAGAGAAGAGAAGAGAAGAGAAGAGAAGAGAAGAGAAGAGAAGAGAAGAGAAGAGAAGAGAAGAGAAGAGAAGAGAAGAGAAGAGAAGAGTAGAGAAGAGAAGACAAGACCACAAAAGTACCCTCATGAGAAAAATGTTAGCATCTGGATATTGGTCACCCAGAAGTAATTAATGCCAGATTCCATCTCTACCAGTGAAAGAAATCCTTTGCTCCCCCTTACCTAACTTCCCTCCTCCCTACCTAACCCTTGTTACCCCTTGCTCCCTGCTCCACTATTGCACTACAAGCTTTCAAGACTGTACCCTTTTCTGAAGAGAGAGATGGGAGCTTTGCCATTAGACTGGACTGCGCTTGAAAATGACCTGGAAAGCTATGGGGCTGCTTGGCTTCTCTGCTGTGGCCGGACCAAAGGCCTGGGTCCCAGGTGCCGGAGGAAAACCGGTGCCATCGGCCAGTGAAAACTCTGGATGAGGAGGAATGATTAGGCTGAACTTGATGAAGGCAGTGGTGTGGAAAATAAAACTGTTTTAGTAGTTTACCTCTACTGAGTCCAGCTCATCAAATGCAATGTTACGAATATGTTTTACTTTAACCTTTCTTCTCCCTCCCCTCTTCCTTTGTGCTTCCCACAATCCTACACCCACTCTTACCTCCTCCTTATGCCTCTGCATAACAAATAAATACTTGAAATATTTAACTATTTTACTCCTCACCCAAGTTAAAGTGGCATATAATGTTAAACTAAGTAGAAATGATGGGGAATAGCAAAAGGCAACAGAAGAATAGATTAAATGTGATCAATTTCTCCATTCTTATTCCCTTTTTCCCCAATGTTGAATCTTGCATAAAATTCACCCATTTAGTCAAGAAAATGGCTCACTCTTCCCAAGCATCTCCAATGCATTTTTTAACCATGGCTATGGAATAAAGGAGGTAAAACAGATGGAGGGGAACTTAAAAGGACATTGGAATAGAGTTGGATAAAAATAAGATATCAGTTGGCAAAGCTAAAAACAGGGGAGCTATGGGGAGAAAAAAGAGGAACAAATGTAATAATCTGAACAATAAAGATTTAATTTAAAAAATAAGAAGACAAAATAAGGAAATAAAAGGGCAAGGAAAAAGTAAACAACAAAACAAAACAAAACAAAAAAAAAACCAAACCTTAGTCATCAGGGTCTTCTTTAAGCCTCTAGGAACTGGTCATTTCAAAAAAACGTTTATTTTAAAAATAAAGAGAGAGAAGCAAACAAAATGGAAAGCCAAAAATAATTACAAAGAGAAAGAAAGAATTTCTAAGAATTCCTAAGAGTATGTAAAAAAAAGCTTCTAAGAACCAGAGCTCACCTTTGATGTGATTTTATCAGGAAAGAAGTCAAGACTACCACTCTTGTTGTTAAATAAAACCTATCAAAAGAAAGCCTACCCCGATTTCCTTGGGGGTAGTAGCCAAATCCATCATTCAGTAAACAACCAAAATCAAATAAGACATTCAAAATATTCTGATTCACTCACACACATGTATGCTCATATTTTTTCATTTTCAATTTTAATAAATTTACCATATATTTTAAATCAATATTTAACTCCCTTTTGGGGCTGTATTTCTCTGAGAACTTATCCCCCATGTGCTATCTATTCTTAGAGACTCCAAGGATAATTGGAAAAATATGGCTTCATCATTTTTCACTCATCAAACTGGCAAACATTTCAGTATGATAATTTAATATTTTTGGTCACTGAGGGTAGCACAGAAGTGAAAACACTGCGAATGGGGGAAACTATGGCATTTTTGTTCCACGCTCAAGCCTCGCCCAGCACACAATTTCCAAAATCATGACTCCTTTTCTTCAGCGGGTCAACATGTTAAAAGCTCTCCTTGACCTGCTTCTAGTTTATTTTACTTCTTGTCTCTGGATAAGCTTCTTCAAAGCTTCTACACTCATTGTTTCCATGTTCTCAACTCTTACTCTATTTACTCGTCAGTACATAACTATATCTGCCTGTACCACACCATTCCATTAATATTACTTTCACATGCATTGACAAGAGCCCCTATCTGCCAAAATCAAAGCTGTCTCCTACAGCCAATTGTCTTAGGCTGCTATCCATAAATTAGGTGGTTTATAAACACCACAACTTATTTCTCACAGTTCTAGAAGCTGGGAAGTCCAAGGTCAAGTCCCTGGCAAATTCAATGTCTGGTGAGGGCTTGCTTCCTGCTTCAAAGGCCCGCCGGCCCCTTCTTTTTTAAATATATCCACACATAACAGAGGGGCAGGAAATTCTCTGGGGTCTCTTTTATTACAGCACTAATGCCATTCAAGAAGGCAAAGCTTAATCACTTCCCAAAAGCCACACCTCCTAATACCATCACACTGGGTGTTAGGATTTCAACATGTGAATTTGGGGGCTATAAACATTCAGTCCATAACACAGATTTGATAGCAAATTTGCTGCTTCTGACACTGAGGATAACATCCTTCTTTTAGAACTGCTACACATTCATCCCTTGCAATAGGTGCTTTCTGAGGTTTTGCTCAGACAAGCCATAGCTCATACACCCAATGAGAATGTGCTAGCAAACTTCTTGCTTATTCAAGGTTACAGCCTGGTCACCATCTATTCATAATTTTTGGAAAAATTTTGCCAGTATGCTTTTTATTTGACATAGAATTCTGTGTGTTATGCACTATACCATGTATTATTATATCAACATTTTATAAGTAAAATTTTACATTAAAGTAATCATTCTTATTTTGTGCAAAAAATGGTTCCTTAATAAGTTGCAAGTATTATATCAGTTCACATTAATTTGAAAATCTTCTACACATCCAACAAAATTACAAGTGCTGATATTACAACTGCTACAAATTCTTAGATTTTAATAGGAATTAGTTTTGTTACTAATATTAACAAAGTAGAAATTAATTTTAATAGGAGTTATCAGTTACATAATTATTTTTAAAATATCAAATAATTATGAAAATATTTCTTGCATGATGCCAAACAGATATTATTATTAACAGAAGTATACTTTTCATATTAACTATAATAAAAATTAGTTATCTTTTATTGAATCAATTATGGCCATATAGCAGATTGGTAATACAAGCAGTCCTCAGTTAAATCAGACTCGATGTACGTCATTTCGTGGTTACGTTGCCATCTCCCATTTATTTATATAAAAAAAAAGTTCCATCATTTTGACATATGTACATATGTGCTTTATGTTTTTTATTATTTATTTACCACAAGTAAAGGTCAGGAATTGTTATCTTTCTTTTAAATTTTTTTTACTGTTTCACTTCATTACTGCTGTGTATGTGCTCCATGTGAGTGACGTAGGGGCTTATGTAGGTGGGTTCCGACTTACGGCAAAAATCGCATTACGTAGCGCCGTAGGAACAGGTCTCCAATGTAACCCAAGGACCTACTGTAATGTCATTTCATATAATGTTGATGAGACAAAAAAATCGATTCCCAACCAGGGCCACTGTCTATGGCGTTTGCACATTCTCCCCACCTTTGCATGGGTTCTCTCCAGTGGCTCCGATTGCCTCCCACATCCTGGAGATGTGCACATTAGGTGAACTGGCCTGCCTACGCTGCCCCCGTCTGTGAGTGTGGGGTGTGGGACGCACTAGGAAGGAAGGGCGTCCTGTGCAGGGTGGACCTCCTTGCACCCTGAGCTGCTGGGATGGGCTGGCTCCAGCCACCTGCAACCCTGAACTGGAATAAGCAGGTAGGAAAATAATCTTTCTTGTTTTTATTCACCTTTCATAAATGTATGTATAGCTCACATTTATTTCAATGTTTAATATTAAAAGTGTTTGGAGTCTTTATTTAGAAGTTTGTTGATGTTTTGTGAATAGAAATATGGTGTAGGAACTTAACTCTTGTTTGTATCAATTAACCTATGGAAAAATTGGTTTCATTATACATCTTTTTGCTTATTTTAATAGAAATGATTAGTTATACAATGATTAAAAATTATCAAATAATTATTGAAATATATTTCCTGTATAATGCCAACACTGGTATTACTAGTAATAGAAATGTACTTTTAATATTAATTATAATAAAAATAACTGATCTTTTATGGAATCAAGCAGAGGCCCAATGCACGAAATTCGTGCGAGAGTAGGCCTTCCTTCCCCGGGCTGCCAGCACCAGCTTCCCTCTGGCCACTGGCAGGCACTTGGGACCCGGGCTTCCTTCACAGCCCTGGCTTCGTTCAGAAGGTCATCTGGAGGACATCTGATTTAATTAGCACATTACACTTTTATTATTATAGATTATAGCCATACTGCAGGTCTTTGAATAATGCCATTTTGTACAATTTTGATGAGAAAAAAATAACTGATTCCCAGTTGTAGTTTCCCAGAACCTAACAATGACATTAAGTGAGGACATACTGTATACTTTTATATATTATGAAATCAACTATAAATATATCTATTCATATATTTTCCTCTGGTCCATCTTTAAATGTTGATCCTACTCAGGCAATCATTTCTGCTTCCTATGCTTCTCTTCTGTATTCTCTGTAGGTGATTACATAGAGTCACATTGTTTATCCACCACCAGGTCACTCCCAAATCTCTCTCTCTTTCCAGAGCTTCAGATTCATATACATAAACATCTTCTGAATGTGCCACAACAAAGCCACATTAACATTTCTAAAACTGAACTCACTGTTATCTGCCCGAATGCATAGCCTACTTCTCCAAAACTCAAAATCTCACTTTGTGACACAACTACTCACCAGTCACTCAAGACAGAATCCTGAGAGTCACCCTTGACTCCTTGCTCCAATACTCCAACTCCTAATCTCCACAGTTACTGCCACTGCTCTTGTGCAACCCTCATATTTGATGCCCTGGATACTGCAACTGCCTTTAGGCCAGTATCCCAGCCTCCATTCCAGAGCCAGGCATACCATTATCCACTTAGCCCAGAGCTAACTAAAATGCAAGCATGACCTGTGACTGCTGTTTAAAGTTCTCCAGTTTAAATAGTTAAAGACATAGCTTCTTCAGAATAGCACCCAGCCGGCGTGGCTCAGTGGTTGAGCATCGACCCATGAACCAGGAGGTCACGGTTCAATTCCAGGTCAGGGCACATGCCCAGGATGCAGGTGTGATCCCCATTAGGGGTGCTGCAGGAGGAAGCCGATTGATGATTCTCTCTCATCTTTGATTTTTCTATTTCTCTCTCCCTCTCCCTTCCTCTCTGAAATCAATCCTATATAATAAAAGGGTAATATGCAAATTGACCCTAACGGCGGAATGACCAAGAACGACTGGTCACTGTGACATGCACTAACCACCAGGGGGAAGACATTCAACATAGAGGCTGCCCCCTGGTGGTCAGTGCGCTTCCACAGGGGGAGCTCTGTTCAGGCGCAAGCCTGGCTGACGGCTGTGAGCCAATAATTGGACATCCCCCAAGGGCTCCCAGGCTGCCAGAGGGATGTCTGACTGCCAGCTTAGGCCCAATCCCCTGGGGAGCAGGCCTAAGCTGGCAGGTGGACATCCCCTGAGGGGTTCTGGACCACGAGAGGGCACAGGCCTGGCTGAGGGAACCCCCCAAGTGCACGGATTTTCATGCACCAGATATATAGTAAAAATATCTATATTTTACTATATAGATATAGTAAAAATATCTATATTTTATATAGATATTATAGTAAAAATATCTATATTTTACTATATAGATATAGTAAAAATATCTATATTTTACTATATAGATATAGTAAAAATATCTATATTTTACTATATAGATATAGTAAAAATATCTATATTTTACTATATAGATATAGTAAAAATATCTATATTTTACTATATAGATATAGTAAAAATATCTATATTTTACTATATAGATATAGTAAAAATATCTATATTTTACTATATAGATATAGTAAAAATATCTATATTTTACTATATAGATATAGTCTGATAAGGCCCCAATTGGGGGCGGGGGCAGGGCCGGGGGCCAACCTCCTGCATCCCCTCTCCCCCACCGGCCTCGCCTCCAATCGGCCCCATTGGGGCAGATTGGCTGGACCCCACCCGCGCACTAATTCGTGCACCGGGTCTCTAGTATTAAAGAAAAACAAGAACAACACTAACTCTTCACACCCTGATTCCTGCCACCCTCTGCAGCCTCATCTTCCTTATAAGTTATGCACAAGCCAGATACGTAATTTTAAATTTTCTAGTAGCCACATAAAAAAGGTGAAATAAATTATATTAACATATTTTACTTAACCTAATACATCGAAAATATTCACTTTGTCATATAATCAATATTTTAAAAGTATTACAGAGATAGTTTACATTCCTATTTTGAATTAAGTCTTTGAAAGTTGGAATACATTTTACACTTAAACCTCAATTTGAATGAGCTACATTTTGAGCTGCATTTGAACATATGGCTGTGGCTAGCATGTTAAACAGCAGAGACCCAGTACTAATAAGATTCTTGATACATCTCCCCATGCTCTTTTACGCTTTTGTTCTTTTTTCCAAACTTATTCCTATTCATATTTTGAGATTCAGATCAGACAGCCCTTCTTACCTCCTCACCTGTGACAAGTACAGGCTCATATTCCATTAGCTGCTTGTGTGTTCCACCATCACAACACGTTCCAACACACACTGAACTCATCTCTCTATGTCTGTCTCCAATGCTAGAACTCTAGTTCCTCCAAAGAAAAATCCTACCAGACCTACCCACTTTTATATCTCAAGCACCTTGCAAAATGTTTGTGTACTACAGCAAACAATTAAATCTTTGTTGAATTAAAAAAGAATCAGAATAGCATGTGTACTACTGAAATGAGCTGTCAGTTTAAATTCTGGGTTCCTCAGTAAACATTTCATATCCTTGGTTAACAACAACAACAAATGCGAAGATATATTGCAAATATACCTAATCCTTTTTTTGGTTCTGTTTCAGTGCAGAGTTTACTTATGAAAACATTATACCTGTGTCATAGCTTGAGCAGAATAAAGAAATTTAAACTTTGAAGCTATAAGGGATCTTAGATATGATCTAGTTATTTTACAAATGAAGAAAAAATAGGTAAAAGTGTTTAAACGATGAATATAAATTTACAAAAGTAGCTAACGCAAAACTAGCACCATAACCACGTGCCTAGATCCCTGTAGGTTTCCTTTATACTACTCTGCTTGTGTGGTTTGTCAACTATTCACATTAATCAATGTGTAATTAAACACATTTATAATTAGAGAAAACTTGTACAGTTGAAAATCTAGTTGTTTGTTATTACTGATGTAGTACCTTTCAAGATGGCATGGCAGAAAATATACCACTTAATACATATTCCTTTGCTTCTCCTTCTGTTCATGCCACAGTTCCATAGAGCCGTATGACTAGTTCTAGCCAAAGAAACATGTGCGGAAGCAGCACATGTCACCTCTGGGGTGTAACATCAAGGTACATGGGAGTGCAAGGTACTTTTCTCCCGTGACCCTAGAACCAGTATCAAGATGTCACTGTTACAGGCTGCAATAGGCCTGCTATGCCAAGTTGCCAAATGGAGGGGTAGGCCTCCACAAGAACAAGAAATAAACTTTGGTCGTGCTAAGTATCTGAGATTTTCAGGTTGTTTTTCAATAGCAGAAGTTCATGCTAAATTACCCTAAATAATAACTAACAGAAACCTAAATTACATATCTAAGGAAGTATACCTTGAAATAGAGTACCATGGCAAATGAATTTAATAATGCTAAATACAAACCTACTTTTAACATTTTGTTATTTTTAGCTTAAAATGACATAATCAACTACACATTAAATTGCAGATGTATCAGGTATAAAATCTTGTTAAAGACGTAAATTGTCAATGTAGAAAACACACAGACAAAATCAAATGCTGAATCAAGATTTTAGTACAGATTACTTTTTCTAAAACTGGCAACGTCCTCATGAAATGGCCATACCAGCCTACGGCCCTGAGCCAGGACCTAGAGTTTTCCTTTCACACTGAGATGGTTCCAGGAGGAACTCCTATTGGCATTATGGAACGTCAAGAAGGCTTCTCTCATCACCCCTGAGAGCACTGCTGCATCCCCTTCTTTCTGAAACTATAAAAAGTTTTTATTTACCACTGTCAGAAGTTACCTCTTATGAATTCTACTAGTCGTAATCATTTCCCTATCTATACATGTATTACAATATATCATTAATTAAAGGCCGCAGATGCCATTTGGGGGAGAATTAATGAATCTTCTGACTGTGCATATAAGGATGTCAGTATAAGATTGCATTGAAGCATCTGGAAAGAGTTAGTTAACATCAGAATTTTAGAAAAAAATACTAATTTTTTTAAAAGGCAGAGCTGCTCACGGTGATAGTTATTTTGCAAACTGAAAGCATGATTGCCCTGTGTTTCAGCCAGAAGAGTGTCAGCCAACTGTGGCATGAGTTTCCTGAATGTCTGAATTTTAAATTCATACAGAAAAACTTTAGACATATAGAAGAGATTATCATAGATGCTTAGAGTTGTAAATGCTGCTATGCTTTTCTAAGTAATGAATTAAACTAGATAATTCCCAATTATTATTACAGAGTAACTATGCAAGGCAAGGCTATCCACATCTCTGAGATTATCAGGATTTTGGTCATGTTAATATCCCCTGAAGTACATTTCCTTGCATTAAAAATGTGTACTTGGTTGGAAAGAATTTTATTATAATTCACACAACTTGTTTTAACTAAATGGTTGGCAGACTGCAGATTACTTGTGCTTCATTTAAGAATATGGCTGAATGCATTAGAATTTGCAATACACAGAATTTTCTAAACATCAAAATATATCTGGGACATTCATAGATTCACTTTACCTAATATTTTCCCCTTTCCCTCATTTCTATTTTTATGGGTGCTTTCCTGTTTGTTTGTTTTAGTGTAGGGTGTGTTTTCCTGTAAGCATCCTCATAACTTCTGTGTAACTTGGGAGAACACACATAACCAAATAAAGAGAGAAATGATCACATCTGACTTATCAATAGAGTTTTTAAAAATCTAAAATATACCTCACAGAAGCATTTCTTCTTGATTCTTAGAATTGGTAACAGTTTCTAAAGCCTTCCCCATCCTGGGGACCTGGAGGGACCCTCACTGGCACCTAAGAGACAACTTAAGTAACAGCAATAAGTCCTGAGGACTCAGTGTTCATTGTTTATGGCTGAGGTCTGCTGAAATAGACTGGTACAACAAACTACTTAATGAATAGTAGTTATTATGACAATCATTATCATTCGCATCAACCTAGTCAACCCATCGCCTCCCTAGACAGACAGAAGAGGTTCCTGGAACAGAAGTTCAATAGTAAAAGCCAGAAGTGTAGAGCGGGTTGCAGCACCAAAAAATAAGACAGATAAGCCCTGGATGGAATTTCAGAATCACATACAAACACATTACACAGCTCTTCCCTAGCTAAGTCCCATTCATTCTTCAACCTTAGGCTAAAAATCACCTTTCAGGATGCCTTCCGTGACCCTCTTGGATTAGGATAGGATGCATTCCCTTTCCAATACTTCCACATAAATTTCTATTAACCTTGCTGTATCAGTTATTCACTCAAAAATTGTTAATTGAGCCCTTACTATAGGCCAGGAACTACTCCAGGTAATATGAACACAACATGAACATAATTCTAATGCTTTTCTCGGAGTTCCAATCTCAGTTAATGATCTCATCATTTGGCCAAATGCCCCAAATCTATCTAGACTCTTCCTTCCCATCCTTTTCACATTAAATGAGGTTCTAAGCCTTGCTAATTTTGACCTCTCTCCACCCAAACCACCACTGCCTACCTAGCACAGCTGTCTGCCCTCTCCCCTGGAAACTATTCCCACAACCTCCAGTCCCTATCCTTTGCAACCCAACCTACACACCTACAACTGGAGCTCCTAGAATGAAAATCAGATCGTCATGCTCTCATGTCAAATATGTCTAGAGTTTCCCCAATGTATCTGGTGATTTCCCTTGGTTCCCATATTCTCCCATGTACCTTGAACTTCTGCTATATTAAACTATTTGCAGTTTCCTACATATGTTCTACTTTTTTATGCCTACCAATGACACCTAACATGGTCCCTAGCACTTACTACATGCTTAATACATATATATTGATTACAAGAATGAACAAATAAAGGTATTCATGTTTGTATGCTTACTAGGCCTTCTGTTTGAATTGTCATTTGTCTCCAATTCTCAACATCTTCATCACATTGCATTCCAAATGCCTAGCACAGCATCTGCAACCTAGGAAATGCTAAGTAGTGTTTTTGGAATGGACAAATAATTGATGGACAAATCATCTCCCTTAGCTTAGGACACAAAGTGGAATACAAGCAAGTAGAGAGCAATGGTTTTCCCTTTCATAAGGAATCCCAAAAGCCTTTGCTGTTTCCTTCAGGAACATGAACTATGCAGGTCTTGAGAGGTAAAATCAGAATAACCTATGAGAGCAACCCTGGGAGGGGACATGCCCTTCTTTTTTCATTTTGATTTTAATTCAGCAGATATTGATTGAGGTACTGTAAAGGTAGCACCACATGATGGAAACAGAATTGCCCTGGGAGTCAGAGGACCTGAAGTGAATTCTAGTACTGATTCTACCTCTAATAAGCTGTGTGACCTGGATCCCGCTGTATCAGAAGCCAGCCCACCCCATGGACCTCCTATTTATGTAAGCAATTGAAGTCCCTTTTTCTGCTTTAGTTGGGTTTCTGATGCTTGAAACTAGGAGTGTTGACTAATATCCCATTATTATTGTCTCTTATGGTTGCATTACTATGTGGGTAAGCCAAAAAATGCCATAGATAAAGCATATTTAGATTATAGCAAAGCATTTTGCTTAAGTCTCTTAAGATTTCCTCATAGAGGGCTCAATTGTTCACTTAGTTGGACTTGAAACTTGTGGAACCAATATATGCAAAACTGTTCTGATTAACAAATATGCACCCATGGAGAGAGGTCTCTTGTGTCATGTTACAAGCCCTGAACTGCCCCTAGTCTATTTAAGGTTCCCAGCAGGCATTCAGAGGAATGAGAGGCATGCTTACCAGACTTCTAGGCCTCTCATAGCTGGAAGAAATAGTTAATATAATAGATGTATGAGTCAAATTCAATGGTCTGAAGAGGCCCAAGAGGATGAATTTAATAAGGAAGATAGAGAAAAGGCCCACTTAGGGCCATAGGCCTCTGTAATGACCCTTATCTTCAGTTTTCCCCCAAATACATTTGGAGATATTACCTAGCCTAGGAAATGAGACTCTTCTGTTTTTCTTTTTGATTTCTAATACTTGTAATTAAGTTTCTTGTATATTGAGCACTTTTATTCCATTTTGTAGATAGGGTATTCTTTCTTTCTTTTTTAACCCAATCCCCACCCCTCACCATGTAGCTCAGGGCTAAAAAGGCCACTGGTGGGGAGCAGACGGCCCCAGTTATGCACAAGCATGTGCTCTGGTGCTGCAGTCTGAACCCACACCACCCGCAGGCACAGCGGGGGCTCAACAGCAGCGCGTGGGTATTATTTCTTAATTGTACTGTTCTTAGAGTTATTTGAGAAAGTTGCCCATTTGTAATTAATTAGTTTTTTGATTATTTTGTATTTAAGAGTCTTGAGGCCTTTGGGCATATGTACCTGAAAATTAAAATTTATTATACTAGCATAATGAAATCAAAATGGTTTTATGTAGTTTCATGATTTATATTTGGAAAGTTATTTAAGTATAATTTATAGGTTATTCCTCACAAGCACAACTGCTTTTGTTTTTCTCATTCTCACCTACAAGAAAATCTCAAGATTTCTTAAATCCTGCTCATGTAACACATTATTTGGCATCTATTATTCTTTCTTGTTATTGCTTCCATTCCTCTTAATTACTGGCTTTGACCAGCAAGTCTAGCCAATTTGGCACGGGCACGGGAAACACATTCACCTCCTTGCCTCTTGCCCACTGTGCCTTTAGAGTGAAGGGACCTTCAGTCCTCTCTGAGTTCAGGAGAGTGTGCAAGAAATAAACTCTGGTTCCGATCCTCCTGCCCTCACTAGCCCTGAGAAGAGAGAATAGGAAAACTCATATTGGATTCTAGCCACAGACACGCCTATAAGAAAAGCCCTGCACAGATGGAGGGAGGGTTCAGGGAATTGGCCCAGTCATTAACAAATAGTAGCTCATTTTTCATTTGGATATTATTTTTGTGAGTTCAGATCCCCTGGAAGTGAATCTCCAAAAGATCATGAGGATGGTGGCAGGACTCAAGAATGAAGCTCAGAACCTGTCCTATTACTTATGGAGTCTAGCTCATTGCTTTGTTTCACCATCCACACAGTCACTTTCTCATTCAGCAGATACCGATCAATGTGCCAGACTCTCTACAAGGCACAGAGATGACAAAGATAAGACACAGGCTCTGCACTCAAACAGTTCAAATTCCGCCCATTCATTCTGTCAGACCCCATACACACTGCTTTGGGGAACTTTAGAAGCTTAAAGACTAGGAGGAAAAACAGGCTATGCTATGCTATGCTAATAGAGAGGTTCAGAGAAAGTGTTCTTTGAGGTCTGAACAAGTAGAAACTGCTTTAGCTCCATGGCTCTGAGAGGGTTTCATGCAAGGAAGCTGGAGAGGACGGAATCATGCAGGGAAAAGGCAAAGGGACCCTGTGAGTCCACCCCAAAGTGACCACATCTGCCTGTCCTGAAAACAGTAATGTTTCCCTCTTTAGATAACCATAGAATCACTGAATTTAAAAAAAAAAAAGAAAAAAATGAGGCACTATCTTTGTTTAAAAAGAAAGGGGAGGGGACGGGAAACAAACCAGCTTACCCTTTGCCTTTCCTATAAAACTATATTACTGCTCCTTCTTGCCATCTATCTATCTAATTTCTGTAATCCCCAACCTGACACCGGCAGGCCTCACAAAAAGCTAAAATTAAAATTAACAACATCAGAGCTCCACATTAAATAAGAAAACAAAATTGGGAGACATAATGTATTTTGAGTAAAAGGAAAATAAACCAGAAACTATGTGTATATATAAACATGAGGAGGAATATACATGTGTTATGTGGTGGTATATATAGATACTGTATTGTGGATAATGCTCTTCCCAGTAACCTGTTTAAAAAACACACACACACACAAAAAAAAACCCCAGTACACTGCAGCAGGTATCCGCATAAAGAAGCCACCCACTTCCCGAGAAGAGTCCTGATGCTCTGCCTACCCTCCTTATGTCCCATTACTTCACAGCTCCAGCAGCAAGCTTGATGTATTACCCTCCTGACATCTTTCCTCACTCATCATCTACTCCCTGGGAAAGTAAGTCCCTTAGATGCCATAAGAACCCCTCACCAGATCCTTAAGAACCCACTTTCCATGTACCTGCACCTTTGGAGTCTGTCCCCCATTTTCTGAGCTCCATCTAAATTGTAAAAACTGCCCTAACTGGTTGGCTCAGTGGATAGAGCATTGGCCTGTGAACTGAAGGGTCCTGGGTTCGATTCCGGTTAAGGGCATAATGCTGGGGTTGCAGGCTCTATCCACAGTGGTGGGTGTGCAGGAGGCAGCCAATCAATGATTCTCTTTCATCACTGCTGTTCCTGTCTCTCTCTCTCCCTTCCTCTCTGAAATTAATAAGAATATCCTATATAATAAAAGCCTAATAAGCTAAGTGTCTGACAGTTCGACCAGTCGCTATGATGTGCACTGACCACCAGGGGGCAGACGCTCCAACTGGTAGGTTAGCTTGCTGCTGTGGTCTGGCTGATTGGGCCTTGGCGAGATGGCCGGACACGCCCTGGAGCCCTCCTGCAGTCCCTCCCCGGCCCCTATCATGCAGCAGTGGGGACCCTCGGCCTAGCCTGCACCCTCTCGCAATCCGGGACCCCTCAAGGAATGTCGGAGAGCTGGTTTCAGCCCAATCCCCACAGGCCAGGCCGAGGGACCTCACCAGTGCAGGAATCCGTGCACCAGGCCTCTAGTATTTAAAATAATAAATAAACAAACAAACAAACAAACAGTGAAAAACAGAACCACATTTGTTCTGTCACAATTAGCTCATTTCGCCAATATGCTTACTAAAATTTCTTTGTGAATTTTCATCAGCTACATCATGTGAGCTAGAAACCATTTACCGGACAGAGATCCAGCTGAAATCATGGGTTGTTCTGGAGTTCCATGCTAAGGAAGGCTGAAGGAAGTGGAACTGCCAATTGTTCCTCTAAAAGACTTGTTAATTTCATAATGCCCTCTTATTTCCAATGATAGCACTGTGATTCAAGCTCTCTTGCTTCATGGTTTGGGATACCTTCCCTCTCCTCATCCTGCACACTGCTGCCTGGCTGATCCTCTGATCACTTACTGAATCCTCTTAAACCCATGCCCAAGGACCTACATGCTCTTAACTGCCACCAAAGCCAATTTCCTAATTTTACCCTCCAGGGCTCAAGTCGGATGTCTGTCTCCCTTTTGCCTCAGCTGCCTCCAGCACTGCTCACACTCTCTGAGCTCTCCTCCCTCCCACAGGCTCTGCTCCCATATTCTGCAGGGGACCTCCTCATGGCCCACAGATTCCCCACTGGGCACTCCACATTCTGTCCACCATTCAATCTGTGCTGCCAAATACTCACTCACTTCCAGCTCATTTCTTGCTGAATATCTGCTCACCTTATAGATTCAAATGGTAACAAAAAAAAAAAAAATAAGTTAGGCTAAAGACTATAAGAGAGATCCTGCTGAGAGGAATTCACTTGGGGGATGATTCTCTCTTAGACATGGTTTCCTAAGTGATACCACATCTCAAAACATGGACCACCTAAACTCAAGGCAAAAAGGCTCCTGTCTCCTTGTACATGGCAGTTACGGTTTATATCACACACTTACCTGTTTTCACGGTACTTTATATTTTTGCCCGTTATCTCCTCAAGCAGTTTATAAGTCCCCATTGGGATATGGAATATGCATTGCAGTGCTAGGGAGTAAGGAGAGGAACTAAAAAATAACTGATTGTGAGATACAGAAGTATATCCTCCTTTAATAAAACCTAATGACTTCTTCACTTTCCATATCTATATAAGAAAAACCAGAACTTGCTTACCAGATAGTGTGGATTTGGGAAGAAAAAGGCAACAACTCTGGAGGAGCATAGTCTGGGCATGTCTGTCCAGCCTCAGATACCCATTTGGATGGTCAGGGCTCTAACAGACTGAATGTTTATAAATATACTGTTCTGGGAACTGCTGTACTTTCAAAAAAATAACAAATCTTACTGTAAAATCCCTAAGAAAAAAAAGCTAAAATATGTTCTCCCTGGTTTTGTCTTCCTTCTCTGTTCCTCTGCTCTGTTTGGTCTTCTCTCCACATGTCATCACGATGTGCCAGCACCGCCCTCGGAGCCCGACCTGCTTCGTGATCGCAGAGATCACGGACTGCCAGGCCAGCCACTGGAAAATGATCGTGCTTTGAGAAGTAAGCTCCAATTATAACCTCAGCCTCTCTTGAAAGGTATTATCATATTCTCTTAAAACCATCTCGAGACCCTCCTTCCCCCACATATTCCACCCCAACCTACCAAATTGCTCACTCTTGTCTGGTACCTTTCACTTCTAATTGCTTTTCCAAACATAAATGAAAGTACTAAATATTAATAACTGGAAGAAGAGATGAAAAGGAATATGCTTCAAACTCATTTTTAGCCATTTTAAGTCAAAAAGAGCAAAATGTCAGCCTTAAAAAAAAACAACTTCTTTTTTATGAATTGGTACTATATAGGCAAGAAATAATGCCTCAAACCCCAAGTGGATTTTGAACATAAACATTTCAGTTATGTGTCCAGTTTCTAAGTCAGTGTTAGCCAGTATGACCACATTAACAGGAAAGCTAGTCAGGAAAAGCAGAGGCAAGTAACTGCTATTGTCAACCACACTGCTAATGTGTTAGGTGCCATCAATGTTTGGCTGCCAAGTTCTGAAACCTCTGTCTTTGAAAGTCTGCAAGCACTGTATTCACAGAGAAGGTAGGTGGCAGAAAAAGGCTGGAGAGGTCAGGTGTCTGTGTGAATCAGTTTTTAGAAAGATCTGAAACGCCAAACAGCAGTGTGTGTGCACTCCAATGTGTAAAGCTGGAAAAAAGTAATGCTGGGTTGAAAAATCAAAGCCACTTACAGTAGATACACATCCAGGAAAGAGGGGCAGTCTTTAAATATATAGTTAGCTTTTTAGCCTCTCCATGTTGAAAGCTCCGAATTGCCAAGAGCAACACCAAAGATTTATTGTTATAGTCAGATTTCTCCTGCTATCATATTGTTCCCAAACTTTCAGAGGAATTTTTCAAAAGCGATTTTCACAAATGCCTAAGTGACTAACCACTGCATGAAGGCTTTGTTCACTTGTTGCCACATCTCCTAGCTAAATCTGCTCTGTCCATCCAAAAACAGACCCTTCCCAGGTCCAAAGCATTATTAGTAATGTTATCAACAGGTATTAAGAACTCTAGCTGACCATTTGGAAAAGCTATCTGTAGAATGATACATTAGAAAGCTTCAGGCAGTGGTGGGAGATTCTAGAAACAAAAACACGAGGAGGGGCTCACAGAATCGTACACAGAAAACGGCTGTTATGACAAGTGGTGCACTAGGGACTGGCTGGATTCACTCCTCTGCCTTACCCCAGGCCCACGCTCTCTACTTGACCATCTGAACGCTGGCTGGCATTCATTAATCTTGAGAGTTTAGGTTTAGATTTATGGTGGGGTGCGTGGCCTTGTGTTTCCATCTGAAGAGAAATTCCAGTAGAGCAACTCTGACCTCCTACTCTACCCATTATTGAATCCTTGTTGCAGGAGTAAGTTAGCTGATTGGTCCATATTTCTGGGTGGGATGGAACTAATATATTAAAAGACTTCAAACATTAGGAATTTGCTTTTTTCCTATGCTTACACCTCAACCAGATGAGAGACTAGGCCTGTTATGCCAACCCCGCCCGCCCTTTAGGTGGGCTGCAGAAGAATGAAGGAGGTGGCAGGAAGTGATAGTGCATCCTCTTAGATGGAGATGTAAAACCAGGTTGTCCAATCAGCTTAGGAGAAATAAAATTGACATTCGCTTTCATCCATGTGCTTTGGTGTCTTATTCTTAATTTACTATAAACTCAGGAGGATAAGAAATGACTCTGGCTGCAATTGATAGCAATTAAACTTGAATTCACAAAAGCAAAAGGTTAATTTACTATAAAAATGTTCAGGCGACAGGTGGAACTAAGGGAAGCCTCAGGAAAAACTGCACCCGGGAAATTAAATCTTATTCTGCCTCTCATTTTGCATCTTCTTTCTTCTTTTTCTCTCTGTCTATTGACTCTCAAGTCCAAAGTATGAAACACATGGCGACCAAATGCTCCCTGGCTTCACTTATGATAGCTTCAGGCACTGAAAAGAGACTGCAAAGTCGGTTGTCTTAAATCCAAAACTCCTCTGCAAAATCTGTATTGCCCCAACCCTGTCAACTGTCTCGGATGGAGTGGGGCTACTCAATTCTGGAAGAGGGTGTGGTGGAGCAAGCTGGCTAAGGCACAACTAGCCTGAGGACCATGCTGGATGGGTGAAGGAACCCCAGGGGAAGAGTCTCTGAGACAGCAATCCCTTTACAATCTGACCTGACATGATGAATCCTGCCATGTTTCAAGCCTAAAGATTCACCAAAGCTATGAATGAATAAAACATCCATATAATTTATTATTTAAACCAAGTCCATTTTGAGAGTGAAAATAGGTGTTGCAGATAATTAAATTTATTTTTTTTAATAATTGCTTATTGAAAAACTAGTTTTCTTATATTAATGGATCTACAGAATCACTTTATTCAGAAACTATTTCCAAAAAACAAAATTCTTTATAAAAAAAGAAAGGTCTGTGTATATTAAAGCAAAATAGAATAATTTCTGTTAAGTTTATGAACCTTTAAAAGTAATATAATCAATAATTGGTCTTGGCATATATTTACAAACTTTGTTCAGTTTCATAACTGTACATTTTTTATTTCATCTCTAGTGTTTTTCTAAAAGTATATGCTTTCAATATGACCTCAGCATTTAATTTTTTGTTAGGAAATTGCCTGCAGTCTTCTTTGAAGTTAAATTTTGTACAACTTGAGATTGTTGGCACCTTCAAAAGACTCTTCTGTGAAGACCACTCTAGTTTTGACTTTTAAAAACACCCTTTGAGATCGTATGACATGCTCAGAGCAGGTCCTACCAAATAGGGAATATTATCAATTCTATTTTTTAATGTAGTGCATAAATATTTCAGCCATAATACTTTCAAAGGAACTGTCACTCTGCCTCAATTCAGAGGTCTTTAACAACTATGCTAACAAGACCAGGCTCTCCATATAAATTGTCTCTATTAATGATTCTTTTGAATGTTTTGCCAAATTTAAATGATGCAATATTATAAACCATCTCAATGTCATTCCATTGTGCCACAACATAATATTTTTCCAATTAAGTACAGAAGTTACAGAAAAAAAAATTCTTTCCATAGTAGAGCTATTCTAAATCAGAATTACAGAATTTAAAAATTAAATTTTGTGGACCATTGGGCCCTCATCACATACATTTTTCAGTCCCTGCTTGCTTTTGTGAGAATATATTACAGTATCTTCTCACTTTCAGGCCTCGTTCTTTAATTCCAATTCTCTAAAAGCTTCAAATGCTGATGCTTTTGGTGTTCCATTAATTGAAAGCTTTTATTAAAGATTTCCAACTGGTTCTGGGGGAAAAATGCAGACAAATGTAAAGGAATCGTACTTTCAATAATGAATAGTTAGGAAGATACAAATTAGTTTTTCAAAGCCTGGGACATTGTTAAAATTCAGCTGATGAGAGGCAGGCAGCAAAGAGAGCAAGTATGTTCTTGCCAAACTGATGTATTTTTTTGAAGCTTTGTTGCAAAAATATTATAGTGAGATATGTATGTATGCATATACATATGTGCATACATACATGTATATATTACTCATACTCAATTCCAAGAATATTTCTGCTTCACTTTTCGAAATTTAGTATTAGAAGTGTTAGTTTTATTAAAACACTGTACTCCACAAAAACTTAATATATTATCATTGCAAAACTAAATAACTTGTCCATAAATGTTGAATTTTTGGATTGGAATTACAATTGCAAGTACAATAACATCAGATGTGTTCCCTTAGACAGAATAAACTTCTGAAAGCTTTCCTTTGATCTCATGATTTGGATGAGAGAGAAAAAAATGGAAAAATTATTGAAATTAATTTAATTTTCTACTTATGTATCTAAGATGACACTGATATAAAACTGGTATGATTGCAATTGTTTGTAAAATTCTCTTGCTAATGGAGCCAAGATATTAACAAGTACAACTACAGTTTTTACTTGTATATAAGAAAACTTAAACTCCAAAATGAGTGAAATTAACTTAGAACAACAGTTATTTGACCTAAATGAAAAGCCATTCTTCAAAAAACATTATGTAAAAGTGCCACATGTGTTAAACTCTCTTCTCTGGAATGATTAGGATAGATGCCAATGCTCTGCAACAGATGTATTTCTTTGGGTTTTCTTATGGTCAGTGACACTGTTATGGCCCACATGTGAATGGTTAATATCGACAGGGTACACATTCAGTATCAACTTTCTTGAAAAATGGAAATCTGGTAATTCATTTTTTCTTAAAAAGGGCACTTTTTTGGTAAGGAAAGCATAACTGCTACTAAAGGGTTTATTAAAAAATTACTAAAAAGTAAAATAAATGAATTGCTTCAGAGTTATACAATGTGCCAACCCCACATAGCAAGTACTACTTTCTGTACCTATAGGTTTGAGTGCACAACTGTCTGCTTCTTTCCTGTACACATTTCAACCTACAATTTGTTATAATTCTCACTGCCCAAGCTGACTGAAGGCCAGTGGTGCAGGTGTCCTGGAAGCTATGAAATGGGCCCTGGCACAGTTGGCTGATAGACCACATAGCTGGCAAAGATAACAGTTTCTAATACTTTCCCACCACCATGCTGGACTGGGAGGAGTTGACTGCCCCAGCTAGTAGTGGCTTGGTGCATTCGTTGAGAACACCCTGCATGCCATCCTTAAAGGGCACTGTTGAATAAGTTGCATCTTGAAAGGCTTGGGGAAAGACAGGAAGGTTATTGTTGATCAGATTAAGATTTCATAGAGAATGCAGTTCACTGCTCATGTATCTCATATACTACTAGAGGCCACCAGAGCAGAGAGGGAAGTACAAAGCTACAACCAGTGAATGCATGAATGGGTGGAAAAGAAACTCCATGTGTCTCTCTCTCTTTCTCTCTCTCTCTCTCTCCCTCTCCAAAATCAGTAAATGAAGGGATTAAAGAACATGTATGCATAGCCCATGGTCACAGATAATAGTGTGGGGAGGGCTTTGTGGGGGGAGGGAATGGGGAACATCTGCAATAGTGTCAAAAACAACATATAAAAATCAATACAATTTGCCAGCCGGTGTGGCTTAGTGGTTGAGCGTCAACCCATGAACCAAGAGGTAATTGGTTTGATTCCTGGTTAGGGCACATGCCTAGGTTGGGGGCTCAATCCCCAGTGTAGGGCATGCAGGAGGCAGCCAATCAATGATTCTCTCTCATTAATGACATTTCTATCTCTCCCTCTCCTTCTCTCTTCCTCTCTGAAATCAATAAACATATATCTTTTAAAAAGCAATACAATTCAAAGGAAAAGTAAACTAATTAAATCTTGGAAACTTTTTAAATGAGAAATCCAAGACAATGTTAATTTGGAAGGTATAAAGGCATAAACTGGGGGTGTCCTGAGCAAACTGACATGTGCGGGGGTCACCCTTCAATAAACAACTGCTAAGAAAATGTAATTGAGCCTGGCTGGCGTGACTCAATGGTTGAGCGTCAACCTATGAACCAGGTGGTCACAGTTCAATTCTCAGTCCGGGTATATGCCCAGGTTTCGGGCTCAATCCCCAGTGGCAGGTGTGCAGGAGGCAGTCGATTGATGATTCTCTCTCATCTCTGTTGTTTCTCTCTCTCTCTCTCTCTCTCTCTCTCTCTCTCTCTCTCCCCTCCCCTCTGAAATCAATAAAAACATATTTTAAAAAAAGAAAGAACATGTAATTGGCATAGCCAAAAGTCGCAGAGTGAGGACTTCCTAACGATAAGGCATATGTGAAGAGCTTCACAGGAACCTCCTATCTAATGCCCCCGTGAGCACAGCTATGAACTGGGTCTTGTTTCTTCAGCAGACTGATTTCCTTCCGTTTTCTTAGTGCAAAGCTGAGGAACTCAAGGCATTACCCAAGTCTCTGAGGTCTTTGAAAGAGACCGATCATCTCTCTCTCAGGGATTTGGATCTTGAGTAAAACGTCACAGGGACAAAAAGTGCTTTCTTTTAAGTCATTCGGTGGCACCACCTTGGAGGGGCTGTCCTAGAGCCCAGCGCCACCCTGGTTCCTATCCTTGAAGACTCACTATTTGAATCCTCACTAATTCTATGAATTACTCAGTGTCCTGTTAATACATTCCAATCCACCTCCTTTCCATTTAAGTTGCCACAATTGGTTTCTGTAGCTTACAACCAAAGCTCCCAGACTCCCTCAGAAATGAAATCCACGTCTGTCTGACTCCAAAGTCCATGCTCTTATCATAGTAGCCTGGTATTTCCTTAGCCACCATCTGTGCCAGACAGGCCCCCACTTGGCTTTGCCCTGACAGGAACACACTGGAAGGAAACAGCACAGACCTCTCCTGAGGAAGCCTCCTCTTGAGCACATGGCTTTGCCCCATTCTTGCCTGGTTCGGCTAGCCTTGATTTCCCCTGGGCTGTCCGGGAGAGACACTTTTTAATGTGTTATCTTCTTCCTTAAATCTTATTTAGTCTGCATTCTGCTTTAACAAAATCACAGGCAGCTATAAGCAGCCTTGAGAAAAGCAGTATTTCTATGAATACTTTCTCAGCCTCCACATCAGCCTCTTTCTCAAAGATGCTGATGAAAAGGCAGTACCCAAGTGGCCAGAATTTCTCACTGTACCGCACACACTTTTCCAAGCTGGAGAAAATAAAGTTTCCTGGAGGAGAGGAGGGAGGAAAAGGGTAACACAGCTGAATAACAGAGAATTGGATCACATACCCAACAGGCTTTTCAAATGATGTCAAATGGCAAAACTGCTGATGCAAAGAATCATGTAAAAATTATATCTTCATAAAAAGACACATTTGCAAAGGACACTGCCTCTAAAATTGCTACCTCAGCATGGTACAACTGGCACTTACTTCTGCCAAAATTTCAGATGCTCCTTATAATCATTTACCCAGAGGGAAGAGAAAAGGCACTGAGAAGGAAACAAGCACATCGAGAAAGCTGAAAACCAACACAAAATGAACAGGAAATATAAGTCATTGCTATACCCAAAGTTTAAGTAGCTAGTGACTACTGTTTGAGTCAGCTTTAGTCTTTCAAAGTAAAAGAGAAACATAGGATCTCATCATACATATTCTGGCACCCAGAACTGGATAAATGGCTTTGTACCAGTTTTCTATTTCTGCACCAATGACATCAGCAAGCTAAAGGAACCAAACTGGGAGAAAATGATCCCAAAGTCTGGACTACAGCAAACACTGAGAACTCTATGAGGAACTTAGAGGAAGTGTGGATTTTCTACAGGCCTATTTTCTGACTATATATAATTTAGAGCAGTTACCATAGTTACAATCCATTTAACTCACTCATCTTATGGATGAGCATGTTGAGGCCCAGAGAGATTAGCTTACTTGCTCCAAGGTCACAAACCCAACTGGTGGTAGATCTGATATCAGAAATCAAGCCTCCTAGTCCCATTCTCAACTACTCTTTCCTTTTCACCGAGTTGCCCTCGTTCACATGAGTTAGGTCTGAAGAATTCTCGTGATTGAACATGGGGCCACCAGTTCCGGTCAGGTCTGTGCAAGCCGTGTGCGCACACCCGCAACCATGTCTAAGGGACCTGCAGTGGGCATTGATCTTGGCACCACCTACTCTTGTGTGGGTGTATTCCAGCATGGAAAAGTGGAAATAATTGCCAACGATCAGGGAAACTGAACCAACCCAAGTTATGTTGCCTTTACTGATACTGAGTAATTGATCAGTGATGCTGAAATGAATCAAGTAGCAATGAATCCTACCAACACAGTCTTTGATGCCAATCGCTTGATTGGACATAGATTTGATGATGCTGTTGTCCAATCTGACCTGAAGCATTGGCCTTTCATGGTGGTGAATGATGCTGGCAGGCCCAAGGTCCAAGTAAAATACAAGGGAGAGACAAAATGCTTCTCTCCATTAGAGGTGTCATCCATGGTTTTGACAAAGATGAAGGAAATCACAGAAGCCTACCTTGGGAAATCGTCAAAAGCTTGATGACAAGGGCAAAAGGAGAAAAATGCAGAGCCTAAAATCTCTACCACTGAAATAAACATATCATCTAAGGTAAACTAGAACCAACTCCTTTATTATCAGAGCAGGTTGTATTCCCAATTTAGAACTCTAAAATATTTTTTAAAAAGTAACCACTTCTTATCCTTTAAAATTGGTTTGTTTTTAAAATATATTTTAATTATTTCAGAGAGGAAGGGAGAGGGAGAGAGAAACATCAATGATGAGAGAGAATTGTTGATTGGCTGCCTCCTGCACGTTCCCCATTGGGGATCAAGCCTGCAATCCAGGCATGTGCCCAGACCTGGAATCGAACCATGACGACCTCCTGTTTCATAGGTCCACAATCAACCACTGAGCCACACTGGCTGGGCTAAGATTTGTTTTAAATCCCATTCAGTGAAACTACAAGTAGTATGGAATTGCCTAATTCAACAAACATTTAAGCCCTAAACACCTCCAGAGAGACCCCATGCCCCCTAGAGTCCCCAGCACAGCAGCTAAAGCAGATGGGTTTGACAGAGGTTTTATCCCTCTCCAAACTGGCTCTAGAGCTGTATAATTAGCTACACGATCCCTAAATTATAGCAGTTTGGGGAAAGGGGACTGAAAACTATTTGCTTGTTCACAATGAACTATAATGTAAAATACTTAATTGGCTTCAGATGCTCTAGCTCCTAAAACAATGAAAGGTTAATGAATTACTTATTTGGGGTAGAAGAAAATAAATTAAGGATTACACCTTTAAAGTAGACATTTTCTAAAATTCTACTTAAGATGATACTATGAGTAATAAGATTACCTATATCTGCAGCTCTCACTCAGAATAACTTTGTGGAAAACACTTAAAATATATTTAGGAAATTGTAAGTAGTCTGAATGACATAACTGGCATTCACTTACAATGTTAATACCTTACTAGTTGATACAGGCTTTTTACTGAAGGTGTGAAATAATGTTTGGTAAAACATTTTGATATCTATTGTTAGGAAAAGAACACAATGTTCCTTTTACTCATTTTTCTGACATTTAATCCATGACAGTCAATCATTTAAGATACCATTTACTTTTTCCTTCATCTCGCATTAAGACTTTCACTCTCAATAGGCTTGGCAAAAAGGCCTGCTCTTCAGACCCCTCAAGACTCAGCTGACACCCTCCCGCCCTAGCATTGATTTCCTCCTCCACATGCACTGGAGACTCCAGGAAAAGGTATCATAAGTTCAAACATTTTTCATTTCTAACACGGATTCGGTCATTTCAAATAACATCTAAGTATATAAAAGCCTAAGCGACCATCCGGCCATTCGACCGTCTGACCTGTAGCTATGATGTGCAATCACCACCAGGGGGCATACACTCAATGCAGGAGCTGCCGAGCTGCGGTGACTTGGCAGCTGCAGTTCTTGGGTGATGCACCCTGAACCAGAGAAGAGGGAGCCCGATTCCAGGATACATCACCCAAGAACCACCCTCTCACAATCCAGGATCCCTCAGGGGATGTCCTATCCCCACAGGCTAGGCTGACAGACCCCACCGTTGCAGAAATCCATGCACTGGGCCTCTAGTATTATAATAACAACTACATTTACTGTTATGTTATGTAACAATAATGATGACATCATCATTCTTTTTAGTAGGAATTTGGAGTTTTTAAAATCTTCACCTACAAGACTTCTTTTACCTCTCAGTACTATCCTATAAGGGAATTATTCTTAATTTCATATTTCCATTAAACACCATTCAGTCACGAGATTAGAGTTTGAGCTGAACTGTGCACCCTCCATTCATATGTTGAAGTCCTAACCCTCAAATCTGACTGTATTTGGAGGCAGGGTCTTTAAAGAGATAATTAGGTAAACTGAGGTCACTGAATTAGACCCACATCCAGTAGGACCAGTATCCTTACATGGAAAGATTAGGACTCAGACAGGCCCGGAGGGAAGACAGAAGACACAGGAGAGGACTCAGAAAAAACAACCCTTGCTCTCGCCAGGTAGCTTGGTTGGTTAGAGCATAGTCCTGATGTATCAAGGTTGCAGGTTTGATCCCTGGGCAGGGCATATACAAGAAGCAACATATGAATGCACAAATAAGTAGAACAACAAATGGATGCTTTTTTCTCTCTCTGCCCCCCCTTCTCTCTCTCTCTCTCTCTTCCTCTCTCTCTCTCTCTCTCTCTCTATCTATCTCTTGCTCTCCTTATATTAGTAAATAAAAATTTGAAAGAAAAAACAACAACAACCCAACCCTGTTAACACCTTGATCTTGGACTCCAAAACTCTGAGGAAATAAATTTGTTTTTTTATCTACCCAGTCTGTGGGACTTTGTTATGGCAGCTCTAGCAAACAAATACACCCCTTATTGCCTATATGTTAAACACATCCCCAAACTCTTCCTACTTTGCTGAAAAAATATTCTGAATGCTAAACATTTAGTAAAAT
The DNA here is from genome assembly GCF_000412655.1 of Myotis brandtii. Taxonomy (NCBI): domain Eukaryota; kingdom Metazoa; phylum Chordata; class Mammalia; order Chiroptera; family Vespertilionidae; genus Myotis; species Myotis brandtii. Next base: position 2,711,396 of record NW_005361459.1, on the reverse strand, counting down.
CTCACTTTTAATAATCTTAGACCTACTCCTATAATTCCAAACCCCAAGTCATCATCTAAAATCATCTAAGTGACAAATGACCCACTTGAACAATATGCTCTGCTACACAGCAACCAGAAAAACAACATGTTCAGAAACTGAATACCAAGTAGAGTGAAACTAACAATCCCCCCTAAAAAGAAGATAAGAAGGAAAGGCATACAGAGTTTTACATGGTATGGACAAAGTAATTGGGGAAAAAGTCAGCAGAGGAGTCAGCTGGTGGGGCAGGGATCATAGTACAAAACCAGGTCATAGTAATTTGGGGAGAGCGGTGTCACTGATGATTTTAATGAAATGAGTTTTTTAAAATATATTTTTATTGATTTCAGAGAGGAAGGGAGAGGGAGAGAGAGATAGAAACATCAATGATGAAAGAAAACCACTGATTGGCTGCCTCCTACATGCCCCCTACTGGGGATTGAGTGGCAACCCAGGCATATGCCCTTGACAAATCAAACTTGGGACCCTTCAGTCCACAGCCCAACGATATATCCACTGAGCCAAACTAGCCAGGGCGAAATGAGGGTTTTTGTTTTTGATATACAGAAAGGAGTGTTAGGAACTAAACATCAGGCCAAAAGAAATGTTTTGCCAAATTTAAGAACATGCAGAAAAGGCATGATCTTGAGAGAAACAGTCTTCATGATATATTTATCATTGTGCTATATTAAGCAAACAAATAAATAAGGACATACTGTTATTGGAAAAGCTAACTATTCTGGTAGCTTCTGAATATGCCATTGGAAGTCCAAAGAATCAATTCCTTCTTTACATCTATTCTCATATGGTTCCAGTTGATATTTCAATAAACAAGAAAACTATTTCTCTTTCTTTTCTTCTTTGATGTATTTTTGAGGCTATTTTGCTACCGTATAGTATCTATTTAAGTACACAGAAAGTAAAAAAGTTAAATTATAGATGAAACATGAAAATTAGAAGATACTTTAGAGGTCATCTCTGCCAACTGTTTATCTAAAAATCTACTGCCAATTCTTGTGATTTAAAAAAGCTACTAGAATATTAAGCATGAAGTGGCTGGTTACAGATCTATATACGTCATTTATCCACGCTAGCCCTGGCTCTTCCTCCCACAGGTAAGTGGCCAGTGTATTGAATACACCCTATGCCTAGCCTATCTCAATATCAAGGTATAAGAAGTACCTAACTTTAGAACTTGCTGATAAAAGTAAAAAATATATATAAAACCTGAATGTTTATAAGGTTCTCATTTCATTCATTCATCATTCAATCATTTATCAAACACCTATTGAGAGTTTAAAATATGCCAGGCATAGGTCTATGCACTAAAGATGCAATAGTTAAGAGAGAGTTTAAGTAAAAGTAATATCAAAGTTAAGGGCTGGTTAGCTGCTCAATTAGGGTCTAACAATGCTGCAATATGTTAAGAGGATCACTCTTCTAGTCCTTGTAATCCTCTTAGTTCTGTACTCTGGGCAACCAGTTAACTAAGGCTGATACAGGAGTTGTAATCTATTTACTGGTCCTGCTTAGAACATGAGAATTTAAATAAAAATCTCTTTCAGATTCCAAACAGTTCTATTTAGGTTTCTGCTCTTGATTACTTCACCTGGGAAGATAATTAACATGGATGAGGCCAATTAAGAGTGACAAGAACTATCACTTCAGTATTACTGGTTTGATTCTGGATAAAACTTAACAAATAATCTTCTGGCCCAAATAAAAGAACAAATTTGGAATAAATACCCAAAGGCCTAAGGGTTTATGTTCCATTAGAAACCCTTTACCCTGAATAGCATGCTTCCATTTTCTCTTCCTATCTCCAGATTTTTTTTCCCCACCTTTTCGTGTTTCTATTAGACTAGCCCCCGGAAGCATCGACAGAACAGAGGCAGTGTTCACATTTCCAATTCACTTTTAATTATAGAAAACAGTTGGCGAAATATCCAAACCCCTTGTACAATTTCTTCTGGTTCCACAGGGAGCACAAAGACTTACTGAGAGAGAATAAGAGAGAAAAATAATAAACTTAGAGAATTATGACAATGCAGAAAAGGAAAGAAAAGATGAAACAGGCAGAAAACAATGACAAATTTACATCTTCCAGCTGGCATCAAAAACTAAAAATGTGCATTCTAATTTAAAGTGGCTACAATTTTTACTCCTTCTATAGTTTAAAAAAGATTTTATTATTTGAGAGGGTAGAAAATGAAGGTGATGAAAAATAGGGAGGGGAAACAAGGTTTGCCACTCCAGCCAACCTTTGTCACCCAGAACGCAGAGCCTCCCACATGTAGTCATTTTAAGAAGTATGTTCCAAAGAGAAAAGCAATTACCCCTTAAATGGGCCAATATGTCCATTTGTTTGAAAGGGTCAAAAAGAAGGAAAAGATTAATCTGAACTATATGGAAGCAAGTAATAGAGTTATTCTCCCTTGCTGTTTCCTCACCTAGCTTTCTTTTGACATTTTAAACAATTAGAATACCTTGAACACTTTAGCTTTAGGGGGTAGGGGTGGGAGAAGGCAAGAGAAAAAGAAAAATAATACAACCTCTTAGTATAGACCAGTGGTTCTCAACCTTGGCTGCACATTAGAATCACCTGGGAATCTTTTTAAAATCCTGATTTCTGGGCCTCATCCTCCGGAAATTCTGTTTCTTTGTTATGGGGTGGGGCCACAACATTAGTAACAAAGAAACAGAATTTCCAGAGGATGAGGCCCAGAAGTCAGGATTTTAAAAAAGATTCCCAGGTGATTCTAATGTGCAGCCAAGGTTGAGAACCACTGGTATAGACCATAGACTATGTTTGAAATTTCATTCATCAAACATGTGAACCCAGGCAAGCAATATGGCAAAGGAGACACTGGAAAAGTAAAAAAGGATAAAATGTAAAAGGTACAACAGAGGGAACACCTAAAGTCTAAAGGATGGTAGTGGAGAAAAGAGAATTAACAGGCATGAACCTACTGTAATTCATGGTTTGCCCATCCACTAGACGACTGGCCTCCCAAACATCCATCCTATCTAATAACAGAGAAACATGGTAATTAACCATAACTTCGCTACCCTTCCCATTGGCTAATCAGTGAGATATGCAAATTAACTGCCAACCAAGATGGCGGCCGGCAGCCAGGCAGCTTGAAGTGAACAGGAGGCTTGCTTGCTTCAGTGATGGAGGAAGCCAACGTTCCCTGCC
>NW_005361459.1:2699402-2707772 GCF_000412655.1 Myotis brandtii | reverse complement strand
CCCCTCACCCAGACTGGCCAGGCACCCCAGTGGGGACCCCCACCCTGAAGGGGGTGTGACCAGCTGCAAACAGCCATCATCCCCTCATCCAGGCTGGCCAGGCACCCAAGCGGGACCCCCACCCTGATCCGGGACACCCTTCAGGGCAAACCAGCCGGCCACACCCGTGCACCAGGCCTCTATCCTATATAGTAAAAGGGGAGTATGAAAACTGACCCTAACAGCAGAAAGACTGGGAATGACTGGTCACTATGACACACACTGACCACCAGGGGGCAGACTCTCAATGCAGGAGCTGCCCTCTGGTGGTCAGGTCGCTCTCACATGGGGGGAGCTCTGCTCAGCCACAAGCCAGGCTGATGGCTGCCAGTACAGCGGTGGTGGTGGGAGCCTCTCCTGCCTCCTCAGCAGCGCTAAGGATGTCCGACTGCAGTTTAGGCCTGCTCCCCGCTGGCAAGTGGACATCCCCCGAGGGCTGCCGGGCTGCCAGAGGGATGTCTGATTGCTATCTTAGGCCCAATCCCCTGGGTAGCGGGCCTAAGCCAGCAGGTGGTCATCCCCTGAGGGGTCCCAGACTGTGAGAGGGCACAGGCCGGGCTGAGGGACCTCCCCTCCCCCCAAGTGCACAAATTTTTGTGCACCAGGCCTCTAGTCTATATTTATAAAAGCCTAAGCAACCGTTTGACCATACAACCAGTTACTATGGTGTGCACTGACCACAAGGGGGCAAACGCTCAATGCACAGGCATGGAAACATGGAACAGACTGATGAATCTCAGAGGGAGGGGGTGAGGGAGGAGGGCAGGAAGAGATTAACCAAAGATCTTATATGCATACTAGAGGCCCGGTGCACGAATTGGTGCACTGGTGGGGTCCCTTGGCCTGGCCTGCGGGGATCAGGCCCAAATTGGCCCAGTGCACGGACTGATGCACCAGTGGGGTCCCTCGGCCTGGCCTGTGGGGATCGGGCCAAATCCATGCACTGGGCCTCCGACATCCCCCGAGGGGTCCCGGATTGCAAGAGGGTGCAGGCCAGGTGGAGGGACACCACCAGTGCATGAGTCCATGCACCGGGCCTCCAGTATGAAATAAAGCTCTATAGGGCAAACCAAACTACTTTGTTAATATTGGTAATAGGAAGACGCAAAGGGAGTAAGAACATGCCATCGTCACAGAAATCCAGCAGAGGTGTCAATGTGTGAAGCTTGATGAGAAGCGAAGTGGAGTGCCAGAAAACACCAACCAGGGTCCAGCTCTGTGGCTGTGTAGCCTCAGGCAGACTTCTTGAAGTCTCTGAGCCTTGTCTGTAAAATTAAGAATGGATGGACTGTTTGATCACCAAGGTTTCTTCTGTCTTTTAAAAAGTTATGGTTCTAAAATCTAGAATTTTACTTTTTAAAACCTAATCTGACACAAATAGTAGTCATTACCTACTGAAACGTTGAGTATATTTCCCAAACCTTAAACTATCCCCACAAAGGCAACTTGATACCACACAAAAAGAATAAAGGGAAACAGGAACAAGAGAAAAACAAGCAATACAAGGGGTATTGAAGAGCTTCCAACAATGGACCAAGATCAACTTCTGACATGAGTTGCAATAATTACTGCCTGTTTCTGGGCACTCAGACACTCTCACTATCATTGTTACACTACTGACTATCTTTAAATTCAAATAGCATTTTCATAATATAGAGGGGTATGTCAATAATGCCACAAAGTAAAAGCAAATAATAACAAAATATTTGTATAATACTTTCTACTTTATCATTACATCTCTAGTGTATAAAAAAAAATGTTAGTAATTTTATAAAAGTGAAAGATACTCATCCTAAGTGTTTCCTACTCATTATTTCTTTTACTCCTAAAAACAACACTATGAATAAGTAATATTGTTGCCCACATTTTCTAGATGAGGAAACTGAGGCAAAGATACACTGAGTGATGTATCCAAGTTTGCAGAGCTAGTTACCAACACAGCCAGAAGTCAGACCCCCAAGTCCTGGCTTGACAATTTAGTGGAAACACAGGTCACCCATGGAGAATATGACCTTGACTACTCATCTGCTCAAAAGTCAATCTAATGCAGTGTTGATCTAGCCACACAACAAAAAGTATTTATGCTATTAAAATTTTGTCAGAACCTTATTTCATTTTAAAAAGTGGTTCTTAAACGTTGTTCTGTACCAAGCACTATGCTAAGAGGTTAGATGAAACCTACTTTCAAGAATATTAAAATCTGACTAGAGAGATGAGGAACAAATGAAACAAATTATAATTAAAAGCAACTATCTAGTCTATACAGTATATATAAAAGGCTAATATGCTAAGTGTCCGTCCAGGTAATGACATCACGTAGCAACACCCGGCTTCCTCTCCCTAGCAACTTCTTCAGCCCAAGAACACAACTTGCTTTATAGCCAGGTGGAAACATTTCACACTGTAACCAAATGTCTGTGATCTGTTTTCCTGTGCCTCATCTTATTTGCTCCTTACAGAAGTTCTGAAGTAGGTAGATTGGAGACTCGGTAGAATCCTATTTTCTTTTCATTAGCTGGAAAATAGAGATTTAGAAAGCTTAGAAACTTGACCTGACTGAAAAGAAGTAAGAAATTGGCCCAGTGCACGGACTGATGCACCAGTGGGGTCCCTCGGCCTGGCCTGTGGGGATCGGGCCAAATCCATGCACTGGGCCTCCGACATCCCCCGAGGGGTCCCGGATTGCAAGAGGGTGCAGGCCAGGTGGAGGGACACCACCAGTGCATGAGTCCATGCACCGGGCCTCCAGTATGAAATAAAGCTCTATAGGGCAAACCAAACTACTTTGTTAATATTGGTAATAGGAAGACGCAAAGGGAGTAAGAACATGCCATCGTCACAGAAATCCAGCAGAGGTGTCAATGTGTGAAGCTTGATGAGAAGCGAAGTGGAGTGCCAGAAAACACCAACCAGGGTCCAGCTCTGTGGCTGTGTAGCCTCAGGCAGACTTCTTGAAGTCTCTGAGCCTTGTCTGTAAAATTAAGAATGGATGGACTGTTTGATCACCAAGGTTTCTTCTGTCTTTTAAAAAGTTATGGTTCTAAAATCTAGAATTTTACTTTTTAAAACCTAATCTGACACAAATAGTAGTCATTACCTACTGAAACGTTGAGTATATTTCCCAAACCTTAAACTATCCCCACAAAGGCAACTTGATACCACACAAAAAGAATAAAGGGAAACAGGAACAAGAGAAAAACAAGCAATACAAGGGGTATTGAAGAGCTTCCAACAATGGACCAAGATCAACTTCTGACATGAGTTGCAATAATTACTGCCTGTTTCTGGGCACTCAGACACTCTCACTATCATTGTTACACTACTGACTATCTTTAAATTCAAATAGCATTTTCATAATATAGAGGGGTATGTCAATAATGCCACAAAGTAAAAGCAAATAATAACAAAATATTTGTATAATACTTTCTACTTTATCATTACATCTCTAGTGTATAAAAAAAATGTTAGTAATTTTATAAAAGTGAAAGATACTCATCCTAAGTGTTTCCTACTCATTATTTCTTTTACTCCTAAAAACAACACTATGAATAAGTAATATTGTTGCCCACATTTTCTAGATGAGGAAACTGAGGCAAAGATACACTGAGTGATGTATCCAAGTTTGCAGAGCTAGTTACCAACACAGCCAGAAGTCAGACCCCCAAGTCCTGGCTTGACAATTTAGTGGAAACACAGGTCACCCATGGAGAATATGACCTTGACTACTCATCTGCTCAAAAGTCAATCTAATGCAGTGTTGATCTAGCCACACAACAAAAAGTATTTATGCTATTAAAATTTTGTCAGAACCTTATTTCATTTTAAAAAGTGGTTCTTAAACGTTGTTCTGTACCAAGCACTATGCTAAGAGGTTAGATGAAACCTACTTTCAAGAATATTAAAATCTGACTAGAGAGATGAGGAACAAATGAAACAAATTATAATTAAAAGCAACTATCTAGTCTATACAGTATATATAAAAGGCTAATATGCTAAGTGTCCGTCCAGGTAATGACATCACGTAGCAACACCCGGCTTCCTCTCCCTAGCAACTTCTTCAGCCCAAGAACACAACTTGCTTTATAGCCAGGTGGAAACATTTCACACTGTAACCAAATGTCTGTGATCTGTTTTCCTGTGCCTCATCTTATTTGCTCCTTACAGAAGTTCTGAAGTAGGTAGATTGGAGACTCGGTAGAATCCTATTTTCTTTTCATTAGCTGGAAAATAGAGATTTAGAAAGCTTAGAAACTTGACCTGACTGAAAAGAAGTAAGACATGGTGGAACTTGAAAATGACTTCAGGTTTTCTCACTGCACAGAATATAGTCAAACACTGCTGCAGTTAAATATTTTACCCTTTGTTCTCCCTGCATGATCTGCAATAATAATCTGTTTCATGTTGATATTTACTGCTGTGTTGCTGACAATTACCTGTAAGAGAAGTTGGGGTGCTTCATGGGGCTGGAAAAAAGTTTAGCTAAATCAGAAAGCAGGTCTAATTAAGCAAGTTTATTCTATATCTATAAAAGGCTAAGTTGTCTCGCACATGTGCGATACATATAAAGCTCTCGCTGGTGCCAATCACACACGTGTGTTTTGATCTGTCATGGTCAATCGTGAATCTGGTTGACACGTCTATTATAGAAAAAGGGCAAATAGCGATATTAAAATATTTCTTCTAATTAATTTCCTTTCAATGTGCACAAATCCGTGCATGGGTCACTAGTAGTTAAATAATAAGAGAGCAATATGTGGCTCATTTCAAAATGAGAAATATACAGACTACAGGTCCATAGGAGAAAGAAAAATGAAAAGAGTAATTTATAGGTGGTTTTGTGAACCACTGAGAACACCTATAGGAAGATTTGAGACAAAAATTGGACCTATTCCACAAAGACACATTTTTAAAGTTGCAACCCTTAAAAAGTGTGGACAGGAGAGTGGTTTGCTGAATCTAATGCAGTGCCACCTGGATATCTACAGTCACTAAGCAAATTATGTAAGTAAAAGATTGCATGGAGAAAAAAACAAATTGGTTTAGCAATACAGAATATATCAAGTTAGAATAAAGTATCTTTTTAGGCTCCATTAATTTAGGCTCCAATTACATAACACAGACATTGAAATAATGAAATTACATAGCACCAAATGCATTTAATAATCACCAAAAAAAGAAGAAGAAGCAAATACACTAATAAAGTTAACAGAAATAACCGGAATCAATGCTAAGATAAAGAAAAAAGTAATAAGTTACAAAAACAAAATAGAACAATATCAGGAGGTATATTCCTATCTGTCTAAAATCTGTTAATTTTTTATTCCAATAGCACCTTGTCTTCCACAGTAAGGATGGAAGAGCATACAGACACTTTCTGTACATTAGTTATCAAAGACACCTCTGTATTGCTTTATCCTGCACAATACAGAATGTCCTTTCCTTACCCTTCCAATCTGGTAGACTACTACTAGCCCAATGTTACTCATCAGGAAGCCTTTTCTGGAATACCCAGGCGGAACTGACCTCGAGCTCCTAGAAGCTGCCTCTGTGCTTTGCACAGGCACTTCTTGCTGCACTCCACACTGCCACACCGGGATTGCAGGCTCTATGTCTGACTCTCGAACTGGGAGCTCCTGAACTGTAGGAATCTTGGCTTATTCATTTTTGTAGATCTACTCCCTAACATTGTACCGAGAATACGGGCTTGATAAGTACTTGTTGGAGAAAAAATAAATCATAATTCATAGAAAATATGCCAAGGGCCATTTGGCATTTACAGTGTTAGTATAATGCTTAACAGAAAGTAGATTCAAAATAAATATTTGCTGATATAATTCTATTGCTCAAAGAATTTAAAATCTGTGCTTAATTTAAAGCTGTGAGGAAATACTTAAACAAGACTAGCAGTAAATAGTAATATTGTATTAATGTTTGCATAATACATTTTACTTTTTCAGAGTCTACCCTTTGGCTCATCTCTTAAAGTAAGAAAGTCATGATGTACACTGTCTTATCAAATCTTTACAACCACCTAATGAGAATTCTGCTAATCTGAGTAAAGACCACTGTCCTAGAATTCCCTGCTTCTTATACTTAATTTTAAGGTGTTAAAGGAAAAATATTATTGTCATGATCTTGAAAGTAAAAAAGCAGTGAGTGTTAAAGGAACTAGTGAGAAAGAAGATAAGATCATGATAGAAACCAAAATTAGGGATGATTGTAAAATATGAATCAGGTAAGAAAACGATGGATGTTGCATGTGTGTATGAAATGAGACAGATGTTAGGAGAAGAAATTCCAAGGGTAGAGAAGGAATCATGCAACATGAAAAAAGTACTGTGTTTATGCAATTCTCAATAATTGGTGAGAGACAAGAGAAGTGATTAATGTTAAGGATTTGAGTGGTGGCTAGCGAATTAGCTGCAATGGTGCATGGTTATTAACTCATTGTCACTCCAGGAAAAGACAGGGAGATTGAGAACTTATGGCCAAGTATGGTCAAAATGCTGCTATAAAATATTATTGCAAGATCTACTTAATTCTGCTCAGCAACAAACAGGCCATGTAGGTAAGGATTCTCATGTCCTGCGGAGACAGTGCAACAGATTTTCAGGGGAAATGTTTTACAAAATGACAAGCCAGTTTTTAAAATGGACAAAAGTAGGAATAGACACTTCACAAAAGAATATAATACAAATGGCAATTAAAAACATGAACAGATGTTAACATCACTAGTCATCAGAAAGATGAAAATTAAAAACAATGAGACATCCTTACACACCTACTAGAATCACTAAATTTAAAAGACTGACAATGTCAAATGTTGCCAAAGATACAGAGAAACCAGAACTCTCATTGTACTAGTTATCTATTGCTGTCTAGCTAATTATCTCAAAAACTTAGCCGCTTAAAACAACAAACATTAATTCTCTCACGGTTTCTAATGGCCAATAATCCAACAGCAGCTGAGCTGCATAGTCCTAACTCTGGGTCTTCCAAAGCTGCAGTCATCTGGAGGTATAATTGGCCTAGAATATCTGCTTCCAACCTCACTCACATAGCGGTCAGTAGGAGGCATTGGTTTCTAATTGGCTGTTGGCTAGAGGCCTCAGTTCCTCACAAAGTGGGTCTCTGCATAGGGCTGCTTACAACATGGCAGCTGGCTTCTCCCAAAGTGAGTGATTCAAGAGAGAGTAAGCAAACAACCAAGATGAAAGCCGCATTGTATTTCATAGCCTAAGCTCGGCAGTAACAAACTATCATTTCTGTTGATCACCTAAACCAACCCTGACCCAATATAGGAGGATAGAACTTCAGAAAGTGGGGGTCACAGGGATCATCTTGCAGGCTGGGTACGACAGTCAGATTGTTGGTGGGAATAGAAAATGGTAAATTACCTTAGAAAAGAATATAACATACCTTATAAATTTAAACATACTGTTACCAAATGATCCTTCTTTCACTTGCAGTCTTATTTATTCAAGAGAAAGGAACAAATGTGTCCACACAAAAACCTGTATACATGGGTGTTCAATACAGCATTATACATGATAGTCCCAAATTGGAAACAATCCAAATGTTCACCAGCAAATGGATAAACAAATTGTGATATATCCACTCTATAGAATACTACTCAGCAATTATAAAGAATAAAATATTAATACGTTCAACATGAATAAATACCAAACACTTTGTAAGTGAAAGAAAGTGCTGTATCTGAGTCCACCTTTATGAAATTCTAGGAAAGGCAAACTATAATGACAGAAACTATACTGATGATTGCTTGAGGCTGGAGCAGGGAGAGAAGAAAACTGCAAAGGGCTATGAGGAAGTTTTCTAGGGTGAGGGAACGTTGTGCACTGGGGGGGGGAGGGGTTCCTCAGCCCAGCCTGTGCCCTCTTGCAGTCTGGGACCCCTCGGGGGATGACCACCTGCTGGCTTAGGACCGCTCCCTGGGGGATTGGGCCTAAGCTGGCAGTCACACATTCCTCTGGCAGCCCAGGAGCCCTTGGGGGATGTCCACTTGCCAGCGGGGAGCAGGCCTAAGCTGCAGTCGGACATCCTTAGCGCTGCTGAGGAGGCAGGAGAGGCTCCCACCACCACCGCTGTACTGGCAGCCGTTGGCCTGGCTTGTGGCTGAGCAGAGCTCCTCCCATGTGAGAGCGACCTGACCACCAGAGGGCAGCTCCTGCATTGAGAGTCTGCCCCCTGGTGGTCAGTGTGTGTCATAGTGACCAGTCATTCCCAGTTGTTCTGCTGTTAGGGTCAATTTGCATATTACCCTTTTATTATATAGGAGTGCCTGGCCAGCCTGGGTGAGGGGCTGATGGC
>NW_005361459.1:2671946-2699194 GCF_000412655.1 Myotis brandtii | reverse complement strand
GGGACCCTCACCCCATGAGGGTGTGGCCATCCTGGGTGAGGTGCTTATGGCTGTTTGCAGGCTGGCCACAGCCCCCAGCCACCCAAGCTCCCAGTGGAGGCTGGCTGGAAGCAAGTATCTGGGATTTATTTGTCTTCTATAATTGAAACTTTGTTGCCATGAGCGGAGGCCACAGCCGGCTCAGGACAGGCAGGAAGCTTGGCTTCCTCCATCGCCGGGGCCACCAAGACTCCTGCTTGTTCCAGCTCCGTGGCTGCCGGCCACCATCTTGATTGGGTTAATTTCCATATAGTCGCTCTGATTGGCTGGTGGGCGTGGCTTGGGTGTAGCGAAGGTACGGTCAATTAGCATCTTTGTCTTTTATTAGTGTAGACTAGAGGTTGGTGCACAGAATTCACGCACAGGAGGGGGGAGTCCCTCAGCCTGGCCTGCGCCCTCTCGCAATCCGGGACCCATCGGGTAGGGTCCTTAGGCCTGGCCAGCGATCAGGGCCTATCGGGGGTTTTCCTTCCCCCGGCTGCTGGCAGCTGGCCCCGCCCACAAAGCTGCCACTGCTTGCCATCTGTGCGGTGCTGCCTCCCACTGTGGGTGACAGGCATCGGGTGTGATCGCTTGGCTAGCCTGGGCCTCCCTCTGTGGCCGCTGGCCAGGTGGCCTAGGCCTCCCTCTTTGGGGCGATCGATCGTGGAGCCCCACGATCGATTGCCCAGCAGAGGGAGGCCCTGCCCACCCGGCCAGGGCTCCACGATCAATCACTGCACAGACAGAGGCCCTGTCCACCTGGCCGGTGCTCTGCCATCAATCACCCCACAGAGAGTGGCCTGGGCCTCCCTCTGCAGGGCAATCATGGGGCGATGGCTGGGACCCCCCCCCGACCAATCACATCGCACCCGCCTTGGCTGGCCTGGTGCCAGTGCATGTCATAGCATGGTCACCCGGAAGGTTGTCCGGACAGTCGTTCTGCAGTTCGATTTGCATATTACGCTTTTATTATTATAGATTTTTTTCAGATATAAGTTCAGTATACATAAAATGCAAAAACACTTTTATATGCCATCAATGACTAACCAGAAAATCAAATTTAAGAGACTAGGTCTATCTGGAAATTAATGTAACTTACAAGAGAGAATTACTTCCTTAACCAGAAGTAATGGCATCTTAAATAGCAAGAAGGAAATAGATGGAAGCCATATTACACAGGCTGAACTGATTGAATTTGTCAGCTGATTGGAGGGGAAAGAGGATCAAAAGAGACATTCAAATATGACTATTGGGAGTATTATGATACCATTAAAATATCAAATGTCACCTTCCCAGTGGGGCATCTGCTGACTGTGCCTTTAAACTAAAATACCCTCACCTACCCCTCTAATCAGAACTTCCTATCTTCCTTCCCTGCTTCATTTTTCCCTATATCATTTACGATCGGATGACACTAGACACCAGTAAATTATATTTAATTTACTCATGCATTTGTTGTCTGTCTACTCCCAGCAGACCATGAGCTCCACAAAGGTTTAGTTTTATCCTGTTTTAGTCCCTGTTGTTCAGTACCTAGAAGAGTACCTGCTACACAATAAGAGCTCAATAAATATTTACTAAATGGATTGAATGAAAACATTAAAAGAAATAACAAAATCAGGAAAACAAATGGGTGTGTACATATGTGTGTTTCAAGGGAGCAGGAAGAGATGATGGATTTGATTTTAGATATGAAGACTGAAGTAATTTAACAGCTAAAGAAGAACCAGAGGCTGTGAGAGAAGTGGGGGTAGTGATTTTTCCAAAGACAATGGCTGAAGGTCTACAAAAGCATGAAATCTCCAAGAGGCACTACAAATTCCACAACTAACCTCTTATGCTCCCTTGAACTTGCTTTCTCTCAACAAAGGGATCTGTGGCAAAAAAAAAAAATCTCCAACATTTTCTTCACTGTGCTATAAAAGTATTCATCTCTCTGAAGATAGACATAATACACACTTTGTAATGATGACTGTGTATTGTCAGATTTATTACAGAGTAAATAATTATGTCAATGGAATCAATTTAAACACATGAGGTCAGTAGAAATATTTAGGCAGTGCACTGGTAGACGGTAAACCTCCTAACTCTTTAAGCCCCGATGGACAGGTATTTAAAATACAGAAAAGCAGAGAAAAGGCTCTGCACAGGAAGTGAATCACAGCCTGACCAAAGATGGCCTTTGGAATATCATCTGCAGGTCTGTTCTTGAAACTCAAGCATTTCAACCAGTGTTGTTGCAGGGAAGATTGGGTGGAGGTGTGGACAGGATTCAGGGGGAGAATTAAAGAAAGGTCAGAGCCTAACACAAAAGCTAATGATTAACTCCAGGGCATAGAAAAAAACATTTTCCCAGGACACAGTTGAGGCTGCTTCCTAAGAAAGTCCTAAAGAAAGTATCCTCAAGCATGATGAGCACTGCCTGGAGGAGAGAATATCCTCCAGACAAAGCACTGCCCTGGAGCCTGCGGCCACGCCTGCCAACGTGCAATAATATGGAGTCTGATTTTCTCGTTCAGTATTTACTGAGGCTCACCAGGTGCCAGATGGCGCACACGCCCTTATGAAGCTCAAATGACGTAAACCAGTAAAGGTCCTGGGGAGGCTGATGATGCTAGGAGACTCAGAAAAGCAGGGTCTGCGGAACACCAAAGGGACATAGAACAATCTAGTCAAACACTTATTCTGGGTTTGAAAGTTGTGTTTTTATTAAGTTTATTGGGGTGATATTGGCTAACAACATTATGTAAGTTTCAAGTCTACAGGTTCATAATATGGCACCTATATATTGCATTGTGCACTCACCGCCCAAAGTCTACTCTCCCTCTATCACCATAAATTTGACCCCCTATACCAGCCGTGGGCAAACTACGGCCCGCGGGCCGGGTCCCGCCTCCTTTGAATGAATAAAAATAAAAAAAAAAAAAAAAGACCGTACCCTTTTATGTAATGATGTTTACTTTGAATTTATATTAGTTCACACAAACACTCCATCCATGCTTTTGTTCCGGCCCTCCGGTCCAGTTTAAGAACCCATTGTGGCCCTCGAGTCAAAAAGTTTGCCCACCCCTGCCCTATACCCTCTTCATCCTTCTCCCACACAGGGGTGTAAATATTAAAGGAGATAACTGAGATATGATTTTACCTGGGTACCCAGCACAGAGTTGCTGAGTGCTTGATGCATGCTAGCAATTACAGTGCTGGTTGGTCTCATTACTACCCTGACTGTTTTATCCAGTGGGTACTGGAGACTGATTCTCACAAACTCTGCTCCAGAATTTAGAGTCACTGACTCACTGTTTTTTAACTCACTTCATGAGCCTGTCGGTCTAGATTATAGAAACCACGGTTCCTAAAATTTGGCACTCTGCCTAATACCAGTCCTTAACTGCTCAAGTACCTTGAACCTGTTGACCTAAATAAAGAGGTAAACTGAGACAAGCTCAAAAGGTGAGTTTATTTGGGAATAGCAGAGAAGCTGAAATTTGTGTCAAGCAAACTGTTGAAAGATGCAGGTGACTCTGTTGAGGGTATGGAGTAGGCTGTATTTATGGACAGGGAATGTAAAGGCAGGAGAGTTCACTGAGAGTCAGTTAGAATAAAAACAAAAGGAGAGCAACCTTGAAAATTTCCAGAGCACATGAAAGCAGTCCAGTCCGGCCACACAAGCAAAGCCAATTCAGCCCACTTTGTGAGACCTACCTGACGGGGCCATTTCCTGTCCAGGCCTCTAGCAAAACTTCCTAAGGCTGATATGAAGCAAGCTCTGACTAAACACCCATCAGCCAAGAAAATTCCAGCACTGCCAAATATTCTGTAAATCAGGCATTCACGGGAAATCGGTCCCTTAGTCCTTAAGTTTCATCTTCCTGCGGGCTCATGTGAAAAGTTTCCCACTTTTATCCCCTGGTTCCATTCTAGATTGAAATTCCCTCACACCACAGGCCCCATTTTCTGACTCTCACTGGTCCGCACTCAGCACTTCTCCACCCAAAGCTCACAGGCAGGGTACACCCTGTGCTAACCCCTGAGGCCAGGGAGGGTTGATGGGGCCCTCAGTCCGACCAGCAGCCTACTCCTGATGAAAAAGAATCTAGTCCATCTGTGTGGTGAACAGAGGCCCAGGCACAGGAATAGGACCAATATCTCCCAGGGGGGACAAGGAAACACCTTGATGTGCAAATTGGAAAGCAAACAACAAAAATGCCTTCTCTGTCTAAGCATTGTTATTTCAGCTGAGAACTATATTGTCTTTTTATATACATCTCACTTTGTAACCTCTTTGAAATAATCCTCAATAAACCTGGACATGAACAACCAACATCCAACCACCTGCATTTCTGTCAATGGTGGGGACCCATGTTGTTTTCCAACAGTATGGTGTATGCAACACACACACACACACAACAAATGACTGAGTATTCAAATCATACAATTCAACTCACACACACACACACACACACACACACACACCAAATGACTGAGTATGCAAATCATACAATTCAACTGATCAACAGTTCATTTGTGATTACTAAAATATTACCATTATCGGCTGATAATATTAGCATGTAAAGACCATGATTTCTCTTCAGCAAGGACAGAGGAAGATAATGCTGCATGAAAAGGTGAAGGGTAGGCTCAGAGTGGCCTGTCCATACATTCACATGATGTAACTATGGCTGAACAGTGCCCACAGAAAAATGAAAGAAAGGAATGCCAGGCTAAGGAAGCCCATGACCCCACAGGCTGGCCTCCTGCCATCACATTTGGTTCATTGTAGCATATGAAAAAAGTCTTGTTGCTCAGCCACAAGTAATACACTAACACTGAAGGAGAAGATAATTAATACAGTGTTGGCTGGAACTTTTTCATATGCAAAAGAAAAACAATAATTTACTCTGAAATTCTGATTGCGAAGTATTCCCCCCTGTGACCTAACCTTTATCTCTACCCCACCACTAAGCTGAGCAAATATTTATCGTGGGTTTTTCATGAAATTACCATGGAGTGAGCACTAACCTGACTTGCAATTTAAGGTGAAAACAAGTGACAGAGACTACAGACAAGAAGACACCTGCTCTAAGTGGTGACTCTTCTCAGGATTTAGAGGGGCACTTCTCTTTCACTGGCAACACTGAGACCAAAACTGAATGCAATCTCACACTTCCCAACTGTCCTCCAAATGTAAATGTTAAAAAGTTAAGCTTTGTTAGAAGGAACAGTAACAGAAATATAGGTGCCTCTATCATATTAGTAGCTAACATGTATTGCACATGGCCAGGCCCGTGAGTGGTAATGCCTTACTTTCCACTTTACAGTTTCATGAACAGGAGCTCAGAAACAACAAATAACTAGTCTCAGTCCAGCAGGCTAGTTAGCGGCCAAGTTAGGACTCCACCTAACTCTAGAGCAAGCTTTCTGTGTGCTACAAACACTCTGCATCTGTGCTGTCCAATTCAGTAGCCACCAGGCACATGTGGCTACTAGGCACTTGCAATATGACTAGTGTAACTGATTAATGAAATGTTCGATTTTAATGAATGTAAATTTACCTAGCCATGTGCAGCTGGTGGCGACCACATTGGACTGGGCAGAGCAGCTCTAGAACAGTGGTTGTCCAACTATTGGCTGTGGGCCAAGTCTGGCCAGAGCTTGTTTTTATATAACCACAGATAAGTGTTTTATATTTTTAAAAGGTTTTTAGAAGAGAAGAAGCAACAGAGACAGCGTATGGCCCACGAAGCCTAAAATATTTACTATCTGGCCATTTACAGACAAAATCTGCAGACCCCTGCCCTAGAGCTACCCTTTTAACCACCACAAACACTGCCCCTGGGAATAGAGATTTCCAACCCCATTTCCCAGTTTAAATCTTAACAGTAGGAAGAGGACATTAAAATCATGTCATATAAGCCTTTTACTGATTTTTTTATAGTATTTAAGTCTGAGCAAAGGCAAAAAATGCTGACCAAGATATGCCCTAATCAAGTTCTGTAAAGTTAGCCACCAAAATAACATTGCACATTTACAAACTGCTTTTGCATTTATTATTTTATGTTTTATTTAAAACACCTCCATGAGCAAGGATGCCCATTTTACAAAGGAGAAAACTGAGACACAATAAGGCTCAATCCTACATCGGAGAAGTGACAAGCCCATTGATTTTCCTGTGAAATAAGATTTCTGTAGGAGCTGAAAAAAATGAAGACACACCAAATGGTGCATGTATGAGCACCCCATAAGTTCGCCTGAGTGAAACAGAATAGCTAAGGCCATGGGTATGCTCCTCTGTGGAAGAAACAGCCTCTATTCTTCCACCAAGTGAAGTGAGAGCGGAGGAGGAGATGGGGACAGGGCTCCTCCAGGGCTGCTCCCAGTTTCTGGAACATGAGCAGACTGAAGGATGGGGTGGCTTTTTCGTAGGAGGTCCTAAAAATGAAGAAAACAGCTTCCTGGAGTCCAGACCCCCTCAAAAGTATGTGCAGCTTTGCTCTCTTCTACCTGCGCACTAAGAAGAAGACCACTCTCGCAGCAACAACTGAGACCCTTTGGAAACTCACTCTTCCCTCTAAACAGCTAGTAGGTCTTCTCTCTGACATCCTTCACACCTCTCCTGTGATTCCCAGGACCTGAGGGGCCTCTGGGACTTAAAGTGTGTGGCAGACTACTTTTTTGCCCTAGGCCACCGACTGTCCCCAGATATTCCTGTAGGTTACATATGAGCTGCAGGTATTTTGTATCCTTTTTGTATGCTCTATGCTTACTGCATTGTCCAGTGAGGTAGCCAATGTGGCTACCTGGGGCTATTTCAATTAAAATGAAATAATATTAAAAATCTAGTTCCTCAGTTGCATTCACATGAAACTCAAGCTCAAAAGCTACTTGTAGTTAGTGGCTTCCATAACAGACAGCATACAGAACATTTCTGTCACCAGCAAAAGTTCCATTAGACTATGCTGCAGTCTAAAACCCCATGTTCACACAATGCTAACTACTAGGCACAAATACATGAATGAGGGAGATTATATTTTTCTTCTAACTTCTGATTGGTAACATGCCAATGCCATGTAACCATGACCAAATTACTTCTATTCATTACTAATAAAATTCAGCACCATAAATTCAACTCACTCATGATTATTTCTTGTATGCTTTCTTCCACAAGTTCCCCTTTGCCCATCTGACAACTGAGTCATTTACTAAGGTGCTTGCCTGCAAGTTTTACTTGCCAATTTAAACTTCCAAATCTCCTTTCTCACCTGGGGTATTCTGGCCTTGACAGTTTGGATTAAACCTATTGAAATTGTATATTGCCATATCAAAGGCTTAGAAATGCATGTGTATATTTACCTTCTCTCTAGTTAGCTCTCGGCTGTCTTTGTCTTAGCCTTCCTTGACTTAACTCAGCCTCTTCTTCATCTTTTGGGCCCACTTTGTTGGCCAGTTAACAGCATATTCTCAATCTCCTCAATACAAGCTTTAAGTAATTACTGCGAAAAACATTTCAGTAGTGAATTTATCTGGGTTGCTGTAAAAGCAGAACTGAGACAAAGACTGTTGCAGGTAGGATTTGGGGGGAAGATGATCCCAGAAAGATGAGAGGATGCAGGGAGAATGATAAAACAAGGAAAGCTAAAGTAAAGGTGTGTTATAAGGTTGCTGCTGTGAGCAGGATCTCAAAGCCACCACACAGAAGACTTCTAAGAACTGTCAGCCTGGGGCATCTATCCACCAACTCCCACTCCCTTAGCTGAGGGCTGCCCTTCGAGAGCTCTTGGACAGGGGCCTGCAGGGTGCCCAGGGCTCCAGAGAAGTCTCCAGGTCAGAAGGTGGAAGGTGGTCCCTGGCAGCAGAGGTGAGTCGGAGCTTGCATGACTCTTCCACCACAGCTATGGCTGAACCCAGAGCTGGGCAAAGAGGTGGTAAGGCAGCGACCCAAGGCAGGCTTCTCTGAAAATGAGAACAAGCACTATTTCCCTATTGTTATTTTTTAAAAGTGCCAACTGTGAACTCCCCTTGCGGACCCTTCATCATCCATTAGGACTCAGCCTGAGTGGTTTCTTCCTGGAAGCTTTTCCTGCTCTCCCCACCCCCAACTGAGCTGGGGTTTTCCTCTATGCTCTCTCCCAGCACCCTGCAACACTCCTCACAATGACTTCCAAATGTGTGTTCACTAGACTGTCTCTCTCCATTAGACTCAGTCCTTCACCTCTGGGAATCCTACTCCAATCACGCTGCAGGCGCACCTGGGCTCAATATCGGTACATCCTTCCCAGTGAAGGGAAGAAAGAAGAGGAAGATATCAATTAGGAAGTAAAGATTCCAAAAATCTATCCTTGTTTATGCTCTCCACTAACAAAGCCAGAGATGAAGAGCCCATTCCCAACCAAATGAAATAGGCATTTGTAGAGCTTCACACGCCTCATGTTACTTAATGTAATCCAGCATCAGTCCTGGTTGGTTAAACCAGATTTCATAAACCGAGGCACTACTGATTAGAAGATGCTGCATTATTATTATTTATTATCCATTAAAAAAATAAAATACTGCCAAAATAACTGAAGGATGATACTGATTGTTAAGACAAACACTGACTTCTCAGATATACAAAAATGTGGAGGTAGGGAGAAACTCTTTACTTCCTAGAATTTTTGAAATGTAATATTTATTCATTTCCCATCTAATTCCAAAAAAGATTTAAGTTGGCACTCCTGTGAAACAGACATTGTTTTTCACATGCTACCAACTAAAAAACTGAGAATTCTAAGGAAGACAATCATGTTTCCTTGGCATTCCTCCCTCTCCATTTCATGAGGCTCACTGCTCACTCTGGAGAGACCTCCACTGGAGAAAGCCTTTGATGAACTCACTCACACCAAGAAAGAATTCACCAGGACAGTCTTCCAAAGATATCCGTGGGTACCTATACTGCTTACACTTGGAACAGAGAAGCAAGAAGCCATCGCTGAGGGCCGCATCTCCAAGTGGAGACACAGGCATCGTGAGGCAGGCTGGGGAAGTGTATTTGGAACAGGGGGGTGTTTTCCACAGAGCCTGCCTTTCCAGCCCGCCTATGCATCCCTGTCAGAATACGTAGTAGCACAGACACTCCAAACCCCTTAGAGAAAGATGACTCCATAAACTGAAATAACCACTGAGAAATTTAAAAGGAACTTCTTGCAAAGCTGTGCATGGCTAAAGCAGTCAATAAATAAGACTGTGATTCTGAAAAGCAATGGAATGGGTGGTAGGAGATTATGTCATAGTTTTATTTTCTTTTGAAGAGTCAACTTAATGGGGACAGATCCTAGGCTACAGATAACAAATGATTAGTCACCTTCCCTATTCCCCAAGCCTAAGAACAATGAACTGAGGGGACCCAAGAAGAGAAAGAAGGAAAAGAAACTGTAGTAGTAATTATAACTCCCACTCTGTGTCCAATTGACAGCTTGCAATGTGCCCCATGCCTTTATTCTCCCTTCATGACGCCACAGGCAGCCTTAACTAGCTAATAAACAGGTGACAGTGGCTGAAGGCTCTGTGATGCTTCAGCACTTCCCCTCCCCCATGTGGACTCTCCCCTTCTCCCCAGCCTATTAGCAAATAAGCCTGGCACAGTGTCCACATCACCATGTGGTGTGCCCGGGCAGGAACACATGGAGGGCTCCCCTGGGCTCTGGAGACAGGTGGTACCCGCTCTAAACAGAGACAATGAAAAGATGCTCATGCCAGAATATTTTTCCTTCCAGACCAAAGAGAAGGGAATTGAAAGGGAGGTGTAAGACATGCATAAAGGGCAACCACCTTTTCCTGCTGCCAGTGAGCACTATGCTGCAGGCTCACTGCAAAAGAGAATTTTTAAAAGACTGCTTTCGTTTTTAATTTTACAAAGTGAATTCAACCAAGAGACTAGCATGTGCATGCACACACAAATGTTGTTTTCATCTGTAAAGTCCTCTATAGGGCCTGCAGAAGCCTACTTTACAGAAGAAAAGACATGGGGCATATTGCAAGCTGTCAATTGGGCACAGTTAAACCTGGGTATAGCAATAAAGATTTCAGTCAATAAAGAAATAAATATAGTAGACATACAGAAAAATACACAGGATGTTTGTATAATGTTAACTAATAACTATAAATCACCATGTTAATACCGACGAGGTCAATGGATCATTGAACAACCCCCCTGTAATGCCTGACTTTGCTTAGAGGCCTTCCTGCTTGCCCCTGAGAGAAAACCGCTGTTCTGGTGTTTGCCAAACTCTGCTCTTAAGTTTACCTTCTCCCTTGAGCTTGTTGCATGTGGCTCCTCGTGATGTGTTAGAATACAGCAGCCCCCTCATCTGTGGTGGATAACGTTCTGAGACCCCCCAACGGGTGCTTTATACTGTAGACAGTTCCGAACCCGATATATTACTATGCTGTTCTATGCATACATACCTATGGTACAGTTTAATTTATACATTAGACACAGTGAGAGATTCACAACAGCTAAGATGGGATAATTATAACAGAACACTGTAATAAAAGCCATGTGCAAGTTTTCTCTCTAAAAAAAAATAATAAAGAAAGAAGACACCATTGTTTTGGCAGCTTTGTTTTAAGTAATGGTGGTAACAGACGCTTTCCTGTCAGGAGGATTTGGTAGCACAGAGCCAGAAAGGAGGCAGCAAAGGGAAGGGCTTTCTCTGAATTTTTAACAATTTCCCAAGATGTTTTACAATAGCCATTTCTCTGTATCACATTGTTTTCTCCCAAAGTTATATATGTCACCCTGCAATTAAATATTTTCACTTAACTCATTCAAATAGATATATCATTTAGTAATCTGTGAAGTCTAATGTATCTTGGGTAAGGGAGGGATTATCAGATAAAATCACCCACATGTGGTTTGCTCAACTTAATACTTCCCCTGAACCTCACACTGTGCTTCTATCACATCATCTACATTTTTCAGCTGCCTTATCATGTTAACTCATACTGAATTTGTGACAAATTACATCCTCCACTTCTCCCCACCCTGAAGTTGTGCAATTAATTTTTAAAATCTAATTTAAAGGCTTTATATTTATCTTGACTATTTTTCACCCTGTTATTTCTGGCACATTATTTCTGATTATCAAGGTTTTCTTGACTCCAGATCAAGTCACTAATCACATTAAATGTCCCTCCCAGGCTTATGTCAACTGCCAATTTGATAAACATGTCTTCATCAAAGTCATTGATAAAACGTGAGTAGGACAAGTCTGAAGGCAGAGCTCTACATAGCTCCACTATGAATATTCTTGCAGGTTAACATTAAACCCATAATCCACAATCTGGAAAGATCTGTCCAAAAAAATACAAATCTATGTAAATGCATTATCCTGTCCAGCCCACATTTCTCCATGGTATTTAACAAGGGACTCTGGGGATATTTTATTGTGATATCCAGATATACAATATACTATGTGGTCTCTATCTGCTGTTAGGTAAATTTAGGTACTAATAGCTCAGTATCTTTTTTTTTGGGGGGGAGGGGGGGAGACAGGGAGGAGATTACAGCCAAGCCCTGGCAGCACTATGTCCCTGACAATCTAGTCCCAGCTGCCCAGGCATCCCCCAGTGCCAAGGAAGTAGTTAATAACCATAACCTCCTTTGTACCCAGAACTTCTTCTACCTGAGAGAATGATAATATAACAGCTTCTATATTCCATGTATCAGGGGTTTATGTATAGCTGGGTTAAAAACCTAAGATTTCACCTTGGTCAGGTGGCTCAGTTGGTTGGAGCATCATCCTGTACACCAAAAGGTTCTGGGTTCAATTCCTAGTCAAGACACATACCTAGGTTTGATCACTGGTCGGGACACATACAGGAGGCAACTGATCCATGTTTCTCTCTCCTCCCTTTCTCTTTCCCTTCCTCTCCCTAAAATAAGTCCATAAAAAATATCCCTGCCCTAGCCGATTTGGCTTACTGGATAGAGAGTCGGCCTGGGGACTGAAGGGTCCCAGGTTCGATTCTGGTCAAGGGCATGTACCTTGGTTGCAGGCACATCCCCAGTAGGGGGTGTGCAGGAGGCAGCTGATCGATGCTTCTCTCTCATCGATGTTTCTAACTCTCTATCCCTCTCCCTTCCTCGCTGTAAAAAATCAATAAAATATATATTTTCAAAAATACCCTTGGATGAGCATTTAAAAATTTTTTTTAAAAAATCTAAGATTTCATCATTAGAAACAAATTAAATGCAAAATCTGAAATTAACTTTTAAAAATCTGCCTCAAACAGTGACAGCGTAAAACAGGAGCCCTTGGCAATGTCTTTTGCACCATGTGCTTCAGATGCTATACCGGAAGCAGCACTAAGCAGGGTCTCAGAAGACATGTCCCTGGAGCTGCCAGGAGATGCTCTGTGTTCCTGGTCTTGTCATTTGTCTTCCAGAATTTTAATCACCTAAATCTGTGAACTAGAGGCCAGGTGCACAAATTTGTGCACGGGTGGGGTCCCTCAGCCTGGCTGGTGATTGGGGCCAATCTGGGCCGTCTTGCCCAGTCCCGATAGGGGCCAATGGGGGTCGGCCAGGTGGGGAGGGACCGAGGGAGGGATCCAGGGCATGTCGGGCCCTCTTACCCAATCCCGATTGGCTGGACCCCAGCAGCAAGTTAACCTACCTACCGGTTGGAGCATCTGTCCCCTCAAGGTCAACCAATCGGTCAGACAAATAGCATATTCCACTTTTACTATATAGGACAGAGGGAGTTAGCTGCCTAGGCACCTCCGAGCTACAGGCCCCCTTCAATTCTACACAAACCATTATTTCCACTTATTCAGCCTAGGCCCTTTAGGGTGTTTGTCTTGTGTTGGTGTGCGCTTGCTTACCAAAGTGGAGAGGTGGAGGAGCCACATACACAGACTTGAGAGAATAAGCTACTGGTCCCTAATTCTCTCAATTGCCCTTCCCTTCTGTTCCTCAGGAGCAGAGAGCTACCTAGAACACGGTGCATCAAGGCTGGCTGAGACCACCTCAGATGGGTATACACAGGTGTGGCTGTGGTTGGTTTAGCTGCTTCAACATTGTCAATTAGCCTCTGAAATTAAGCTGTAATGTAGACAATACTATTAGTTCTAACCAGAATGCTTTTTAAAACTATGCTGGAATTTTACATATACTATATCACCTGAACTGGGTCATTGTACAGGGCTTTGGCAGTTGTTTTATTATGCAGAGATTTGAGCTATAACTTTTATAGACATATGCAAAAGGAGAAGTTGAGAATCAGAAAACAATAAAATTTAAAAGATAAACAATTACACATTAGAAATGGTTTTATCTTGCTGGGAGACACAGCTAGATGAGTATCTAGAGACCTTTGTGTTCCTGGGTTTTCAAGAAGAGACTGCCCAGTGGTAACTCATGAGGACACAGAGGACAGTGGAACTCAATCCCTGGTAAAGACTCCTAAAATGTGTTCTATGTTATGCTGCCCCTCTCATTGTGGTATCTACTGAATTAATAGAATGAGTAGAATATAACCAGCCAACAAAAAAGAGTAGGCAAACCTAATACATTTTGTAGGCAACATTCTAACTATAGTAGCCCCAATGAGGACTTCTGAACAAAGGAGTTACAAGTGGCAAAATGCATACAGAGAAGCAAACATACCCCAGAAGCCCAAACTTCTTTAATGTGGGTACAAGGCTTGTCCAAATAGGTCCAGGAAAAGCAGACTCACAGGTTAAGTATGATAGAATCCTCAAAAGCCACCATTTTACCATATGACAATATTAAGTACTTTTATATATTAAAATAAATATGAATATATGATAGTATCAATAATTTGTATATTTCATAGTCAAGAAAAGTCCAGAAACTTCTAAAAATATTTGCATGTGCAAAGAATATTTGGGACTCAGTCTTACCGTGATCCTGAGCACCCTGTCCAGGACTGAGAATGAGCACCACCACATGGCCACCAACAGTAAATGACCAACCACCTGGCCATTCACAGTCACTCAGAATAGGTCATGAGATAACTAAACTAGCACCATTTAGGGGGTTTAGATGGGAAAGTGCCCCAGATGAACTAACTTACTCATCACCAAAACCAACCATTTTCATGGTGATGGTTATTGTTTTTCACTTGCAAGTTGGTAGTCCTCAGCCAACATGAGAGAACTATGCAGTCTGAACACTTTGGCCTTGCCTAGGCTTCTGGATGTTTATTCTACTTGGCACTGGCAGCACAGACTGTGATTAAGAAATGAACAGGTCCAACCAGGGTCAAGGAAACAAGGCTCAAATTTTACTCCTGCTTCGGTTATTAATTATTAAAACAGATACCTCTCTATCCCTAGGCTTCTTGTTTCATAAAATGGAAATGATATTCCCTGCATATTCCCAAAACAGACCTGGATCAGAGAGCAAGAAAATAATTTGTAAAAGCACCTACAAGTGAAAGGTACATTATCATCTAGAAAATTATTTCTGTATCTAACATCCTAGAATTTTATTTACAACGGGAAAAAGCTACCAGTGGACAGACATGTTAAATAGTATCTGCTCACAGAACAGGCTAATGAAATTATCTGAAGCCTCTGTTGCTGCCACAACAATCTGTGTCCCGGCAATAGTAGATTCCACACGTTTTTCTTGTTTTTCTTTTTACTTATTTTTTCCTTTCCCTTTCTCCCGATCTTTAATGTGATATAATTGACAAATAAAAATTGTACATAGTTAAGGTGTAAAACATGATGCTTTGGTACACATATACATTGTGAAATTATCACCACAATTAATCTAATTAACATCTATCACCTCACATAGCTACCTTTTTCTGTGTGTGTGTGTGTGTGTGTGTGTGTGTGGTGAGAAGCCTTAAGATTTACCCTCTTAGCAAATTTCAAGTATATAACACAGTACCTTACCTACAGTCACCATGCTGTGTGTTAGATCCCCTGAACTTACTCATCTTGCATAACTGAACTTTGTACTCCTTGACCACCATCTTCCCATTTTCCCCTCCCTTCAGCCCCTGGCAATTACTATTCTACTCTATGCTTCTATAAGTCTAATTCAACATATAAGTGAAGACGGGAAGAATTTGTCTTTCTGTTTCTGGTCTATTTCATTTATCATGATGTCCCCAAAGTTCATTCATGTTGTCCCAAATATCAGGATTTCTTTTTAAGGCTGGATATTATTTCATTGCATATAAACATACCACATTTTCTTTATCAATTCATTTGCCAATGGACATTTGTTTCCATATTTGAGCTATTGTGAGTGCAAGGAATCTCTCTGAGATACTCATTTCATTTCCTTCGGATATATACCCAGAAGTGAGATTGTTAGAGCATAAGGCAGTTCTATTTTTAATTTGTTTTAGGAACCTCCATATTGTTCTCCATAATTGCTGAACCAATTCACATTCCCACCAATCATGTACAAGGGTTTCCTTTTCTCTGCAGCCTCACCAACACTTTTTTTTTCTTTAATAATAGCCATCTCTGACATGAGGTGAGATCTAATTGTGGTTTTCATTTGCATTTCCCTGATAATTAGTGATGTTGAGCTTTTCATGTACCTGATGACCAATGTATGTCTTCTTTTGAGAAATATCTATTCCTCAAGGTCCTTTGCCCATTTTTAAAATTATATTTTTTGTTTTTCTTGCCATTGAATTATATGAGCTCCTTATATACTTGGGACATTAACCCCTTATCAGGTATGTGATATGCAAATATTCTCCAAATATTACCTTAAAAACTCTATTGATTATTTTCTTTGCTGTGCAGAAGCTTTTTATTTTGATGCAGTTCCATTTGTCTATTTTTCCTTTTGTTGCCTCTTCTTTTGGTATCATATCCAAAAAATCACTGCCAAAACCCATGTCAAAGGCCTTTCCCCCTATGTTTTCTTCTAATAGTTTTACACCGTCAGGTCTTATGGTTAAGTCTTTAATCCATTTTGCAAGATTTTTGTATTTTGCAAGAGAAGGGACCACACATGAGGGAAGGAGAGAGTAGCCGATAAAGTCAGAGCAACAGACAGTGACTATACAAGCAGGGACTCGAAGGCCTTGGACTGGAGCTGCCATTCTGCCTGCAGCTTCATGGGAAGCTTTTAGAGCACAGTCGGGAGCAAGAGCTGGTCTGCAACGCTATGCTTCACAAAATGTTCTCTCATCCTCTTTTATTATGACTCAGTTCACTAACTGTAAAAGGAAGCACAAACTCCTTGGCTAAGCATTTAAAGTCCTCCATGATTTGGCTCCAACAACTACTTCCACACCATACATTCAAATCAAATTCCATTCCTTTGTTATGTCCTAACTAGTACTAGCCACACTCTTGTGCATAATTAGAATATTCTCTTCAAGCCCACACATCCAACTCAACCTTTTTTGATAACTAAGAAATCTAGTCTTTTGACCATTGGCTATTAGTGAATCTCTTTAAAGACCAAGTCAAATGCCACAAAACCTTCCTAAACCCAGAGATAAGTGATTTCTACTAACTGCAAACAGTCAGGTCACTTTGTCTAGTTTTCCTCTCGTGGAACTTGCCAATTCCTACCTTCCATGTGGTTCTTCTGGTATATATTTTATCTTTACAATATATCTTCAGCATAAAATGTACTATCTTCCCTCCACTGTACCAAGCACATTGCCCAGCATATGTCACATGTTCAGTAAATAATAAATAAATGAATTGATGAATTAACAAACAAATGCTGGCTGGCCCTGGTTATTAAAGCTCCAGTATAAATAAACACAGGTAGACAGCAGAATGTGCCATTAGAGGATATAGAAATGAGATGGTGGCTCAAGAAGTATGCACCATGTAGGTATTGAAAATATCAGGAGGAACACTTTGTAAAGTATATGATTGTCTAACCACTAAGTTGTACACCTGACACTAACACAGAATAATACTGAATGTAAACTGTACCTGAAAAAATAAAATGAAGAAAGGAAGCATGCAATTACTTTAGTTTGGTATGAAAGATACTTCACAAATGAAGTGTCTTCCTAATTTCATATTAATTTCTGACAGACTGAAGGCTTGATTATTAGAAGGCTGACATGGCAAGCACAAATTTGACAACAGGGGGATTCCCAGATCATCTTCAGCTAGACTTCGTTTCTTGGTTGGTGCTCTAAAAAGTGGTGAGATCAGCAATTAGGGATGCAAGTTTCTAGGGGTATCTAACAGGGCAACATCTGTGCTGTGCCAACAAAGCAGTAAGAGATTTACTTGTGCTGACTACTTTCATTTACTACTATGTTAAAAGACACTGATGCCTACATCGCAAACAGATCCTCTATCTTTACATGCCTGGGTAGATCGGGTTAAAATGCAAGCAACAAAAATAACCTACTTCAGTCTGCAAATTAAAAATAAAATAAAAATTAAAAAAACATGGAGTCTTCTAACAAAATCACTGTAAACAAAAGCAACAGAATAATCCCAAGGAACACTGAGGGAAGAAAAACCATCTATGTATATAAAATTCAGTGTTTTCTAAAGCTTTAGATGCCCTCTCATGAATTAGGAGTGGGGTGTTCTTAACTCTCACATGCATGCAAGGTATATGAGTCACAAAGCATGAAGCTTTGTTTATGCTGGTTGGTGTTACCACCTCCTTGGCATTATTTAAATGTAGCATTTTGTACACAAATATAAATAACACCAAAAATAACATCTAAAACAAAAATAAAATAAGAATAGTACATACTAGGCAAACATAATCCCACATATAA
Source organism: Myotis brandtii (assembly GCF_000412655.1). Classification (NCBI taxonomy): domain Eukaryota; kingdom Metazoa; phylum Chordata; class Mammalia; order Chiroptera; family Vespertilionidae; genus Myotis; species Myotis brandtii. Next base: position 2,681,429 of record NW_005361459.1, on the reverse strand, counting down.
ACCTATCTATGGACTGCAAACATTACTCTTGTATGCTATAAACATACATTTGCAGACAGTTCATCCAAATATTAACACTATTTTTTCTTGTGCACAAAATTTTGTATGTAACATATACTGTATTTGTGCTCCTCTTACTTGACAAAGTTATGTGTGTGTGTGTACATGTATTCTTATTTTTTCTGCCCAAATAAACAAGCAGATTGACATCACAAGACTTCTTTTTTGCTCAGGCAGAATATTGAGCAAACAAATATTTATTCAGGGTTACTCAGCTGTGATACATAAGGGGATTCATAACATGCTATGCCTGGTGCCTGCTTAGCTTTTACGAGATAATTGCACTTTGGCCCACCTAGAACATTGCATTAAATCCAGAGACCTGATTTTAAATTTAAAATCATGGAATGGACAGAATTTAATCAGTCATGCTTCCATAAAATTAAGGGAGACATAAATAAATGGGCAATAGAAAGGTGCAATAAAACAAGGATTAATCAAACTGTGATTAATTCAGGATCAGATTAAGACCTATCGTACCAGCTGTATCAGATCCATTCTTCAGTGTTATTCTCTTCTGCTCCTTTTTGTTATCCCTTTTTTCCTCCTTCTCTTTCCTCTTTGCTCTCACCCCTAGGGCACCTTCCTTGGTGGATAAACCCGCAGGAGAGTTAATTGTCACATACATGGATTTAATCACATTGTCCATCACATTTGGGGGCCCTGCATTAAGCGATCCATGACTAATGGTTGTGGTAATTTTTCAATCATTAACAGCAGCGCATATGCTGCAGACAAATCCCAAGGTGCCTACTAAACCCCAGTGACAAGCGACACACAGGCACCAGAAGGGCCAGCACGCGCCTTGCCCGGCCCCCATCCCCAATCTGATTAGTCATGCACCATCATGAATATACATCTACTCCAAGGTTGTCAGGCTGAGATGAGGCTTGAATATGCTTTATAACATAGCCTTGTTTTCAATCTACTCTTTGAAAAACCAAGAGGAAGAGGAAAGAAAAGGAAATTAAAACTCCATGTGGGACAACTAGCTGAGGGGCTATTCTAAATTCCACTTGTTTCTCATTCATTTTCAGGCAGGCTTCTGAGCTGAGGCAAGTGCCCTTTCTTTGAGTTTCAGCAGTATTAGCAATCTCCATGGCAACCACCAGTGCTCATCTGCTGCACCACACTGCAGCTTCCCTAGGCTCAATTCTCAAGTCGCCCTGGTGTCAGACAGGGCACGCCATGTGCACTGGTGGGACAAGACCTTGCCTTGGGGAATCCTCCAGTTGATTGAAGCCCTGCTCTAATCACCACATAATATGAGCAAACAAGATCACACAAAAAATGATCTGCCTGCACAGATGCCAGGAATGCTATTTATTTTTCATTTTCCTTTTTTAGAGGTCTTTGTTGGTTAAAAGCAAAGAGCCACTAGATTAACTATCTTACAAAAAGAATTATTTTAAAATAGATTGTATAATGTTGTGGCTATGTGATTTATTTAAAGCATACATCTCATACCTTGCATTAAAGGAACTTCTTAATTGGTTATTAAAACTTGGTTCTTCCTAAATGAAGAAACATTTGGGATATTGATCAGAGTGGGGAAAGGCAAAAGGATTCTTGGGTTATTCTGAAATTGCCTCTTATAACCAGTTTCCCCAAGATTAAAATAATATCTACTTATTTTAGGCACTTAGCACTGGATCACTAAACAAGGTCTGGGCAAGACCTAATTAATATGTGCAATTCATTTTTAGCTCTTCTAATGAAAGATTCTTGGTGCAGGCTCCATTATTACGAAATGAGGGGCTGAGCGCCCTCTACTGCTGCTTCTAGGTCAGTCTCTCAGTGTCTGAAATCCCATCGCGTTGTTCATCTATTGTTAACAAATAGTCTTATACTCTGGCTTAGAAGGCTTTTACTGGTAAGCAAGAGCAGGAAGAAAGGTGCAAGAAAAGAGGAAGAGAAAACAGGTTAACAATAGGCTGGCTGTTATAATGGAATATCCTTGCACCAAGACCATTCAAAGGTATCTAAGGTTATTGATAGCAGAGTGAGAAAGGTCTCAGAAAATTCAGAGTGATCAATTTTGCATTATGAACAAACATTAAAAGGATAAAAAACGGAGTCTCTTACTTTCTGCTCACGTTCTTCTAGGACAAAGAGGGGAAGGCAGTCATTCACATTACTGACAGCAGCTAAACCAGAATTCAAATCCAGCCATCTAAATTCTAAACCCATCAAGTTAACCATTAAGCTATGTTAACCAGTAAGAACACTAAATACAATTAAATTCTGAGGAGATTGAACTCAAAACAGCTATTGATCATGGAATCTAGGTCCTGAAAATTATGAAAACCCTATCTTATAAATTTCTTCCTCCAGCCCAAACCTTATACTTTTACTAGAGGCTTGGTGCATGAAATTCATGCACTCGGGCGGTAATGGGGGGAGAGGGGAGGTCGCCCAGCCCGGCCTGTGCCCTCTCACAGTGCGGGAGCCCCAAAGAGGGAGGCCCCACCCACCCATCCAGGGCTCCTCCATGGATTGTCCCAAAGAGGTAGGCCAGAGCCGGGGGTCCCGCTTCCGCAGCTCTGCAGCATCAAGTCCCCGCACACCCGCGCATGCCTCGCTGCGCATGCAGCCTCCTGGTGATGGGTTGTTAAGGTGTGAGGGCATCACGGCATGAGGGCATGATGACCTCACAGACTTTTATTAGTATAGATAAGCCATATTTATCATATATCACCTTTAAGTTTTTCATGGGACATCATCAGTTTACCCTTGAATGCCCAAATTCCAGAGTTGGCAGATGGTCTGTGAGTTGCTGCAGTGGCAATTAACAGAGAGCTCCTGGATTCTGACATACTGGAGTGGGGAAAAGATGTTTTCTCAGGCCTGAGCAGTTGTCTAGAGAGAAGGACAAGAAAGTGTCGATGGCAGGATTAGCCACTGGTCACCTAGGCCACTGAATCTTCAGCTGATGCCAGGAGGAATACAGAGCACAGGAGGCTGAAGTGAGCATGGAGCTGAGAGAGATGGGGGAGGAGGAACAATTCTGGATTCTGCTGTGAACTGGGGCAGACAGAGGGAGCTCTGATGGAGCACAACTCTGCACAGGAAGGAACCTCAGTGGGCTGATGGGCAACGATGGTACAGGTGGGAAAAAAATATAGCTGAAAGGCAAGCAGCTGACCATGGGAGCTGCCACTGAGTGCCTCCAAGACACTGTCAGAGTGGAAGTAGCAATGGCTAAAGACAGGTTTCTGTCAAGACGTGTGTAAGGTATTCACATCTGTCTCTGGTCCTTTTCAAGGACCCAAATCCCATGAAACTTGAAATAACTAGAATCCAACAAACTGAGATTGTCAGGAAGACATATTTTCATATTTTTCCTGTCACACATAGCTGGATATGGGGGTTGTGGGACGCCAAGTCAAATACAAATCTACACGTGCATCTACAGCTACAAATTCCAGACACAGAAATCCTTAACTTTCATTATTCAGAAAGGCATATGAACTACACAAGCATGTCTCCCACACACTATCCTATAAAGACAAACCAAATCATCTTTTCATTCGTAACTCACTATCATTTTCCAACCAGTTGGTATAAGAACAGGAACTGATTCTTATGGAAAGTGTGAAATAGTTTGCTAATTGTTAGGAAATAAAATAGTTTATGAATTGTGCAGGAAACCTATTTCATAGACACAATAAAAAGATGGGAAAGATCAACACTGGTATTAAAAATGACATTAAATTTTATGAATGAAATGGCCCCCTTTGAAACAGATTTAAAGCTTTCTGGTCAAACCATATTTTAGAAAATGAGTATCCTTTCTATAATATTATAGATTATCCTTAAGTAATTATCTCTTTAAATATGAAACATTTGATGAAGATATAAAAGGGAATTCAGTTATTATAATAAGATACAACATTAGAGGACACAAATTCTCCTTTCATTATATGGCTAAATTTTTTTCTAAGGTGTGCCAAAAACTATTCTGTTTTCCATATATAATCTTCTTTAATCATTTTAAGATCCCTAAGAGATTAACATTAGTATTATCATCCCCACTTTACCAAATAAAAAAACTGAGTCACATCCTAGCCGGTTTGGCTTATGGTTAGAGCTCCAGGACTGAAGGGTCCCCAGGTTTGATTTCCATAAAGGGCACATATCTCCGTTGCAGGCTCAATCCCCATCCCTGGTTGGAGCATGTGTGGGAGGCAGCCAGTCCATGTGTCTCTCTCACATTGATGTCTCTCTCTCTGTCTATATTCCTCCCTTCACTCTCTCTAAAAATTGAGAGGATTAACAAAAACAAACAAACTGAGGCACAATTAGGTTATATAATGTGTCTAAGTTTATCCAGATGGCAAGGGCAGAGCAAAAATTAGGACTTAGCAATTTGCCATACCTCTTAAGCCTATGAAACCACAAAAAACCACAACTTTCCAAATAGACCAAGTTCTTAGAGTTAAATTCATGGAGTTGAACTACAATAAGACTAACTGTATATTTTAAGACAGCCCCTGAAAAAATGCCCTTATTTTTAAGACCAGGAGTGGGGAACCTCTGACCCATGAGCTGTATAAGGCCCGCAAAATCATTTGGTCTGGTCTTGCCAAGGCAACCATAGACAGGACTCGAAATTCAATAAATCTAGGAGCTTTCTTCATAGCAACATAAATTTATATTAAGTGAATTATATTAATGGAATTATGCTCTAAATAACCAAATGGCCCTTGGCAGAAAAAAAGTTTCCCACCCTTGTGTTAGAGGTATTTAAAGGATGGAGACACTGTCCTCTGAATGAGGAGCTAAGATGAAAGGCAACCAAGGATCCAAGGACGTGAAGCACCCAGAGAAAGATGCAGACAGCAATGCAAAGTAAGGACACTAACTCCAAATTGAGAAGCACATTCTAAAAAACGAACAGAAATGTATAGGTAAGTACATCCATAGAGACAAAAACTAGATTAGCAATTGCCAAAGCCAGGGGGTAAGGTAATGGAGAGTGGTTGCTAATAATGGGCACCAGGTTTCTTTTTGGAGTAATGACATGTTCTGGAATAAGATAGTGGTGATGGATGTACAACTCTGTAAATATACTAAAAATCACTACACTGTATAGTTTAAAGGGTGAACTTCAGATATGTATATTATGTCTAAAGAAACTGTTATTAAAAATGAAAAAGACAAATAAACAAAAATGGAGACAATTTTTGGAAGTAGCACTGCCCTTGAAACACCTGGGCCTCAACAGCCACCATAGTTATAAAACGACTCACCTGTGGGCAATTTGGTGGTGTGTGTAGGCAGCGAGAAAAAAAAAGTGAAACTCGTCTTTATTTGATAGCTACTATCTTATACAATGAAGATACATTTTTTTCTTCTGGTATTCTATCTCATTGAAAGAGCCCAAAAGACCACATGAATATTCACAGCCTCCAAAATAAAAGTACATGGTAAGTCTTACTCTCATTACCTTCTGATGAGAAAACCTAGCCATGAGTGGTTAAGTGATTTGCTAGATGCCTCTATAGGGGAAAGAGGAAGCTACTGGAAAAAATTAGATTGCTCAACTACACTATATAGCATGTGGGGGAAATAAGACTGTCAACATCAGAAACCTATGCTTAGAGAACTTGGAAAATGTAGAGGACCTACCAAAGGAGACTGTAGATCACTAAAGAACATTTTATTAACATTTCAGACCTACTGTATCTTATTTCAGTTTCTAAAAATTCCTCATGAATAACTATTATTAGTTCTCAAGCAGTAAGAATGGTTTCAAGGGCTCTCGGGTACGCCCATGAAAAACTACTTAGGCAGTGATCATGGAGAACTTCTCAGAATTGGAACGGCCCTGAATGAGGGCTTCTGAAGCCTCAATAGTAAATCTTCAACTGCAGTAATATGTTTTTACTTAAAGCTTAAAATACTCATTTAAGGGTTAGTTAATAATAAGTGACCATCTGGGGAAAAGAATCATTATTAAATTAAAAAAACCTTAAGCTACACACAAAAACATCTCATTTAATTTAAACAAACTAATTTTTTATTTTTTTATTTTTTATTTTTTTTTTTCAATATATTTTATTGATTTTTTACAGAGAGGAAGGGAGAGAGATAGAGAGCTAGAAACATCGATGATAGAGAAGCATCGACCAGCTGCCTCCCGCACATCTCCCACTGGGGATGTGCCCGCAACCCAGGCACATGCCCTTGACCGGAATCGAACCCGGAACCCCTCAGTCCGCAGGCCGACGCTCCATCCACCGAGCCAAACCGGCTTTGGCAAACAAACTAATTTTTTAAAATGTACACTTTAGCAACCAATAAATTAGTGAGTGACTATTCAACTTATAAAAGAATTCACTACCAGGATCCTGTTTTCCTTTTATAAAACTTTTACTTTTATTCAACTTTTCAGGGACATATCTGTTGCATGCATTGAGGAATATGAGCCCCTTACCATTCCTGCCGAGAAGGTCACTGGCCTTGTTAGTGGAGAAAAAAGCTATTTCAGCATACAACTGAGGTGTCCATGTCCCCATGGGCAGCATGAAACCCAGAGAGGAGCCAGTAGGAGCCATTCCTAACCTGGTGCTTCTCAGAGGGTGGCTAACAACTCCCTACACAGGATCACCTGGCTGCTGCTTCAGGCTACTACTGATCCCGGACACCCGACACATAGCTGAATGTGAATCTTGGAGGGATTTGCACTTGTATCAAGCCTCCCAGATTTGAGACAAGTCACTTTGCCAGCAGGCCTGAGGAGAAGCTCTCGCCTGGTGTCATCCAAGCTATTAAGAAGGCTCACATCTGCTGCACTGATCTGAAAGTGAAATAAGCAACACCTCCGAAGAGGTATATAATATACCATCTCACCTTCTTCCACCAAACATTTGCAGACTATGTTTTCAGAGTTAAGGCTGGGGGTACAGAGTTGACTAAGACACAGTTCTTACCTTTAAAGAGCTCAAAATCTAGTGGGGGAAATAGGAAAGAAACTCAGAAATCACAGAAGTATGGAAATAGCACTGGAAATGTACACAAAGCATTTTAGAAATACAGTTGACCCCTGAACAATGTGGGGGTTAAGGGCATTGACTGACTCTCATGCAGTCAAAAATCTGTGTATAACTTTTGACACCCCCCCAAAAAAGTGACTACTAATAGCCTACTGTTGATCACAAGCCTTACCAATAACATAAGTAGTTCATTAACACATATTTTGTATGTCATATGTATTACCCTATATAATAAGAGAGGAATATGCTAATTAGCCACTAAGCCCTGAAGCTTAACGACCAAGCGCATCACCACGACCAGATCACGGATCAGCAGGAGGGTGGGCCAGCGAGGTACAAGCGGGCTGCGGAGAGCTACAGGAGGGCGGCAGCAACCTACCGGCGCACAGATTCGTGCGAAGGGCTACTAGTTTATTATATTCTTATACTAAAGGAAGTAGGAAAAAAGAAAATGTTATTAAGAAAATCATAAATAAGAGAAAATACATTCACAGTACTGTTGACCTTACAGAAGAAACTCTGCAAGTAAATGGACCCACACAGTTCAAACCCATGTTGCTCAAAGGTCAATTGTACAAGTAAGGCCCCATGTTGGCCTATGATGGGAACAGAACTGGAAATGAAGGAGGGCAAATAAGAGGATCTGTGAAGACTTTGCAAATGAGAGGTAAACGAGAAGGGGGTTGAGGTTAAATCTTTAAAGATGAGCAGGAATTAAAGGGAGAAAGTGGAAAGGGGAAGGGGACTATAGGCAGAAGAAAGAACATGTGTAAAGTTACAGAGGCAAACAGAGGAAGAGCAGTCAGGGAGCTAAACATCATCTATCACCTTTAAAAGGAAAGAACTATATAGGAGTTGTGTGTAAGAAATGAGGCTTCTTAAGTAGACAAGGGACAGAAAAAAAGAAGCAGATACATAATACTAAGGGTTACTTAACACAGGGTTAAGGAGATATGTTAAAAATAAGGATAACATTGATTCACCCACAATGGAAGGTTTATAAACCTGGGAAGAATCTGGACAGGAGTCAATAATATATTTTTTAAAATATGGCTATGACGAAGTACTTACGACATTTATGTTAAAATTGAAAAAATAAAATACTAATGATATGTACACTAAAAAACTTTCAATATGAGAGGAAGAGGGTATCTCATAGTGCTTGTCAAATAAATTCCAACAAATATGAAAGACTAAAGGACTGGTTTTCACAGGAGTACTTATACTGAAATGGCTAAAAAAAGTCACCAATGAATTGAGAATTAGAGGTGATCCATTTGTGCTGAGTTAATGGGAATAAAACATGTTAATAGAAAGACTTACCAAGGGTTTTTAAAAAGTCATAAGAACAGAAAATCAATTGGGGATGTAGTCGAAGCTAGTACAGTAGCCCTGCTACAGATGCAAGATGCTGAGCTGGTCTACTTTGGGACAGAAGTCAATGAGCAAAATTCTAAATAAGCTATAGTCTGAAGACAAGACCGAAAGCTTATCCAGACTATGTTAAGTGTAAATGAATGACAGTATACATAAAGAAATAAGTGAGCAAATAAAATACACCCTCCCCCTGCAACAATCACCTTTCTAATTCTGTTGTCAGAATTTTTCTGATTGCTTCCCCTTTTTCAACTGAAGAGGCTTAAACTGAGATGTAACTGAAGACGAACATATATTCAATTTCCATCCTAACACAACTAAAAATGTAAGTAGTTAAAAATCTAGATTCCCTCCCTCATTTTGCTTTTTTTTTTTCAATTTTTAGCTTTTCTAAAAAAATTTTTTGTTTAAAGTATTATATAAGTCTCCCTTTTCACCCATTGACCTCTCCCCAGCTGCTCCCACCCCCAGCACATGCCCTCACCCCACTACTGTCTGTGTCCATTGGTAATGCTCACATGCATGCACACAAATCCTTTGATTGATCTCTTATGCACCCACTCGCCTTCCCTCTTAGGTTGGATGGTCTGTTCGATGCTTCTATGACTCTGGCTCTATTTTTGTTCATCAGTTTATGTTGTTTATTATATTTCAGTGAGAGCATGTGATATTTATCTTTCTCCAACTGGCTTATTTCGCTTAGCAAAATGCTCTCCAGGTCAGTCCATGCTGTTGCAAATGGTAAGAGTTCCTTCTTTTTTACAGCAGTGTAGTATTCCATTGTGTGGATGTACCACTGTTTTTTAATCTATTCATCTGCTGATGGGCACTTGGGCTATTTTCAAATCTTAGCTCTTGTAAATTGTGCTGCTATGAACATAGGGGTGCATATGTCGTTTCTGATTAGTGTTTCCGATTTCTTGGGATATATTTCTAGAAGTGGGATTACTGGGTCAAATGGAAGTTCTATTTTTAATTTTTTGAGGAAACTCCATACTGTTTTCCACAATGGCTGCACCAGTCTGCATTCCCACCAGCAGTGAACGAG
>NW_005361459.1:2662356-2671417 GCF_000412655.1 Myotis brandtii | reverse complement strand
GTTTAAGTCCTTTATCCATTTTGAGTTTTATTTTTGTGTATGGTGTAAGTTGGTGGTCTAGTTTCATTTTTTTTTTTTTTTGCATGTATCTGTCCAATTTGAGAGACACTTGGGGTTATAATTGTCTTGTCAGAAAATATTCCAAAAATATATCTCTTTCAAGAGGGCTATATTTAATATACTACCAGGAAAAGAAAATCTACTCACTAAATTAAATTCCTCATCCTCTAGTAACTCAATTGAGTCCTTACCAACCTCCATAGGCTAGAGTTCTCCTGACATCTAACCTAAAGCACTTGTGATGTAGTTTGAGTGATTTCTCCATTTGTACCTTCAAAGACTCTAGAAAAGACAAATCATCTTTATAAAAAGATGGCCATTTTGTTATTTTCAGTTTGTTTGGGATAAATAATTCAAACTCAGTAAAATTACTGACTGCTCTGAAACAAAGTTGTGGTTTTTGTCTTGTTTTTTTTTGTGTGTGTGTGTTATTTTTTTAATTTACAAGAGAGGTATTTTTCTCCGGTTTGGGGTTGCTGTGCATTTAGAAAACTTCTAAATTGTAAAAAGCTAAGGGATGATGGTACTGCTGCTGATTTCACAGTTAATTGAAAATACTACATACTATCCCAGTATTTTAAGATCTTATAAATTGAAAAGGAAAATAGATATCTATAGGTTAAAAAAAAGTTGAGCAGTAGTAATAAATGTTCTCATCAATGACAATAAAATAAAGTGTGTCTGGGGGGTTCGAAGTAGAGAAGGGAAAAGTGACAAAGCAATCTGGTAGGTGAAGCAGAGACTGATAGAAGAGGCTCTTTCTACCCCAATATATTTCCCGTAATGAAAAAGATCTGGGGTAAGCTGAAAAACCATCCAGGACTCCCAATGATCCCACCTAGACTGCCCTGCAGGACTTTAAGACATGGGCCTGAGAAATGGTCAAGGTCATGACTGTCCATACGTGGGAGTGAGGGACCTGCACATGTGGTAGAACCAGCTGCTGCCAACCCAGCTGCTCTGCTGAGTCAGAGCTCATTTCTCAAGCTCAGTAGGGTGGCAGCATAAGACACTATTTCTATCTCATCCCACATGGAACGTTTATCCTTTATTTTTTTAAGATATGTTTTTATTTATTTCAGAGAGGAAGGGAGAGGGAGAGAGGGATGGAAATATCAATGATGAGAAAGAATCATTGATTGGCTATCTCCTTCATACCTCCTACTGGGGATCGATCCCATAACCCCGGCCTGGGCCCTGCCCGGGAATCTAACCTTAAACTCCTAGTTCATAAGTCCATGCTCAACCACTAAGCCACACCAACCAGGTGGAACACTTATATCCTTTAAAAGGGCTAACTTTTGTTTGCATTTCTAGGAACAAGCACATAGCAGGTACTCAATAAAGTTGCTGAATAAGTTAATACATTGATTAATAAATTAAAGGATGAACAAATGAACAACAACCACTAAAATTATACTCCAGAAGACTTGTACAGCCTGGTTTACTATCACACGCCTTCATGGACAAGTGGAGAACAACACCAGATGTGGGTGCTTAAGGTCAGAGGCTGAATGTCGGACCACTTCTCAGTGTTGGGCATGAGTTCCTTCCACATTACAAAACCTCCTTTACCTCAGGTGACTGCATTACCTTCTTAAACCTTCATTAAATACTTTTCTATTCCCTTGTTTTAACAAGGTCTTTCCAAATTTGATATTATTGTGAGGACAGGGAAGAGTAAGTCAGTAATGGGAACCAAAAGAAAAATGAAAGGAATTTAGGGTCAAAATGTGCTGTTAAGGGGTTCTGCCATGAAGAATCAGTAAAGCAGTTTTTGTGCACAGAGGCAACAGAAAAATGGCACACAGGGTATGCCTTAATCCAGCACTTTTTTAGAAAAAAAATCTGCTCATAAGAAGCACATACCTAAATAACCATACTTTGTAAATGCTATTTATGTATTTATGCCACAGGCTCAAGAAATGAATCTACAAATAACCTGTATTATTAAAGTTTTATCACACCCATTATTGTTATAAATTTTTCCTATATTTTCAGCAGAGACATAATAACATAACTGTGCTCTTTTATTTTTCCTTACAAAGACAAGCAACAAAATAAATCCTCTACAGTCAAGAAAGAAATTCCTCTGTTAGTTTTCTTACAGATGACAGCAAAATCAGCTCAACATAATGGATGTAAGTGGTCCCATGCCAAGATATATAATGAGAAGTTTCAGAACATAGGAACAAAAAGAAAAGAGGTTCCTAAAAAGTCCCCAAATCTACAGTACATTTTAGAACCAATGAACAAGTTTGGCAAGGTAAAAGAATATAAGATCAATATATAAAAACCAATCATATTTTTATTTACAAACAATAAATAATCAGAAAATGAAACTTAAAGGCTATTTCATTCACAATATTATCAAGAAGAATAAAATACATAAATAAATTTCATAAAGTAAGTATAGCATGTACACTCAATACTATAAAGAACACTGCTGAGAGAAATTAAAAATGATCAAAGCAGAAGTCTACAATTGAGGGCCCAGCATCCAGGCTCCTGTTTTGGTAAATAAAATGCTACTGGAATACAGTCTTGGCTCATTGCCCACAGTATTTCTCACTACAGTGGTAGAGGCAAATATGACAGAGACTGTGTAGGCCATAAGAATATAATATTTACTATCAGGCCCTTTAAGAAAAAGTGTGACAATCTCTGACCTAAATAAATGGAGAGCATTCTATGTTAACACAATACTGTTAAAATGATAATTATCCTCAAAATGATGTTCAGATTAAATGTAATTCCTATCAAAATCCCAACAGACTTTCTTTGTAAAATTGACAAGCTGCTTCTAACATTTATATTATAACACCAAGAAGCTAGCATAGCCAAAAGAATTTTGAAAAAAAGAATAGTTTGAGAACTCACACTACCTATTTTAAATATGCTATAAAACTACAATAATCAAGACTGTGTGGTCCTGTATATATATTTTCAACAGATACCAAGGCAATTTAATAAGAAAGAAATAGTCTTCTCAAAAAAAGTTCTGGCACTAAAAGACATCCACATTCAAAGAGATGAATTTAAAATATTTCCTTACATCATACACAAAATTTAAATAAAAATGAATCATATACCTAAATGCAAGAAATAAACAATAAACTTCTAGGAGAAACTAAGAGATCTTCATGACTTGGGTTAGTCAAAGAGTTTCTAGGTGCAACACCAAAAGCATGATTCACAAAAGAAAACAAAATTGATAAGCTGGATTTCATCAAAATTAAAAACTATTTCACATAAAAAGATAAGGCACACACTAGGAGAAAATATATGCAAATTATCTATATGATAAAGATCTTATATTTAGACTATATAAAGAATTTTACTACTAAATAATAAGACAAACAACCCAAATAAAAAATGGGCAAAACATTTGAATAAACATTTCACCAGAGAAGAAATACAAATGGCTAAGAAGCACATTAAAAGATCATTATTCATGAGAAAAATATAAATTAAAACTATAGTGAGATACATCTACACACCCATTGAAATAACTATTATCAACCAGATATACCTGGCCAGGTGGCATAGTTGGTTGGAGTGTCATCCCCTGCACCAAAAGGTTACAGGTTCAATTCCCCATCAGGGCACATACCTATGTCTCAGGCTAGATCCCAGGTCTAGGCGCATACAGGAGGCAACCAATTCATCTCTCTCTCTCTCTCTTTCTTTCTCTCTCTCTCTTCCTCTCTCTGAAAAACATGTCCTCGGTGAGGATTTTTTTAAAAAGCAGACAATACAAAATATTGGTGAGGATGTAGAAAAGGTAAAATCCCCATATACTGCTGGTGGAGATGTAAAATGGTACAGTCACTTTGGAAAACAGTTTGACAGTTTCTTGAAAAGTTAATCATAACTTTACGTACAACCCAGCAATTTTACTTGCCTTCCTTGCAACTGGGTTCTTTGAGGAAACTGGGTTTCCCCAACTAGATACACTGCAGTAAGGTTTGGAATATGTAGGTGGAGGCCATCCTTCTGCAACTCTGGCTTCCTTTGCTTGTCAGCATGGCAGGGAGCTACTGAGTTTTCCTGTAGGTGTTCAGTGTTTAGCTGTCATCAGCTTCACCAGTATCAAGAGACAGTGGCTTTAACAGGTTCTGATTCTTATACTACAGCTCCAGCAGAAAGTTCTTGAAGTGAGCAGTCCCAGTGGTAGCCTCCTAACTCCTTCCATCCTAATGTGGCAGACAGTGCAATACCTTTGACAGGTCAGGGCAGCTGTGAGGTTCTGGGCATTCTTAGAGGCCCAGCCTCAAGCCCATTCCTCCAGTACTTCCAATAATTTAGAAAGCACCTGATCTGTATTTTAAATTCCTTTCTGTCTAAATTAGCTAGTGTAGGCATTATCTCCTTCCACTTACCTCTAAATAATATAATACACAGGAAGACAAAGGAAGCAGTATATCCCATACAAAAGAGAGGTAAAGGGCATTTCCAAGAGTACGGCAAAGAGGTAGCAAGATGACTGCTGAGCGCCAAGTGTAAAAATCAACCTCCTCAGAAGGCTCTGAGACAGACATCTCTAAAAGATGCAACAGAAGAAAACCAGATATATGTATATATATTATAAGTAGGTTCTGACAACTTGAAAAATATGGTTTTGAATTAGTAAAAAGTAAGCAAACAAAACAGACTAAATATAAATTTGTGTAAGAGAGAAAAAATAATCATAATTTACTAAATATTTCACCTGTGGATAGCATTTAGTTAGTCACAATAACCTAATGCAGACTATAGACCTACCTCAAATTATGCTCTAATTGTAGAAAAGTTTGCGAGATGAGCAAGGCACCTATTTTAGTGTTGGGATAAAGAAGAAATGGAGAATTCCTCCTTTTTCATGCTGCATAGCTAAAAGAGAATGTTTTAAATGGAAAGAAATCAAGAAGCAATATGAGCATGTTACTTAGAGACACAGAGTACTGGCCAGATCAGCTATAAGTGTTGAAACTGGTTGCCTCAGGATGGGCACATGGGGGGTTGCTGGGGCTTGCCCTGAACCTTGTAGAACTATTTGACTCCTTAAACTATGAGATGAATAAACTTCAATGAAAAGAAACAATATCTTTAAAAGAAAGAGCAAGGTAAGAAGAAAAGGAAGTGGCCTGGGTTCTCCCTATCACTCGGAGGCCAAGGCACTCTGGGTGCGGATGGGGCCCTCTGCTCTGGGGACACCAGCATGGGCAGCATTCTGTCTGGGAAGCTGGCCAGGTCACTGTGAGCCAAGAGCTCAAAAGAAGAGAAGAACTCAAAGAAATTTGTAGCTAAAGTGAGAGAAGAAGATCAGATACTCAAGCAAAATTTCAGTATATTGGGGGCCAAGTAAAAAAATATATATATTGGTTTTCAGAGATAAATAAAATGCCTCAAGTAGTATTTCAGGCATTTTATTTCAGGTATTTTACTACTAACAACTGTCTCTACCTCAAACAGTTGCAAAATTACCGTTCTGCACTAAAGGTTAAATAGATTCTCTAAGTTCAAATTTATTTCTGAAGTATGCAAGAGTCATGAGTTCCAGAAACATGTAAAACTAATTTGTTTTTCTTGGAAGTAGTGTGGGTATAAGAAACAGATTCACTGACTGATAAGCCAATCATCTCTTTCTCCTTGCTGTCCACATGACAACAGTTCACCATTCAGTTAAACATATTATGTGTGGTGAGTCAATGCAAAAGTTTACAAAACAACATGTTCAGCTGAAAGGTTCCATTTAGTCAAATTAATATAGTTCATTCTTTAATTTTTAGCTTAAGGCATCTGGGAGAACACAAGAAGAATAAAAACCACTACCAGCACCTCTGTTAAAACTTATTTTCAGGGTACAGCTGAACCATTTATACAGGCATGGCCCTTCTCACCACAACAAATAAATTTGCACTTGCCTGACTGAAATTTCATTCTTACTGCAATCAAATTGCTACCAGCATGTTGTGAACACTATAAATCTTCCCATGTTGATTCATGAAATGAAAAATATCAAGGGAAATAAATAATCCTTTACTCCCTGCCAGTCTTAGGAATAAGAAACAACAGACATCTTGACTAGGTACAAGAAACAATAAAACTGTCCTCACTTAGCAGGCTTCTGCTAGCCTCAGTGTTACCTACATGTACTGTGTGGGTTATGAAACTGTCCAGGGCTGATGGGTCTGACCTCTATATGAAAAACTAGATCCTGACTTTTTACTGTTAATAATTCATTATTATCAGCAGTTATTTGGAACAGAGGGGAAATCTAGATCATCTCTAGCTCTTTCCATCTGTGAATCCATGTGCCAATTAGACTACAAAGGGCCTAGTTCTGGCTGGCCAAGGAGCTGGAAAGTGCTCCCCCTCCCGGAGAACAGTGCTCCATGGCCCTGGGTGGGAAGGCCCGCTTTGCCAGCCAGGCTTCTGGCATTCCTAGCCATGGCAGGGCCTCAGGTGTTTTAGGCACAGCACGGCCAATTCTTGCCCAAACCCCTTTCCCACCAAGCCAAGGCTTCATTTCCAGCCGTGGACAGCCATCACTCTAAATGATTACAAAGGACTAAACCTAGACAGACCCGAGGAGCAGAAGGCAGAATCGGGCCAAACTGGAGCCAAAGGGAAGGAAGCCAGAGGTATTGGCAGCAGGAGCAGACGCACAAGCTGTGCCCTGGAGCTGATCATGGCCTGCACAGGAGAGTGATGGGCAAAGGACCCACAACAGCCATGGGGAAGCCTCGCCAGAGTGATCCATGTCCCATCTCCACCTTAAATCTTGGACATTGCTCGATGCCAAAGCAAATCCCTTCAGTGTCAGGAGGCTTTTCAGCAAACAAAGCATAATTTGTATAACAGATCTGAGTGTGAAAAGTAGGAAACACTTCTAAATTAAGGGAGAGATTTGGAAGTTTTTCAAAATTATAATACTCTTTTACTTCTCGAGTTATGATCTCTCAGCTATATCCCTCAATTTTTAGGCCTGGCTGAGACAACAACTAGTGGGTTATTTTTTTCTTTGACTCAATTTCCCCCAGAGAAACAGGAATGAAAATCATATGCTTATTTCCACCTCTCAAATTCAATTATCCAAGAATTAAATTCTGTATATTTCAAGTCATTAAATATTCATTGAGCCAGGATCCAGGTACTTCAGAGAATTAAAAAATAAATAAATAAAACTGTTTAAACAAAGGCCTTGCTCTTGGGTCTAGAAAGAAAAAAAAATTTTTTTAAATGCTTAAGTAATCATACCAAAATGAAAACCACGATAAATATCACAAAAGAAGATGTCAATAGTCTGCTCAACAATTTCTGTGGATTTGGTCTGTGCTGGGTATTGTGTTAGGCATGGAAGATAAGACTGATAAATGATAAAGGTCGGCCAGCTCTTCTCAAGGTGTGGACGGAGCAGCTGGGCTTGGTGTGTGTGGGGGTGGGTCAGGGGGAATTCAGGGAGGAAGAAATAGTGCCTGATCCTAGTGGTCAAGTGTCCAGTGAGAGGAGTCGAGCAGGCTGTGACAGCGTTGCCATTCCATAGCATGCCTGACCATGGGGGCGACACTGGCCAGCACAGATGGTGAAACAGGACTGTGAGGTGTGCAGTTTTGCACAGTGGCCTAGAGACGAGAAAGCATGCACCTTGAGTGCTGGGGGACACTGAATGGCCAAGACCCACTACCAGGGGCACTTGTAGGGGAACGTGACAAGGGTGGTCTGAAGCCTCGCTGGAACAGCAGGTATTTTACTTTGTCTTGCAGACAGTACAGGCTCACTGAGTACTTGGAGTGTCACAATTGGACATTAAATCAAATAGCTGGAAAGGCTCTCAAGGTGTATGAGAGACTAGTCCAGAACTGACCACTGCCAGACCAGCCAGTAAAATCCTGGCCAGAACAAAGATTGTTTCCCTCAAATCCCTCAGATACTGTCTGATGGGCCCCTCCCCTATGCCCAGACATGCTGGTTCCTGGAACAGGCCATTGCCCTGCTCAAGGCAAGCAAAATATGCAAAGCATCTTCCCCTTATGGGGGGTAAGGTGGAAGGTGACACCCCAGTACTCCTATCCACCCTGCCCTGTCCTATATAACTCCTTAGCACCTTCCACACAGTACAGAGGACACCCATGTCATCATGCCACCACCCAAGATGTGCCTTGTATGGAAGTTCCCTTAATAGACTCTTAATTTAATGATGGAGTTGTCAGCCTTTTTGCTCTCTGGGCCCTGGGAAATTTTCTGTAACACAAGACCTCAAGCTCATTTTCCTCCTGGTTGTGAGTAGTACATTTGCCAGGAAATGGGGGTAGATAAGGACAGGGATGAGGAATATTCTGTCCTCCCTACTGACCCCGCAGGCATTATGAGAAATGCCCTCTCTTCACTGACCATATTCTCTAGCCACACCCTTTAATCCCACAGAACTGTAACACACTGATACTGAGTAAACACTGAACCCTCCAAATGCCTCCAGAACACAAGCTTCAACAGGGCAAGAGGTTTGTTTGTTTATGCTCTGCTGTATCCCGAGCACTCAGAAAAGTAGTTGGCACATGGTAGGTGTGCAATAAGTATTTGTTAAATGAATAAACAAAACGATGCATTGTAGCGAGTATAAACTGGGACTATAAACAATCTTAAATATCATATTTAATATGTCCCTTTTATAGATGAGGAAACAAAGGCTGGGAATGTCAAAGGATTCCCCTCAACTCACATAGTCCAGCCAGAGAATTGAATCAGTGGTAAAACCACAACTATTATCCAGGTCACCAGGTGCTGAGTATAATGCTCTTTCCATTGCCCCACATTGCCCCTGTTGTTTGCATTTTCAGTAACCTATAATTAAGAACGATGAAATTAGAAATCAGCAATTTATAGATCTCCAAAGATCTTTATTTTGTAAATGTTGAGAACCTCCATGGCACAGACTATTCATATAATAAAGCAGTAATATGCAAATTGACCCTCATGCCATCGCCATAACAGTCACAAGATGGCAGCGTGCACAGCG
>NW_005361459.1:2655771-2662047 GCF_000412655.1 Myotis brandtii | reverse complement strand
AGGCCCAGAGGCAGGGCATCGGGGTGGCACCCAAGACTTGGGGCCGTCCTGTGGCACGCGGGCCACGCGGGGCGGGACTCTGGGACTCAGGGTGGTCCCATGGCATGGGGGGGTGGGGAGGTCCTGGGTCTCGCGCAATTTCGCTCAACGGGTCACTAGTTAAGATAATAAAAAGCAATTGGGAACAGAATGGAGGAAACATCCTGATTTCAGGTAAATGAAATGAAAGCAACACTCTCTACGCTTTTACAACACTGCAGCTTAGAATTTCTGAGATTACTGCCTTTACTTTGCTTTGAAATTGCTCAGTAAACCACATCAGACATCACTTGACTAACTCTCACACAAACTGGCCTCCCCCACTGGCTCCCTGGAGAATAACACATATCCAAGCTTTAAAAATCTTCCTTGGTGCTAAAAGTGTATGTATTTGAAAGGCAACAAATAGAGGCTTCTGTCAGCTTTGAAGTGGCTTTTTGGAATCTACTGCAAACATTTAAAATAAAAAAGATGCTTGGTAACTATCTGCAAGGTAATAAACAAATAACAAATGAGCAATAATCAAGAATGAAGATCAGAGAACAGAAGCTCACAATGACACTGTTGTTTGAAAATAAGTATTTGTGATCATCAGCTCTGCACCAGGCACTGCTAGCTGTCGGGAGTCAGCAGTGAATGGCCAACAGGGTCCTTGTCCTCATGGCACTTACAGTCTTGGGAGGGGGCTAGAATCAGAGCTACTGAATAAAGACACAGTTGCCATCAATTAATTGCAATGGTAATGCTTGCCATGGAGGAGGTGTGCATGTGCTAAATAGAGTTTCACAGGGTTCTCTACCCAACCAGGGAAGTCCTAATAGAAGAAAGGGTATGAGCAAGGCCCGAGGAAGAACTGAAAGGTCTATGTGGCAGAAATAAGCAAGTGCCAGGGGTACAGGGGCTTGGAGCTGCTAGAGAGGTGGGCAGGACCAGAGCTAGAAAGGGCACTACTTAGAAGAGTATATAAAGTAAGGGTTTTGGACTTTGCCCTCAGAGCACTGAGAATCCAAAGATTATAAAGAGATTATAATGACAAAGGATTGACTATTAAAAGCTTCTCCTTTGAAAAATAAGTTTTTAATTTTCAGAACAGTACAAACCATTTGGAAAGGATATAAATTAGAAAATAAGGATTGTCAGTTCAGCATTTAGGAATGACAGCAGAAAGGCATGTCCATGGCTCCATGGAATGAAGGACATATTTAGTAACCTGAAACAGACTCATAAAACTACTAGGCACACTTTCAAAAAAAAAAAAAAAAAGAAGAAGAAGAAGAAGAAGGAAAAAAAGAAACATGATGTTTCTAAAGACTACTAAAATTCAAATATTCAAAATCTGTTAGAAGAATCAAATGTTAACTCCATTTCCAATTTAATGTATAAACTCAATAATAAAAGACATTGAGCCCTAACTGGTTTGGCTCAGTGGATAGAGCGTCAGCCTGCGGACTGAATGGTCCCAGGTTCAATTCCGGTCAAGGACATGTACCTTGGTTGCGGGCACATCCCCAGTAGGAGGTGTGCAGGAGGCAGCTGATCGATGTTTCTCTCTCATCAATGTTTCTAACTCTCTATACCTCTCCCTTCCTCTCAGTAAAAATCAATAAAAAATATATTTTTTTAAAAAGACATTGAGGCTTTCATTTAAAAAAACCATTCCCCCTTCTCAACCCTCCCTTGGCCATTAGTCTCTCCATCTGAACTCACAAACATCATCTAATGTCTCAGCAGGCATATAGCAGTGGGCCAGGTACTGCTTCGCTTACCCTCCTGGATGGTTATCTCATTCAACTCTTGCATTTAACACACTTTCCATGTGTTTATACCTAGACTGCTCATTGGGACTGTGAGTTCCTTAAGAAATCCCTGGCCCTGACTGGGTAGCTCAGGTGGTTAGAGATGTTCCAACATGCCAAGGTTGTGGGTTCGATCCCCGGTCAGTGCACATACAGGAAATAAAATAAAATAAAAAGAAATGCCTACATAACTTTTGTGCCATAAGGCACCTGGCAACATGGTATACCACATAGGGGCTTGCAAATACTGACTCATCAAGGAAGTAATTGGTAAAAGACAGAAAACAGGGTTTGGAAATAATCTGTGGATTGGGTTATAGAGATCTTTCACAACTTCATTGTAACATTTAACAGAGCAAATCAAATCCTATCACACTAGTAAGAAAAGACTAAGGGATGTAAAAAAGAATATTATGAAATTCAATTATTTTATAGACACTCTGCTGCACAGATGAAGGAGGATTTTCTCTCAGCTTCCTCTGAAAAACATGGGCATGTTTTCACCTTCAGATACCGTAGACAGTATTAATCAATTATGTTTCCCTCGTTCCTTTAACCATTAGGTATCTAGAGCCATACCTATGTTTCCTTATAGCAACTGACATAAATGTGTATTCCTTTGTTGAAACCTCAACCCAGCTTTATTATTTTCTGATTTTATTTTTCCTTTACCTTTTGCCCAACAATTTTTGTTTTAGACAAATATATCTATATCTATAGATGTCACTATCTCATAGCCTTTGTAAAACTCTGTTTATTAAACTAAATAAATATAAATAATTAAGCAAGTGATGCTTAGTGCTCCATGATGTACTCTGCTGTGCAAATTCAGTGATAGTTTTTCAAACCAAAGCAATTAATCCCTGTCTCCAAACAAAACATCTAGAGAGTGAGATAATCAGGTGCATTTCAGGTGCCCTGCCTTTGCTTTTCTGCTGCTCTTGCCTTTTCATAACACCCATTTTATCTGTGCCTCGCTGTCAGCTCTACTTCCTTCAGGTCTCCAGAATCCATTTCCTCCTTTGAATGTCTCATGCCACAGACATAACTCACTCTCGCAACATGCCTCTCCTAGGCTATTGCAAGATGCTCCTGGCCAATCTCACTGCCTCCCATCTCTGTCCCATCCAATCTATCTTTCAGTACAGAGTGGAGGTTTTGTGCCAAAATGCATTCACCCACCCCCGCATTCAATAAGTATCTACTGAGTGCCTATTAAAGATGAGGCGCATGTGAAGCACTGTGACAAACAAGCAGAGAAACTTGATCTCCTCTCTTCAATGGCTCATGAATAGTGGGAGGCAGAGCAATATACAAACTAGAGTACACTCTGACAAGCGAGTGCTATAACTGCCCAGTGTCCTGTCGGGAAACACTGACAGAGCATACGTGGCACATTCCAAAGCTCCTCAGAGCATGGAGTACCTGCAGACAAGAGTGGGAAAGAAAGCTGGAGGGGTGGGGGAACGCCAAGTCAGAAAGGGCCTGATATGGCACATTGATCTAAACATATGATTTGTGTTTAGAACTTCTAGTGGTTCCCCATTCCCAACCCTTAATACAGCCTTCTGTGCTTCCTGATCTAGGCCCCAATCTACCTTTACAATTCATTCTCAACGCCTAGTCCTGTGCCACACCCAACTACACCTTGCTCCTCAAAGATTCCAAACAACTAGGCACTCAGCCAAATTCAAATTTTTCCCCTGGCAACAGTACACCCCACTCCATCTCTGCCTGTGGAAAACCCTACTTAGAATTTCTTCAATAATTTTTAATATTGCAACCACTAACAAGTATCAATTAAGTATGACTCTTGCCTCAAAGAATGTTGTGGGGGGAAAATGTAAGTTGAGTAACAATCATAGAGATTCCATATAGATTCTATTACATAGTAGATTCTAAGATAAAATATTAATCATGCAGAGCTTTAACTTTACTTCTCTAAATTCTAAGAAAAATCTAGCAGGAATAGTATCTTATATTAGCTCTATACCACCGAGAAAGATGTTGCCCATAACCCCAAATACCGGGTCAGGGCTATAATAATGAAAAGTCCCAACTAGCCATATCTCCACGGATTATAAAAGTAAGCAGTGAGCTCAAAATAAATTCTTATGACAGTTCAAGAACCATTATACTGACTTACTTAGAATTAAATACTAAGCACGTTTCCTGAAGACAGGAATAATTGAATTTTCATGAAACGTAATGCCACGTTTGTTCATTCTGTGTAAACATATACAGATTGCGAGTGAGGCTAGATTAATTTCTTCAAAGCACAATAGATTTCCATAAACATAATGAAGCTGTCTGTGGTAATAAAGTCTTAGAAGTCAACACTGAAGACTTCTCCATTTATTTCTCTCTACCTGAAGTAGCAGAATGAAAATCAGATGAAAATACAGGACTTTTATATGTAAATTAACCCAAAAGTAACTTTTTCAGGAAATGTACAAAAAGCTTAGAATGAAAACAAACTCTGTATACATATTTAGGAATTAGCAGTGGCCTAGGAAGCCCTGAAGCTTTTATAGCTCCTCCAATCATACCTAAAATACTATGTTACTGTCAGTGGAGCAGAATTTTCCCCAAATCCTTCCTAAAGGGAAGTTGTGGCAAACAAGGCAGACAGAGCAGAGGACTTCAATTACTTTCATGAAAAATCACTAAACGTTATTCAGAAGAGCATAGAAATAATGAAAGAGGTGGCCTGAGCATGTGGGATAGTTGGGAGACCTTGGATGCAAGAAGACCCATGTAGAAAGGACACTGCAGAATTCCGCCCCAGTGTGCTTTCTCTTGCTCTTGATCTTTGAGCATGATGATCCTCTTGCCTGGAACAGGAGTCAGCTTACCTCAGTCTGCAGGCCAAATCAGGCCCCCACTCCCTCTGTGCACAGCCTGCAGGCTAAGAATGAATTTTACATTTTTAAAAGGCTGAGAAATATCAAAAGAATACTGTTTCATGACACATGAAAATTATATGAAATTTTCCATAAATAAAGTTTTATTGGAACACAACCACACTCATTTATTTACCTATGTCTATGGATGTTCTCACACCACAATGGCAGAGCTGAATCAATGCAGCAGAGACCAGATGGCCGGCCAAACCTAAAACATCTAACCTAAAACATCTGGTCCCTTACAAAACAAGTTTGCTGCTCCTGTCCTAGAACATGCTGCCTCTTCCCCAGTCCCTTTTACCACTACCTCTCATTCATTTTCATGTCTCAGATTAGGAGGCCTTTCTAAAGACTTCCCCCAAGTCACAATAGATGCCACTTCCTATTATTCCCACTGCACAATATACTCCCCTCCTCAGAGCAGGCATCATACTATATTGTAACTGTATGTTTACTTGTCCACATTCTACATCTGACTGTAAGGTCCATGAGGGCAGGGACCATCTCTAGCTTTATATTTCTATCACTACTTGGTGTTCAATAAATATTGAATGAATGGATGAAGAATAAATTAAAACCTGAACCACGTGAAAATTCTCCCTTTATGTCAATGGACTCTAGTAAATTCAATAGATAAAGGAGCCCCAGAGAACATTTATTTTTCTAAAACCTTACATTTCTTGGCCTTCCTCTTCTTTCTCAATGATTATTTTCTTACATTATCTTAATTTTTTGACTTTTAACAACATTGATGATGATTAAATCTCTTATGAAGCTCTCTTACACTTTCTAATCTTTTATATTCAACTATCTCCTAGATATTTCTACCTGGATGTCTTCCAGGCACTTCAGACATAAGAGGTCCAAAGCTTGGATGCAACCTCCATTCTCTTCTCCCTCTCCAGCTTGTAAAATGGCAGCATGACTCACTACAGCAAAACTTAGCATTAGCCTCAACATCTCCCTTTTGCTCACCTTCATTCCCATCCAAACCACATATAAATACTGCTGTTTCACCCCAGAAATATCTTTGGAATCCACCTTCTGTTCTCCATTTCTACTGTCACTACTGAAATGCAGACCATCCTTGTCTCATCTGGATTAAGTTTTGATCTAGTCTTCCTATCACCAATTCTTCACTGTTCTAGAATTCTCTTTTTTTTAAAAAATCTGATCATATGATTTCCCTACTTAAAAATCTCTATTGGCAAAAAATGAGCAAAAGATAGGAGGATTTTTTCATAGAAAATAAAAATGTCTCAACCATAAGAAAATACAAATAAAAGAAATAAAAACAAAATTTATAAAAATAATATATAATAATATAATCTACACTAATAAAAGAGAAACATGGTAATTAGCGTACGACCACTACCCTTCCCATTGGCTAATCAGCATATCCTTATGCAAATTAACTGTCAGCCAAGATGGCGGCCGGCAGCCAGGCAGCTGGAAGCGAACATGAGGCTTGCTTGCTCCAGTGACTGCAGACTCCAACGTTCCCCGCCTGACTTGCCGGCCTCTGAGCTGGCAGT
>NW_005361459.1:2649747-2654539 GCF_000412655.1 Myotis brandtii | reverse complement strand
GTGACTGAGGGTGGCATCGCAACCTCCCGATCCGCCCTGCTCTGTGCATGACAGGGGGCGGCACCCCAACTCCCCAATCGGCCCTGCTCTGAGCCTGACCAGGGGCTGCACCTAGGGATTGGGCGTGCCCTCTGCCACCCGGGAGTAGGCCTAAGCCAGCAGGTCGTTATCTCCCGAGGGGTCCCAGACTGGGAGAGGGCACAGGCCGGGCTGGGGGACCCCTCCTCCCCCCAGAGTGCACAAATTTTTGTGCACCGGGCCTCTAGTAAGTAAATAATAATAAAAGAAAATAAAAATATAAAAGAAATACCAATTAAAATGACCTTTAGATATGGTTTTCATCTGTCAGATTAGCAAACACCCAAATACATGATCACACATTTGGCAGTGCATAAGGAAACAGGCACTCTCACACACCATAGGTAGGAACGGAAACAGATAGGACATGGTTCTCTATCATGTCTACCTGACAGGCATGTCTGCAAAAATTATAAACACATATACTCTCTAGCAATTCCACTCCAAGAAACAAATCCTATAGAAATACTTGTACATAAAATGTGACATGTGTACACAGCTATTCACTGAAATACTGTTTTTAATAGCAAAAGACTATAAACAACAGAAAATTTCCATCAACTCAGCATTGGCTAAATACAGTATGGCTCATACACAGAATGGAAAACCAGAGATCTGTGAATAAGAATGAGTATGCTCTTCAACATACAAAGAGCACTAAAACACACTGCAAGTAAAAATAAAAAAAGATCTAAAATAATATAGTATAGTATACTACATTTTTTTAAGAAAGAAAAAAAAGAACCATTTTGGATTTGCATTATAAAAATTGAAAGTTCAGAGACCTACCTGGTTTGGCTCCGTGGACAGAGCGTCAGCCTGAGGACTGAAGGACCTAAGGTTCAATTCTGGTCAAGGGCAAGTACCTCGGTTGTAGGCTTCATCCTTGGCCCTGGTCAGGGCACCTGCAGGAGGTAACTAATTGATGTGTCTCTCTCACATCAATGTTTCTCTCTGTGTGTCTCTACCCATCCCTTCCACTCTCTCTATAAATCAATGGAAAAAATATTCTTGGGTGAGGATAAATAAATAAATACTGAAAGGATAAAAAAACAGAAGCAAAAGCAGAAGAAGAGAGAGTACACACACACATACCCACCCCTCAAGTGAATGAGTTAACTAGAAAATAAATTTACATGGGAAATGAACAGGCTGCCTTCTCCTACTCTGCCAATCCCTCACCCTCCCAAAGAAATCTCTACTAGCTGCAATGATCACAGTATCAAGCCCAGGCTCCTTCACTTTGCAAAGAACGCCCATCACACTCCAGGCCCTTCTGGATTCATTGTTCCCCCCGCCTCGCTCGCACACACACACAGACACACACACCCACACACACACACACACACACCCCCAATTACATCAAAATTATCTGTCCTCAAACATTCCAGATCTCTTAGAAGTGTGTATCTTGAACATGCTTCCCCCTCTGCATAAAAGGCCCTATACCTTCTCTTGTCTTGGCAAAGTCCTAAGCATTCTTCAAGATCAAGGTAAAGTAGCACATCTTCAGGGTAACCTATCTGGGACAACTTCCCTGCCTCCCAGAGACAGCGTGGGTTGCTGAACCAACCTGTCACCTGGTGTGATAACATGTTTCTGAGCTATGTGTGTGACTATATCCCTCATTAGATTAGCTCCACAAAGGCAAAAGTTTGGCCATATTCATCTTCACTTGCCAAACATCTAACTTTTCAACAAATGCTACCTGCCTTCATCACCCTTTCCTCAATAAACATTGATGACTATTTTGCCCTCCTGGATAACAAGCACCTTCACCTAACAAACTGCTCTTGTCTCAATAAGGTTCTTAATGCCCTAACCAGTTTGGCTCAGTGGATAGAGTGTCGGCCTGCGGACTGAAAGGTCCCAGGTTCGATTCCAGTCAAGGGCATGTACCTTGGTTGCGGGCACATCCCCAGTAGGAGGTGTGCAGGAAGCAGCTGATCAATGTTTCTCTCTCATTGATGTTTCTAACTCTCTATCCCTCTCTCTTCCTCTCTGTAAAAATCAATAAAATATATTTAAAAAAAATAAGATCCTTAAGCAGACAGCATTATTAGTCAAGAATTGTTCAGTACCCCTCAAAACACAGCTGCATTTGTTTCTCTATCACACATACCTAAAACTACCCCATTAAAAAACTCTAATTCCACATATGCAAAATAAGGGTATAGATTAAATCAATGGCTCTTAACTTTTTTAAGCCACAGAACTCTTTGAGAAACCACAATTACTCTCTGGGTCCTGCCCTTCCCTCCCCCCACCCCCCAATGTCCCTACACAAATACATGCAAAGTTGACATGTGATTTCATTAGAGATTATTTCCAACTTTAAAGTTGGAAGAATGGAAGGATTAAAGTGAGGGGAGAGAGGATCTAACACTTTTTTATCACTTACTATGCACCAGACACCATGCTAAGCACATTATATGCATTAATTTATTTACTCTTCATCTCAAGCCCAACGGGTGTATATTATTATTCTCACTTTATAGACTAGGTACCGAGATTCAAAAGATGTTAAGTGATAAGTATATTTGTCAGTGAAGGTACATCTTTCTGGCCTAAAGCTCCTGATATTTTCTGTAGAGGCATGTACATCTACCTTATGGTGGTCAAGGAAACCAGCCAGCAGTAGCTAGTAAGTAAGCAAGTCCTATGAGACACTGTCCTTTTCTGTTCCTTAGTTCTTTCATATGCCTACTATTCCCGGCAACACTGACAAAGAATGTAAGTGCAACTAATGAGGAGCTCCAATGCCCAGCCCCCTCCATGGCTAGCAGAGAACCAGCCATGGACAAGAAAGAATGGCTTTAATTAAATAAATCAACTAAAAAGTCCACATCCAAAGAAAGGGAGTTATACAAAGACCATTTCAGGTCTGCTCAATTTGAGGCATATGCCTCTGGGCCCACAACCAATGTAGATGACTCAGCCAGGTACTCTCCAAAAGGCAGACACACTTGGACTCAGAACCCAGAGAAAACCTGTCAAAGGAGAACCAGAGCAATGGTCTAGAAGAGTAAGAATCATCTTCACCACATACACTTCATCCAGAAACGAATCCAGGATTCGTAGGGCTCGAAGCCTATACAATTAAGAAGAGCTCTTTTTTAAAACAGGGAAAAAAAAGTTACTTCTTTTACTTCAGAAGAGATTTGCCTCCTCTCTCTTAAAAATGCCTCCATGCCATAACCGGTTTGGCTCAGTGGATAAAGTGTTGGCGTGAGGACTGAAGGGCCCTGGGTTTCCAGTCAAGGGCACATGTCAGGCTTGTGAGCTCGGTCCCCAGTAGAGGGCGGGCAGGAGGCAGCCAATTAATGATTCTCTCTCATCATTGTTGTTTCTCTCTCTCTTTCCCTCTCTCTCTGAAATCAATAAAAATGTATTTTTAAAAAATGCCTCCAAAATGAGAAAGAAGTTATGCTAGTTACTTATGGTTCAGGCAACTGAAGGTAGAGAAAGTGTGTGTGTGGCAGGGGGGTTGGGGGGAGATAAAATTCACCTCTCATTCTCTGGAGAATGTACAGTGGTGAAGTATAGCCAAAGGTTCTATGTAAGTTATGTCTGGGAAAGCAGCAATCAGAACTATCTGACTGCTACATCTATGACCTCTTCATCACACCAAGAATGTGGTCCCTGAGCACAGAAAGCCTGGCTTACTACCTAAGTTCATCCCAATCTGTAGCCCTCTCTCCCTCCTGCCACTGCTTCAGCTCTCATTCTCTTCACTTAATCTGTACTGTTCACCTGGCCTCCCTGCCTTTGAACTGGCACTTCAACTCACTCTTGCCAGCAATGCCAGTCTCTAAATCACAAACCTGATCACATCTCTCTCCTACTTAAAATCCTCCAATCATGTACTACTACCAGAAGGGTGATATTTAAAGTCTTTTATTTTGCCTTCCAAGCCCTTCCAGAACTGACCAATACCGAGGAGGTTTCCAGTCTTTTCTACTGGATTCACAGGCCAACTAGTTTGTCCACCACTCCACACTAATGTCTTTCCAGAACAAGCAGTGTTGCCTTACACTCTGTGTCTCTTTGCACAAGCTACTCTCTGCCTGGAAAAGATGTCCTCTTCAACCTACCCCCATCACCTAACCTACTCAATCTTTTTTGCTCAGTTCAAGCATTATAAACTCAGTGAACACTTGCCCATTCTCTCAAGGAACCATTTACTCCTTCAACTGTTATCACACTACCATGGAAATAGTAGATGAGCTGTCAGTCTCTCCCACTGGACTGTAAGTCCCTCAAAGGCAGAAATGGCCTCCGTATCTGCAGCACCTAGCATGGTGCCTGCCACTTTATTTATTTATTTATTTATTTATTTATTTATTTATTTATTTATATGCACATACACACTAATAAAAGAGAAACATGCAAATTGGTGTCACTCCGCTACCCATCCCATTGGCTAATCAGGGCGATATGCAAATTAACTGCCAGCCAAGATGGCAGCCGGCAGCCAGGCAGCTTGAAGCGAACATGAGGCTTGCTTGCTTCAGTGACGGATGACTCCAATGTTCCCCGCCTGCGGCTGCCGGCCTCTCAGCTTGCAGTCTAAAACATTGTTACAAATATAGAAGCTAAACAAAACCCCAGAAACCTGCTTTCAGCTGGCCGGGATCTCAGAGCTGGAGTTGAAACAGTGTTTCGATTATAGAAGCCAAACAAACCAGATACCTGCTTTCAGCAGCCGAGGCCT
>NW_005361459.1:2640244-2648677 GCF_000412655.1 Myotis brandtii | reverse complement strand
GGCCCTGCTCTGTGCGTGACAGGGGGTGGCGCTGCAACCTCCCAATCCGCCCTGCTCTGTGCATGACAGGGGGCAGCGCCCCAACTCCCCAATCGGCCCTGCTCTGAGCCCGACCAGGGGCTGCACCTAGGGATTGGGCCTGCCCTCTGCCACCCGGGAGCAGGCCTAAGCCAGCAGGTCGTTATCTCCCGAGTGGTCCCAGACTGCGAGAGGGCACAGGCCGGGTTGAGGGACCCCCTCTCCCCCCCGAGTGCACAAATTTTTGTGCACCGGGCCTCTATATATATATGTCTAAGCGACTGAAGGACTGAACGACTGGTCACTATGACACGCACTGACCACCAGGGGCAGGCACTCAATGCAGGAGCTGCCCTCTGGTGGTCAGTGCACTCTCACAGCCAACCTCCCGTGGCCAACCTCCCGCGGTCCCTCCCCTCAGTCGGCTGGGTGGTCAGTGTGCTCCCACAGCCAACATCCCATGGCCAGCCAACCTCCCATGGTCCCTCATACCAGCTGGCCCTGATCAGGACTGGGCAATATGGCCCCTGATTGTCAGCCAGGCTGAGGGACCCCACCCGTGCACGAATTCATGCACCGGACTTCTAGTAATTAAGCATTTGTTGAAGGAATGGACAAAGAGAGTTAAGTCTGATTCTAATTAATGGAAGTACTAAATAATGGATTTTGAGAGCTTTTCCTTCCTAATACTTTAAAAGCCCACAAACCCTAAATTTCCAGAGCTCTACTGACAAATAATCTACAATGCTAAGTGAATGTTCTAAATTCTGTATATTAATATCAGCTGCTTCCCTTCATATTGAAGGCACTCTTCAAGGTATAATTTAAAAAGAATATCTTACTATACTTGGTCATTACTTTCCCCAAATACACTTCCATTAGCCTCCTAGTTTACTGTCAACCCAGCAGCAATGGACAAGCATCTCCCTTCTTGGGACACACTCCACAAAAATAATTTTTTTCATAAAGAGATTCTGTAGTCAAATAAGTTAGGAAAATGCTGCTCACTTTATCCCTTGCACAGAGTTAGTTCTTCCTAGCTCAGAGATTCTTTCCAGTAAAGAGAGCAATAGAACATTTTCAGCTCATTACTATTTTCCACACTTAGTTGAATATCAAAATCTTGATCCTCCTGAATTATGTCAATTAAAAAACATAATTTGAACATCTGGCATAAATTTTGCCTAATGACATCACTTCATTTTATCCATGGATCTAACAAAATGTCCATTTCATGAAGACATTACTTCCAGCCTAACATACAGAAATGGATCTTGAAAAAAATGACACAAGAAAAATAACTTAGCAGGTTGTGTTTATCCCCACAGTACCATAAATAATTCCTAAACTTCTAAATTGCGTTTTTGCAAGGGAGAAAATAAAATTGAGCCAGAGGAGCACTTCACTACCTGCCTGCAAAGCTACAATGATCCCATGAAGCACTGGTTTCATAAATAGTTTAAATAAAATTAAATTATATGTGCATCTTTCCTTTTTCCTTTTTTAAGTCTATGAGAGTTTCTTTAAGGAGAAAGAAACCTGATTAACCAACCATATACACGAAAGTCCTGCTGCTATGTAATCTTCCATGTGGTGCTATAAAACAGAACTTCTCCTGTGGGTTTTACTAATATTAAAAACCTCTGGTTTAGGAGGCTGAATCATGGCATCTGCGAGCTAAAAGGATATTTGGAGATTATATCACTTAGGCCTCTTATTTTACAGATGAAGAAACTGAGACCCCCCAGGACTTGCCCAAGATCTATCTCCAGGCAGATCTTCACTCCTGGGCCTTTATGCTTCCCACAGCATCTTCCTATTAACTTAGGAGCTGCAGCTGAGAGCAGAGGCCAAGGGCCAGCCTGGGAAACTAGGGTGGTTTCCCTCCTCATTTTACTGTTTCAATGTACCTGGAGAAAAAATAGTAAACATCAGTATGAGGAAGGAGGGCTCCACCCACACACGTACCCATCACTCATTTTATAATATGTACTAGAGGCCCAATGCACAAAACTCGTGCAAGGGCCTTGGCCCCAGCACCCGCCCACGGCCACCGCTGCTGCAGCCCTGCGGCCAGAGCCTCTGCTGCCTCTGCCTCAGTCCTCACCCACTGCGGTTTTGTCCAGAAGGAAGGATTAGCATATTACCCTTTTATTATTTTAGATAATGAGTGACTATGATGTGATAGGCATTGTTCCAGGAACTGGGAATATGACAGTGAATGATCAAAACCAGAAAAATCCTTGCTCTCGTGACACTTACATTCCTGTGATTCTAGAGGTTTCTACCTAAGTACCTAAGGCTGATTCAAGTCAGACACCTAGCACTAAAATTTTAAAAAGGTTATACTGAGAATGCACGTGACATGCATGCACACACAACATCCCATGTCTGTAGCATTTCAAAAATACAATGGGATAACCTTCTAGATAAATCCCACCCCAATCCCTGTCTGGTTTAGGGAACAACCCAGTACACAAACTAAAATATTGGGAATCTATTTCAAAGACTTCTCTAGGGAGGGAGGGAAATTGAAAAAGTCAAGCTCTTTCCCTATCACCTTCTCACTGAGCTAGAAAGCGAGGTGGTGAGGAAAAGCTCAAAAGAAAATGAATTCTGCATGATGGTATTGGATGAGAGAACTGTAAGCAAACTGAGCCCTGTGTAAGCTGAGAAAGAATATACAAGATAGCCGTAATGTAAATTTTATCAGAGAGCTACTGTGTATGGACAAACCACTACAAACTCCCAGGGGCATAAAACAGCATTGCGTCTGTGGGACTGGAGCTCAGCTGGTCCAGACTAGGCTGGGCTTCAGGCTCTGGGGTTGGAGTCCATTCCACCAGCTTCTTACTGTTCTAGAACCAGCAGGCTATGCATCTCATAACAAAGGTGGAAACAAAAGAGGACAAAACCACTGCCAAGTACATTTCAAGTCTGTGTATCACATCTGCTAATACCATTTTAGCCAAAGAACTCAGGCAGCCAAGCTAAAAATTAATGCAGAAAAGAAGTATACTCCTCCCACAGTGGAAAGTGCTTCATAGTAACAGTCAAAGCACATGGCCACAGGGTGGGGGGAAGAACTGGGAACAATAATGGAGTCTGATGAAGGAAATTAACCATTTGCAACAATCCAAACTTAACAAATTTCAATTTTATTCCTAATCTGAAACTCTTATCTGGAAACTCTCAAACTGCTCTTTCAGCTTTCAAGTGTCAAAAGCTAATAGTTGGTTTGTGTTATTAGGGTTACTATTTCATGAATGGGGGAGAAAATCGGAAAAAGAAAAACAGTTGAAAAAAATGGAAAATTCAGTTCACATTGATGAGGGAAGGACTAAGAAATTAAATGACAATTGCCTTATATTTGTCAAATATACAAGACCTCAGACATTGAAAATAATACACAGAAGAGAATATCTGTTTTCCAAAAGTCTCCTATGTAGAGAAATCATGTCACAGACAGTATGCAACACATTATAATAGCTGCAAAAACATCAGAAATGTATATGCATAGCACAACTTGAATCAAGCTATCGAAACCTTTACTTTTATTGCAATAACAGAAATACTGAGCAGGATTAGAAAGAACTAAAAATATAACAGGAAACAAATCAAATTCTCTGCCAAAGTATAACTGGAGTCCCCAAGCAAGCCCCAAGCTACATTTCCCAGTCAAACAAGCGACCCAACATACCTTCCCAATCCAGAGAAACTGTCACAGAGGGTGGGGCTAAATCTGACAGAAGATTAGGAGACAGAGGGTAGATGTTTGAAAGTCATTAAATATGTACAATCCCCATGCTGAAAATATGAATGATATAGCAATAACATCAGAGACTTAAATTATCAGAATCAAGCTTGACAAGCAGAAGGGTTATTGTTACGGATTGTCAACTTACACCCACCCACATTCCCTGACAGTGACTGATGTTATATACAGAAACCTAAGGCTACACAAATAAGAAATATAAATATATATATTCTATTTATAAAAGAGTGACTTAGAAAAAAAGAAAAACCTCAAGCCAGGAAAATATAGCTACATTCATAAAAATGACAAATGATTAGTACAGTAACACCCTTTCTCCCCCTCCATGGTTTCAGTTACCCACAGTCAACCATGGTCCAAAAAGATTAAACAGAAAATTCCAGAAACTAAAAATTCATAAGTTTTAAAATAAGCATTGCTCTAAGTAGTGTGATGAAATCTCTTGCTGCATGGCTGCATCCTGCCCAGGATGTGAACCATCCCTTTGTTCAGCATATCCATACTATAGAGCAGTGATGGCGAACCTTTTGAGCTCGGCGTGTCAGCATTTTGAAAAACCCTAACTTAACTCTGGTGCCATGTCACATATAAAAATTTTTTGATATTTGCAACCATAGTAAAACAAAGACTTATATTTTTGATATTTATTTTATATATTTAAATGCCATTTAACAAAGAAAAATCAACCAAAAAAATGAGTTCGCATGTCACCTCTGACACGCGTGTCATAGGTTCGCCATCACTGCTATAGACAATCCCTGTCCCTTTAGTCTCTTAGTAGCATTTCAGATATCAGATTGACTGTCAAGGTATTGCAGTGCTTGTGTTCAAGTCACCCTTACTTTACTTCATGATGGCTTAAAAGCACAAGAGAAGTCATGCAGGCAATTCAGATATGCCAAAGAGAAGCCACAAAATGCTTTCTTTAAGTGCAAAGGTGAAAATTCTTGACTTAATATGGAATTGTATCATCTCACATCATCATCAGAAGGGTGAGTACAGTAAAATAAAATATTTTGAGAGACTCCATTCACATAACTTTTATTACAATATATTGTTATAATGTTCTATTTATTATTAGTTATTATTATTAGTTTCTTATTGTGTTTCATAAGTTAAATTTCATATAGGTATGTATGTATAGGGAAAAACATAGTATATATAGGGTTCAGCACTATCTGTGGTTTCAGGCATTCACTGGGGGTTTTGAAAGGTATCCCCTCTGTATAAGTGGGGACTACTATATTCAAAATAAATGAGTTCCAACAAATCAAATAAAAAAAAGACAAACAGAAAAAAACCATCAAAATGAGCAAAAAAATAAACTATGTGTCAAATAAATATATAAAAATATGATCAACCTTAATAGTGATAGGTAAAAGAAAATAAAACCATAGTGAGAACCATTTTAAACTCATCATATTAACAAAATAAGCTGAACAAAGTCAAGTGTTGAAGAGGATGTAGAGCACCAAAAACTTTCATACAGGCTCAAAGCAGTATAAATTGGCCCGACTGCTTTAGAAAACAATCTAGTGATAGCCAATAAATCTAAAGACGCTCATAAGTACTGACTTAGCAATTTTACTGCTAAAAAAATATGCCTTGAAGAAACTCTTACACCTATACATAATAGAAAAAAAAGGAAATAATCAAATGTCCATTAAAGAATGGATGAATAAACTAGTATATTCATCCAATATAATTAAACAGTGAAAAATAAATGAAATAAAACTCCAAAGATGAATTTGACAATACTGCATGAAAAACTAAAATCACAAAAGGATGTACAGCATGATTCCACCTATTAAAGTTTAAAACCTGATGAAAGTTAACTTATTTTACAAAATACATATGTAAACTATAGTAAAAATCAAGGTAATAATATAAAATTCAGACTAGTGAGTGCTCACAGGATAGAAGGAAAGATGGAAGATACTAACAGGAAGGGATTCACAGGGGACTTCAACTGCATAATGTCCTATCTCTTAAGCTGGGTGGTAGATACCGGATTGGTAGCCATAATACCGAAATGAACTGAAAACATGGACTCAAACAAGATAGATAGATAAACAGATAAGTGGATAAAGAATAAGGATCAAGTATTTATTTCAATGAAAAAAATTAAGAAAAAGTAATTCTTTTAATTTGAGCATGTTAATGACAAAGAGTAAAAAATGGATAGAAGAACAACAAAGTTGGAAGACTCACACTTCCAAATTTCAAAACTTACTAAAAAGCTACAGGAACCAAAACAGTGTGGTACTAAGCAAGAGGATAGAAAGATAGAACAATGGAATAGAATTAAATGTCCAGAAGGAAACCCATACATTTATGGTCAATTGATTTTCAACATGGGTGACAAGATCTTTCAATGGGGAAGAAATAGTTTCTTCAACAAATGGTGCTAGGACAACTGGATGTCCACATGCAAAAGAATGAAATTTGACCCATACCTCATACTACATACAAAAATTGCCATAAAATGGATCAAAGGCCTAAATATAAGAGCTAAAACCACAAAACTCTCAGAAGAAAACACAGGGATATATCTTCTCGACCTCAGATTTGGCAATGAATTCTTAGATATGACACTAAAAGCAGGTGCAAAAGAAACAAAAGGACAGATAAATTAGACTACGTAGGAATTAAATACTTTTGTGCTTCAAAGGACACTATAAAGAAAATTAAAAGAAAACCTATGGAACTGGAGAAAATATTTACAAATCACAGATGTGATAAAGGTCTGGTATCCAGAATACATAAAAAATTGTTTCAACTCAACAATAAAAAGACAAACAGTCCAATTTTAAAAATGGGCAAAGGACTTGAATAGACACTTTACCAAAGAAAATACAGAAATGGCTAACAAGTATATGAAGAGATGTTTAACATTGTAAGTCACTAGGGAAACAAAAATTAAAACCACAATGAGATACCACTACACACCTACTAGGATGGCTGGAAAACAAAAAAATACAGTACAAAGCAAACAGAAAATAATAAATTCTGGCAGGGATATAGAGAATCTGGACCCTCATATACTGCTGGTAGGCATGAAAATGGCTTAGCTGTTGTGGATGTTAGTTTGGTACTTCCTCAAAAAGTTAAACATAGTATTGTCATATGACTCAGCAATTCCACACCTAGATATATACCCAAATGAACTGAAAACAGGGACCCAAACAAGTACATGTACATGCATGTTCACAGCAACACTATTTACAATAGCCAAAATAATGGAAATAGCCAAATGTCCATAAATACATGAATGAATAAATAAATTGTGGTATATGCATACAATCATATATAATAAAAGCCTAATATGCTAAGTGTCCAGTCGTCTGGTCGTCCGTTCAACCAATCAAAGCATAATATGCTAATGATATGCTAAGGCCACTCAACCACTCGCTATGATGTGTACTGACCACCAGGGGGCAGATGCTCCCACTGGTAGGTTAGCTTGCTGCTGGGGTCCAGCCAATCGGGACTGAGCAAGACGGGTTGGACACACCCTAGAGCCCTCCTGTGGTCCCTTCCTGGATGACCAACCTTCCGCGTCCCTCCCTGGCCCTAATCGGCCCTAATCGGCCTGGCCTGCGCCCTCTCCGGGACCCCTCGGGGGATGTCGTAGAGCTGGTTTCAGCCTGATCCTGCAGGCCAGGCCAAGGGACCCCACTGGTGCACGAGTTCATGCACCAGGCCTCTAGTGGAATAATAATATTTACCCACAAAGAGGACTGAAGTACTGATATATGCTACAATGTAGATATACCTCCAAAACATTATGCCAAGCAAAAGAGGTCAGAAACAAAAGGTCATATACCATAAGACTCCATTTATATGAAATCATAATAGATAAATCCATAGAGACAAAACACAGAATGTGGTTGCCAAGGGCTGGGGGAAAGAGAGTGGAAAGAAGCCATTTAAAGAGTAAGATGTTTCCCTTTGGAGTAATGGAAATTGCAGAAAACTAGATAGAGGTCATGACTGCAAAACATCATAAATGTACTAGAATGCCATTGAACTGTTCACTTTAAAATGGTTAATTTTATGTTATATGAATATAAATATTTAAACAATTTTTTTAAAAAATGAATAGGAGAGAAAATGAGGATAAGAGATGCAGATTGAAGGGGCTGTAGGCATAAAGTCCAGAGCCAATGTTACCTAGCCTTGGCAAAGAGGAGAAACTATATGAAAATATAGGGAAATCCTATGATGAAGAGAAAAATTGACAGTTCACTTACGGTGGCTTAGATCTTCTCAGTAAACTAGAAAGTGCACATGTTAAGAACACAAAGATGAGAATAAAGTTATGAGGTGGGACAATAAACAGAAAATGTAGTTTATATCCTAGCATCCTTTCAAGTGCCATTAGAAAACAGACAAAGTCAAAAACTTCTGGAAACATGTTCAACTACACTAGCAACCAGAGATATTAACAATGATGATATAGGTATATGTTTGGCAATATGAAAGACACTCATGTCAAAATTCTTATAAAAAGGCATAATACTAAAATATTCAAAGGGAAATTCTATTTTTATAAAATATATATTTTATAGATATATTTATAGGTATCCTATATAATAAAAGAGAAACATGCAAATTAACCATCCCTCCACTATGCTCAA
>NW_005361459.1:2632010-2639855 GCF_000412655.1 Myotis brandtii | reverse complement strand
CATCAGCCCCTCACCCAGGCTGGCCAAGCACCCCAGTAGGACCCCCACCCTGATCCGGGACACCCTTCAGGGCAAACCAGCCAGCTCCTACCCGTGCACCAGGCCTCTATCCTATATAATAAAAGGGTAATATGCAAATTGACCTTAACAGCAGAACAACTGAGAATGACTGGTCACTATGACACACACTGACCACCAGGGGCAGACGCTCAATGAAGGAGCTGCCCTCTGGTGGTCAGTGCACTCCCACAGGGGGAGCTCTGCTCAGCCACAAGCCAGGCTGCCAGCTGCCAGCACAGCGGTGGTGGCGGGAGCCTCTACCGCCTCCTCAGCAGCGCTAAGGATGTCCGACTGCAGCTTAGGCCTGCTCCCCACTGGCCGGGCTGAGGGACCCCCCCCCACCGAGTAAACAAATTTTTGTGCACTGGGCCTCTAGTATCTGATAATTATACATATGCATATTTTTAAAGTTTTTTGTTGGTGACAAGAGAATTGCTTTTTCTTACTTTATTTTCTTAAGCTTTCAATGATTATAGTTTGCTTTTATATCATGGAATCTTACCATCTTATCCATTTTGAAAAGGGGAAATGGACAAAAGGTAAGTAAATATTTGAACACACATTTCCATTCTGACAGCTTGAAAACATGTCATGAGGAGGAACTACAAGGCAAAACCTATACATGGTGTTGATACATATTTGTTTGCTTTGCTGAAAGAGCACTAAAAGGGCCAAGAGTGACTTAAAGGAAGAGAAGAAAGTTAAGAGGATAAAGGAAAGGAAGGGAGAAAGAAAAAGGGAAAGAGAGAGAAAGGAAGGGAAGGAGCAGAGTTGCCATGTCTTAGATAGTCTCAACTGATTGTTTTAACTCAAAAATTCACTACACTTAATACTGGTTAATAAAGTCAATGGATTAAATATACAGTAGAGCTCATACAACTACACTTTTCTGGTACCACACAGCTATGTCATGCAATCATCCTCTCACCTGGAGTGTTTCCACACTCCAACCTAGAGTTTGGTTCCACTGTAGGGACATAAGCTCACTTATCCCTGACTCTGACTACAACTCAAATCCCTAGACAAGTACACATACACACACACACACAAACACACACACACACACACACACACATACACACACACACACACAAAAACTAATACAGCACTCTGAAAAGTTAACAGACACATTTTGATGGAAAGTGAAAACTTGGAGAAGTAACCTACTCAGGATGAATTGCATAGGACTTCCTGTTTATTTTCTCACCTGCTTTTGCCCCCCAAATGGGCCCCAGTTGAAGAGCTGCACATCATCAGCAGCAGCTAAGACTCAATGAGAAGCCTGTTTTTCTGTATACAGGTAAAGAATTTCTGTAAGAGAAAACCCAAAAAAGAGATGCCCTAATTCTACCTGCAAAGTATCAACCTAAGCTACACATGCAGAGCAAAGGCTCAGACCAGCATAGCAACAGGTGAGGAAACTGAACTGACGTTTGTAACATTCACACAAGTTTCAGACTAACTCCTGAAATACACATGTGCAGGACAGACACAAATCAACACAGCAAAAACATACACTGAGATCTAAATCACTACCCACAGGAAGCAAGTCAGATCCTAAGGCCTAAACTTTACTAGGTTGACCATCTACTAAAAAAAAATATCAACAGTCACCACAGGATTATAACAGAGTGTACACCAAGCATTTCAAACTCAGGCCACATGTGGCCCACAAAGAATATTTTTGCAGCCCAGCCAATATAACGGTATATAAGAAACATTTTAATAAAAATTTCATAACTTCATTTTTATAATATCCTGTTACACATCATATATATATATATAAAAGCCCAATATGCAAATTGTCCCCAGGGGAGTTCGACCAAGAGACCCATCGCTTGCTATGACGTGCACTGACCACCAAGGGGCTTCACGGAACGAAGGAAGGCCCTGGCTGGCAGCTGGAAGGCCCAGATCGCTGGCCAGGCCTAGGGACCCTACCCATGCAAGAATTTCATGCACCAGGCCTCTAGTTATTAATAATGAACTACAACGTTCGCTAATGACTGATTACTATAATTGTGTTGCATTCATTTCCCTTCCGTGCCTTATGGACAGGCGCACCATTTCTCTCGACTAATACTAGCAGCAAATATTTTAGCAGCCAACTGCCATATCATTAGTCTTGTACTGACTTGTTTGGTGTGCACAACAGGAAATATTTCGCTTTCAGAGAATAAGAAAAATAGGTTTATTTGCATTATGCTTATTAATTTGTGCAGTTATTCAGTCTGGCAAGTTAATGTTCAAGAAGAAAATATTAATTTTTATTAAAATGTTCTATTATTTTATGTTAACAATTACTCATTTATTTCAGCCCTTTGTATTCAGCATGTCTCTATCAAAATAAACCTACGCTTCTGTGAAAATTGAAGCTTTTGGTTTTTTGCAGCCCACATAAATTTTGTTTATTTGGCCCATGTTAGCCTTTGAGTTTGATATGTGTGGTGTACACAATTTACCACTGATAATTTCCAGAATACAGTCCAAAACTATTTGACAAAGAATAAGGACAATGTGACCAATTCTTCATAGCAGTCCATCTTGAGATGACCCAGATGCAGGAACTATCAGAGAGTTTTAAAAAAAATTTTAATATGTTTTTATTGATTTCAGAAGAGGAAGGAAGAGAAACATTGATGATGAAAAAGAATCATTGATTGGCTGCCTTCTGCATACCCACTACTGGGGATCAAGCCAGCAACCCAGGCAGTGCCCTGACCAGGAGTCAAATCCTGACCTCCTGGTTCATGGGATCAGTGGAACCCCAGCAGCCAGCTAACCTACTGGTCAGAGTGACTGCCCCTGGTGGTCAGTGAGCATTATAGTGACTGGTTGAACAGTCAGACACTTAGCATATTATGCTTTTACTATATAGGATGAACAACTGAGACAAAAGATAGAAAAAGTGAGTCAAGTCTTGGGATCTTCTGGGATAAAATAAAAAAATCTAACATGGTTGTAATTTGAGTTCCACAAGCAGAAGAGGAAGAAATTGAAACAGAAAAGTTATCTAAAGAAGTAATGATCTGAAACTTACCAAAATTGGTGAAAGATATAAATTAGAGATTCAAGCTCAGTGAAACTGAAAACAGATAATCTCAAAGAAAACCACACTGCTGAAACCGGTTTGGCTCAGTGGATAGAGCGTCGGCCTGCGGACTGAAAGGTCCCAGGTTCGATTCCGGTCAAGGGCATGTACCTTGGTTGGAGGCACATCCCCAGTAGGAGATGTGCAGGAGGCAGCTGATCGATGTTTCTCTCTCATCGATGTTTCTAACTCTCTCTCTCTCTCCCTTCCTCTCTGTAAAAAATCAATAAAATATATGTATATAAAAAAAGAAAACCACACTTAAATTCATGAAAACCACACTACTAAAAACAAAGATAATGAAATAAACATAGAAAGTAGCTAGAGAAAGATAACACATTACATGCAGAACAAGAAATGAAATGATTAGGAGTTTCTCTACAGAAACCATAAAGGCAGAAGACAATGCAACAACAATATCTTTAAATTGTTGAGAAAAAAGATCTATCAATCCAGAATTCTATATTCGATAAAAATTTCCTTCATAATAAAATATTCTCCCTCTCCCTCCCTCTCTGAAATCAATAAAAATATATTTTTTTAAAAAGAAAAGAAACTCATCCCCAGCAGACATGTTTTGTAAGAAATGCTAAGGGACGCTTTCCATACTGAAAGGCAAAATTACCAGAAGGAAACATGGATCTTCAGGAATGAAAAAGAATAAGAGAAATGGTAAATAACCAGGTAAATATAAAATAATAGTTTTCCTCTTAAGTTCTTTAAAATGCATATTTAAAGCAAAAAGTTTTAACAGCAAATGGTGCAGTTTCCAATGTATACAGACAAAATACATGTAACTTAAACAACATAAGGTAACTGAGGGGGGAGTAGGTAAGGCAAGAATGTGTATTTTAATGTAAATTAAACAGACTTCAAGAAAGTATGGATATTTCACAATGATAAAAAGGGCAATTCCTGCAGAAAACATACCATTTATAAAAATGTATGCACCTAATATTATAGCTTAAAAAAATGAAAGAAAATTTAAGAGCAAAATAGAT
The DNA here is from genome assembly GCF_000412655.1 of Myotis brandtii. Taxonomy (NCBI): domain Eukaryota; kingdom Metazoa; phylum Chordata; class Mammalia; order Chiroptera; family Vespertilionidae; genus Myotis; species Myotis brandtii. The sequence continues at coordinate 2,635,703 of NW_005361459.1, read as the reverse complement.
AAATCTATAATCATAGTAAAAATTTTATCACTCTTCTTTGAGAAATTGATAGAATACCAAGGCCAAAAATATCAGTTTACATAGAAGAGCTAAACACAATTCAATGACATTGATCTATTTGACATTTATAGACCATTCTACTCTTAGGTTTTCTCCTCAAGAGAAATGGAAACATATGACCACACAAAGACTGTTGTACAAATATTCAAAAGAGCTTTATTTGTAATAGTACAAAACTGGGAACAACCTAAAAGTCCATGAATAAGTGAATGGATAAACACATTTTGATATATTTATACAATGAAACAATACTCAAAACAAAAAGGAAAGAATTGATACATATAATATTGACAGATACATATAAAAACATTAATATATCTCAAAATCAGTATGCTGAGGGAAAGAAATTAAGTATAAAGAATACATACTGTATGATTCACTTATATAAAATTAGAAAAGCCAAAGTAATCTATAATGACAGAGTTAGATCAGTGGTTACCTGGAGACAGGGATAGAAGGAGGAAAGATTAGAAAAACTGCAAAAGAATACATTGGTTTGTAATGAAAATGTTTATTATCTTGATTATGATGATGGTTTTACAGGTATATACATATGTCAAAAATTAATCAAGTTGTACACTTTAAATATGTGTAGTTCATTTAACTAGAGTCCCAGTGCACTGATTCATGCATGGGTGGGGTCCCTCGGCCTGGCTGGCAATCTGAGCCATTGGGGCTGGCCAGTCGGGGGAGGGACCGCAGGAGGTTGGCTGGCCATAGGAGGTTGGCTGTGAGAGCACACTGACCACCAGGGGACAGCTCCTGCATTGAGCGTCTGCCCCCTGGTGTTCAGTGCATAGTCATAGTGACTGGTTGACTGGTCGTTCGGTTGACCAGTTGTAACAATTGCTTAGGATTTTATATATATATAGATAGATCGTACCCCAAAAGTAAGGAAAATATTCTACCTATCCTAAACACAGAGTTTTTGAGGCATGGTCTGAGTGCAGGTTATTCACAAGAATTATCCAAGATATTTGTTTAAAATGCACATCTTGGTCCCCCATCCCAGACCTATAGAATCGGACACTCTATGAACTAACATTTTACATAAGCTCCTCAGGTGATTACTAGGCACACATCTGACAACCACTGTTTAAGATCCAGTTCAAATGCCACCATCTCTATGATGCCTCCCCTGATTTTAGTGAAAGGCAGAGTTCCCTCTTCACATCCCCCAAAGCCCCATCTCAAGAAAGGCACTTATGCTACCATGCTCCAATTATAGTCTTACCTTCCCTACTACACTTGAAATTTTACAGCGAGAAATCACATATATTGATTTCTGTGCCTTCTTTGTCTAGCACAGCTCCTCACACACAAAAGATGCTAAGTATAGGAATGGCATGTCTGGTGTATGTAACACAATGCTGGTACAGTCTTGTCCCATGCCACCCATAAGTTCACCAACTTAGATCAATAACACTGAATGAAATAAATGTGTCTAGAGGCTGTAGAGACTGTCTACCAAAAAGAAGAATAGACTGGAAATAGTTTTACACTTATATAGGAAAGGAAGCATTAGGTATGCCAACTAGATATCCCCAAAAAAGATAAAGTACATAACCCTTTGCAAACAGCACGTTATTCTCAGATATATATTTCAAATATCCGTATCAACCATATTCCATCCTGAATGTAGCCAGGACAAGAGCTTGGTACTTCTTCTCCAATCCCTCACTCATCCCCCTTCTGCACCCTGTATCTCTACTACAAATACCTGTCATCATTTATTTTTGTCTGTGTGTACTGTGCTATTTTCAAAGCAAAAACAATACTTATTTGCTTTTCTATAGCCTTAGAAATAATTCAAAAAATATGTGACAAGCAAATGAACAAAACAACAACAAAAAAAGACTGTTTAAAACTTGAAACTGTTCATGTACATATTTAGTTTTATCCAAAAGAGGCAATTTTAAAATTTTAATGAAGAGATAAAGAAGGTGATTCCATTTTTTAAAAGTTATTTTCCACTATAGAGCCTTTTATCCCCCTGGCCTGTGCACAATCTTCTAAATTTCACAGGGGCTCAATAAATGGTATATTCCTTCCTGGCACAATCATGACCCATGGTCACCCTGGTGATAGTTTTAGATGTTCATGCTCCACATATTATCTGAAAAGACATTAGCAGCCTGAGTCAACCCATGGGGAAATAAGTGTGCAGTATTTGGGGATGTGATACCTTACTGTCCTCAAAAAATCTCTTCAAAGAAAAAAGAACAATCACATTATGACAACCATCACCACCCACCTCACAACTACTAAATCTAAGGGTCTGAAAGCAATGGTAAAGACACTATAACTTAAAGAATTAAAGTAAAATTATGTAAACTATCTGGAAAAGCCTTATCTTAATCTGTACACAAAAACACATATCTGCCATGGTCAACTTAAATGTGCAATGAAGTGTTTTCATTGACTATTCAAATAGCAACCTAATTTCATGCTATTAATTAAGTGCTGTCTACCACAGATTACATACATTGGTGGCATTGCCCTTCTTTAGTGGTAACAAATAACTACAGAACAAATAGAGTTGTTTTGTTTGCTGTTGTTTGTTCCATTTGATTGCAGTTCTTCATTCTATGTGAGGATAATTTATTTGATACTAATTTCTAGCCACTTCAAAATCATGAAACTTAGTATACAGGAAGCACAACATAGTAGTTAACTGTTGTCAGAAAGACCTGGGCAAGTCACATTACCACATCTAGGTGTTTGATCCTGATCACCTTTCTCAGGTTCTGTAAAATTCCCAGCTCTACCTCAGAGCCTTGTTACCAAGATAAAATAAAAGAAAGCATGTTAAGTCATTAGTGAGATGCAGGCACACAGTAAACTGGGCTACATTGATGTCTGCTATATCATGGCTGCTTCAGTTTCTTGGGTCTATAGTTATTTCATCATTTACCTGCACCTCTTTAAGAACTTTAAAGAAGGAGAATTTGCCCAGCCGGTGTGGCCCAGTGGTTGATCCATGACCAAGAAGTCATTGGTTAGATTCTGGGTCAGGGTCCATGCCTGGGTTGTGGGCTTGATCCCCAGTAGGGGATGTGCAGGAGGCAGCCAATCGATGTTTCTATCTCTTTCTCCCTTTCCCTTCCTCTCTCTCTAAATTTAATTAAAACATTTTTTTAAAAAGTATAAAGAAGGAGAATCTACAACCATCAACTTTATTGTTTCTTTTTTTTACAATATATTTTTATTGATTTCAGAAAGGAAGGGAGAAGGAGAGGGAGATAGAAACAATCAATGGGCCTTTCAGTCTGCAGGGCAATGCTCTATCCACTGAGCCAAACCGGCTAGGGCTTTATTGTTTCTTAGAAGTTCTATTTAAAAAGCGGGGAAAGCCCTAATGGGTTTGGCTCAGTGGTTAGAGCGTTGGCCTGGGACTGAAAGGTCCCAGGTACACTTCCGGTCAAGGGCACATGCCCGGGTTGTGGGCTCGATCCCCAGAAGAAGGCGTGCAGGAGGCAGCTGATCAATGATTCTCTATCATCATTGATGTTTCTATCTCTCTCTCCCTCTTCCTTCCTCTCTGAAATCAATAAAATATATTTTATTTTATTTTTTTAAAATATATTTTATTGATTTTTTACAGAGAGGAAGGGAGAGGGATAGAGAGTTAGA
>NW_005361459.1:2611412-2631426 GCF_000412655.1 Myotis brandtii | reverse complement strand
TCTCTCTCTCTCTCTCTCTCTCTCTCTCTCTCTCCCTCTCTCTCTCTCTCTCTTCTCCTCTCTCTCAAGATATGTGATTTAAATTATATGTGTACAATTTCCTAGTAACTTAAAACACATCCTACCACCACTGTGAACTCAAACCTATCTTTTTTTCTTCCCATTTTGCCATTTCCTTCAAGAATACCTGAGGTGCTGATCTAATTGTAGAACAGCAGTCTCATTAATGTGCAATAGTGATTTGGAAACCTGCTTCAGATAACTATTTTCAGCAAATTACTGTGTGAATAAACCTCATAAAAACCCACCAAGGATATTAGAAAATGTACAAGGAAGCACAATTCCAAGTGACAACTACTGTGCAAGCTGCTCATCCCCTGATTTACTTTCTTCATTCTGGCCCCTGACACCAAGCATTCCTGGGAGAAGGATACCTAGGATTCCTTCAAATCTTTGTCAGTAAAAAAAATAGTCACATTCATTTTTGCTTTTACTTCCCTTGTCTTTGAGGTCAAATTCATAAAGTTCTTAGACCAAAGTCTATAAATTTAGTACTTATGTTTTCTTCCAAGTAATTTATTGTTCCAAAGTCTATAAATTTAGTACTTATGTTTTCTTCCAAGTAATTTATTGTTTCAGGTCTTATATTTAGGTCTTTGATCCAATAGATTATAACAAAATGCTCAATCACTAGCTAATAGTTTTACACTTATATAGGAAAGGAAGCATTAGGTATGCCAACTAGATATCCCCAAAAAAGATAAAGTACATAACCCTTTGCAAACAGCACGTTATTCTCAGATATATATTTCAAATATCCGTATCAACCATATTCCATCCTGAATGTAGCCAGGACAAGAGCTTGGTACTTCTTCTCCAATCCCTCACTCATCCCCCTTCTGCACCCTGTATCTCTACTACAAATACCTGTCATCATTTATTTTTGTCTGTGTGTACTGTGCTATTTTCAAAGCAAAAACAATACTTATTTGCTTTTCTATAGCCTTAGAAATAATTCAAAAAATATGTGACAAGCAAATGAACAAAACAACAACAACAAAAAGACTGTTTAAAACTTGAAACTGTTCATGTACATATTTAGTTTTATCCAAAAGAGGCAATTTTAAAATTTTAATGAAGAGATAAAGAAGGTGATTCCATTTTTTAAAAGTTATTTTCCACTATAGAGCCTTTTATCCCCCTGGCCTGTGCACAATCTTCTAAATTTCACAGGGGCTCAATAAATGGTATATTCCTTCCTGGCACAATCATGACCCATGGTCACCCTGGTGATAGTTTTAGATGTTCATGCTCCACATATTATCTGAAAAGACATTAGCAGCCTGAGTCAACCCATGGGGAAATAAGTGTGCAGTATTTGGGGATGTGATACCTTACTGTCCTCAAAAAATCTCTTCAAAGAAAAAAGAACAATCACATTATGACAACCATCACCACCCACCTCACAACTACTAAATCTAAGGGTCTGAAAGCAATGGTAAAGACACTATAACTTAAAGAATTAAAGTAAAATTATGTAAACTATCTGGAAAAGCCTTATCTTAATCTGTACACAAAAACACATATCTGCCATGGTCAACTTAAATGTGCAATGAAGTGTTTTCATTGACTATTCAAATAGCAACCTAATTTCATGCTATTAATTAAGTGCTGTCTACCACAGATTACATACATTGGTGGCATTGCCCTTCTTTAGTGGTAACAAATAACTACAGAACAAATAGAGTTGTTTTGTTTGCTGTTGTTTGTTCCATTTGATTGCAGTTCTTCATTCTATGTGAGGATAATTTATTTGATACTAATTTCTAGCCACTTCAAAATCATGAAACTTAGTATACAGGAAGCACAACATAGTAGTTAACTGTTGTCAGAAAGACCTGGGCAAGTCACATTACCACATCTAGGTGTTTGATCCTGATCACCTTTCTCAGGTTCTGTAAAATTCCCAGCTCTACCTCAGAGCCTTGTTACCAAGATAAAATAAAAGAAAGCATGTTAAGTCATTAGTGAGATGCAGGCACACAGTAAACTGGGCTACATTGATGTCTGCTATATCATGGCTGCTTCAGTTTCTTTGGTCTATAGTTATTTCATCATTTACCTGCACCTCTTTAAGAACTTTAAAGAAGGAGAATTTGCCCAGCCGGTGTGGCCCAGTGGTTGATCCATGACCAAGAAGTCATTGGTTAGATTCTGGGTCAGGGTCCATGCCTGGGTTGTGGGCTTGATCCCCAGTAGGGGATGTGCAGGAGGCAGCCAATCGATGTTTCTATCTCTTTCTCCCTTTCCCTTCCTCTCTCTCTAAATTTAATTAAAACATTTTTTTAAAAAGTATAAAGAAGGAGAATCTACAACCATCAACTTTATTGTTTCTTTTTTTTAAAATATATTTTTATTGATTTCAGAAAGGAAGGGAGAAGGAGAGGGAGATAGAAACAATCAATGGGCCTTTCAGTCTGCAGGGCAATGCTCTATCCACTGAGCCAAACCGGCTAGGGCTTTATTGTTTCTTAGAAGTTCTATTTAAAAAGCGGGGAAAGCCCTAATGGGTTTGGCTCAGTGGTTAGAGCGTTGGCCTGGGACTGAAAGGTCCCAGGTACACTTCCGGTCAAGGGCACATGCCCGGGTTGTGGGCTCGATCCCCAGAAGAAGGCGTGCAGGAGGCAGCTGATCAATGATTCTCTATCATCATTGATGTTTCTATCTCTCTCTCCCTCTTCCTTCCTCTCTGAAATCAATAAAATATATTTTATTTTATTTTTTTAATATATTTTATTGATTTTTTACAGAGAGGAAGGGAGAGGGATAGAGAGTTAGAAATATTGATGAGAGAGAAACATCGATCAGCTGCCTCCTGCACACCCCCTACTGGGGATGTGCCTGCAACCAAGGTACATGCCCTTGACTGGAATCGAACCTGGGACCTTTCAGTCCGCAGGCCGACGCTCTATCCACTGAGCCAAACTGGTTACAGCTAATAAAATATATTTTTAAAAATTAAAAGGCAGGTAATCGAGGGGAGAGGATGTAAGGGAAGAAAATGTAGGAGAATTAGAGGGATGAATTGTACATAGTCTTTCTCTATATCGTAGAAACTCAGAAATAACAAAAAAATAAGCTGCAATTACAATTGTCTGTGGTTAGTGACTGTCAGACACAGTTTAAAAATATAACTATATATGTCAAAACACATTTGAGTCTGAGAACACATAGCAGAACTTTGTCATAACTTCAAGTTCAAGTAGCAAAGCCTACACAGAATTTCTGTTCTAAAACTGTCTCTTCTTCCTTTTCGTTAGTGTGTGTGTCTCTCTCTCTCTCTCTCGCTCTCTCTCTCTCTCAAGATATGTGATTTAAATTATATGTGTACAATTTCCTAGTAACTTAAAACACATCCTACCACCACCGTGAATCTCTCAAACCTATTTGCATCTTAGGTGTCTTTTTTTTCCCCCCCATTTTGCCATTTCCTTCAAGAATACCTGATGTGCTGATCTAATTGTAGAACAGCAGTCTCATTAATGTGCAATAGTGATTTGGAAACCTGCTTCAGATAACTATTTTCAGCAAATTACTGTGTGAATAAACCTCATAAAAACCCACCAAGGATATTGGAAAATGTACAAGGAAGCACAATTCTAAGTGACAACTAATGTGCAAGCTGCTCATCCCCTGATTTACTTTCTTCATTCTGGCCCCTGACACCAAGCATTCCTGGGAGAAGGATACCTAGGATTCCTTCAAATCTTTGTCAGTAAAAAAAATAGTCACTTTCATTTTTGCTTTTACTTCCCTTGTCTTTGAGGTCAAATTCATAAAGTTCTTAGACCAAAGTCTATAAATTTAGTACTTATGTTTTCTTCCAAGTAATTTATTGTTTCAGGTCTTATATTTAGGTCTTTGATCCAATAGATTATAACAAAATGCTCAAGTTCACTAGCTATTAGGGAAATGCAAATCAAACTATAATAAGATCCCATCTCTGCCTGTTAGAATAGCTAATATCAATAAGACAAGTAATAACAAGTGTTAGAGAGGTTGTAGAGATAAAGGAACCCTCATTCACTGCTGGTGGGAATGTAAACTGGTACAGCCACTGTAGAAAAGAGTATGGAGGTTCCTCAAAAAATTAAGAATAGAGTTATATGACCCAGCAACCTCTCTTCTGATATCTTCCCAAAATTTTTTAAAATATTTATTCCTAAAGATACAGGGGCGGGCAAAGTATGTTTACAGTTGTTTGTATGAAAAAAATATAATACAAGAATAAATAATAAAACAAGAATAATCTCTGTGTTTTGCACACTTACAACTATAAACCTATTTTTACCAACCCCTGTATATAGACCCCTATGATCATTGCAGCATTATTCACAGTGCCCTAGACATGAAAATAACCAAAATGTTCTTTAATAGATGATTGGGTAAAGAAGATGTGGTACATATGTACAATGTAATATTACTCAGCCATAAGAAGAGATCAAAAACTATTTGTGACAATATGGATGGATCTTGAGAATATCATGCTAAGTGAAATAAGTCAGACGGAAAATGTCAAAAACCATATGATTTCATTCACAAGTGAAATATAAAACTGAAAACAGTAAATGAACAAACAAAGACAAACAAACAAATAAAAACTCATAGACACAGACAACAGCATGGTGATTACCAGAGGGGAAGGGGAATAAGGGAACAGTAGTAAAAGGTAAAGGGGGTCAAATATACGGTGACAGAAGGAGATTTTACTTCGGGTGGTGAACACACAACCAATATACAGATGATGTATTATGGAATTGTATACTTATTAACCAATGTCACCCCAGTAAATTTAATTTAAAATAAAAATGAGAAATAAAATGAAAGCAAAACTAAAAAATAAAATAAAAACACCATAGAAGTATTTGAAGCTAGTTCCTACTCAAGAAGAGATTAAATCTTACATAGATACCCTCGATATTTTGTTTTCTATTAAGATGCTTATTCATCTATAGAGCTGATTTTTCTGTTTCTTAATACTCTTAATTTTCCTGTTCCCTCACAAATCAATCACTCAATCTAGAATCAGAGATCCTGAGATGACTAAGATCAGAGGTAATCTAGTTCCAGTTGGTTATAAATCATTTCTGTAATATGCAGGTCTGCCTCTGTTTAAATATTTCCTATTATGGGGTATCTCTGTTGATAAATAGCTCTAGTCATTTGAAAATTTTTTAAAATTATCAATTTTTACTGAATGTTTACTAGCTGCCAGACCCTCCATTAATCCTCATAATAAAACGTTAAGGAAAGAGTCACTGTGCCCATTTTAACACATTGCGGACAGATCACGAGAATTCTTGCTTCATATTACACAGTGTTTTACAAAGTATCATACTTTAAAAAGATATTAGCTTGTAAGAACATGTAATAAATAACTTCAAAATGCAATGGGTATTTAATTTTAAAGCGTGCCTTTAACATTTATGTAAAACTCGTTCAATAGAAACTTATCTGGCCACTGGGTAGAGCTAGCAATAAAACTACTGGTCCACAAGGTGTTAATATGAGAACATCAAGACTCTTAGGGGTTAAGCAACTTGCCTGAAGGCACACAGCTGTCAACTGACAGAACCCAAACTCAGGCCTCAAAACTTTTACCCTTAGGCTTCAAAATTTTTAAGCTCAAAACTTTTATGCACAGGCCCTAATTTGTGATCTCTGTGCTCCCTCTTCTCTAATACAGATCTAAAAGTATTTGAAAAGTATCCAAGAAACATGTGGCAGAGTGCAGGGCTTCCCCCAAAGCCTTCCTAGGCAGAATGGACAAGAATCTGAGCTGACTAAGTCCAGGCCCTGCAGGTGAGGTTACCTAAGAGTAAGAAGGGAAGGCCAGGTCTCTGGTCTCCCAGCCCAAATAATACAAACTCCTGCACTTCACTGCCACCTCATCTCTTCCATCTTACTCTGCCCTTATTCTCTAACCTCATGATGTTATCTATGGTCTATCCCAGTGGTCAGCAAACTCATTAGTCAACAGAGCCAAATATCAACAGTACAACGACTGAAATTTCTTTTGAGAGCCAAATTTTTTAAACTTAACTATATAGGTAGGTACATTGTTATTAACCTACCTATATAGTTTAAGTACTGTTGATATTTGGCGCCTCCCCCGTGCTGCGTATCCCGCGGCCCACCTGCGCCACGTCTCCCGTCGCCCGACCACCGACACCCCCCACTTCTTCTAACGCCACTTCTTCAAAATAGACTCACCCAGGCCAAAAACCGACTTCTGCACATGGGCCACGAAGTTTTAATCGCACTGTACATGCGCGCCCGCATGTGGTATTTTGAGGAAGAGCCACACTCAAGGGGCCAAAGAGCCACATGTGGCTCGCAAGCCACGGTTTGCTGACCACTGGTCTATCAACATTTCTTAGTCACCAAGAAGGGCTGCTCTTCTCCATTCTGCTGTAGGAAGCCCTGTGACCAACCCTGAACCCAGACCCACTGGCCTCCAACACCACAGAGCAAATGTCCTTCTACAGAAGCTGAGTGGGGATTAAGTGGGATATAGGGGCAGAGTGCACTTTGCAATATGCATCACTTCCACTCCAGTTACTGCTTATGCGATCAGCCCCTGCTCAAATCTCAACTGAGTTCCCGGAAAGGATTTATACTCTGAAAAAATATGTTTTAAAATAAATTCAAACGGCGACTTTTTAAATATTTTGTGATATAAAAATGCTTCTAAGCCATTTTAATTACTGGTTGTTGATAAATGACTTATCACTCTGAAACATGCTATTTTTTAGATCCAGGTATTCAAGTATTGTTCACTGTATAAAAATCCTTATCTGTATCTATTTTTAGATGACTTCAAACCTGCTTCTAATGACACTTCTTATGAAGGAAAGCTTGAGATTGACAAAGGTGAATAGGTGACAGTAACTCTACCAAGTATAAAAATGAGGAATGTTTTTGCAAGATTTCCAATAAATTAATTAATTAGTTTCTTTACTATGTTTGTGACTTGGTTGACTAAGAGTTGGGGTTTTGTTTTGTTTTTATTTAAGTATGGAAGACATTATAAAACGCACAGCTCACCCCACCTGGTTTGGCTCAGTGGATATAGCGTTGGCTTGCAGACTAAAGGGTCCTGGGTTCAATTCCAGTCAAGGGCACATGCCTGGGTTTCGGGCTCGAACCCCAGTAGGGAGCGTGCAGGAGGCAGCCTATAAATGATTCTTTCTCATCACTGATGTTTCTATCTCTCTCTCCCTCTCCTTTCCTCTCTGAAACAAAAATTTAAAATTAAAAAATCACAGCTCTGAAATTAAGTTTAGAAATAATCATTTTTATTAAGCAATGGTCCTGCAGAGAAGAGCTGGAAAGATCTTTCTTAAGTACCTATATATAGAATTTAATCAGAGATCCCGTCTTCCAACTTATCCTCAATCAGGTGGCACTGTCAACATTGAGAGCCTCTTAAGTATTTTTATAGTGTGTTTTATTGTATTTATGATATATCTGTTGAATCTTTGTTCTTAAGTAGTTTGGAACACAAACAGCACTCATATATGACATGCATCAAACATTGGCGGGCCAATTAAAAAGCAACATACCAATAAAGACGAAATGACGAAGTACAAATTAAACAGCAAAGTGCTGACAAGAAAGATCTCCAAAAACAGAAACCATTACAAAATTAAATGTGAGAGATTAAGTTCTTCTAGAGTTGAGTGTCGGAAATAAGTCTGGAGGGCACTATGAGGAAGATGGTAAGGCTATCCCTACAGGAATATGTAAATGCCTATGTAAATGAATGTGTAAATAAGGTTAAAGGAGAGGAGAGTGGTTTTTAAGAGAGCCTGTAAATAAAATGTTGGATTCTTTTCTACCTGAATTTACCAGTTGTTGTTCCATCACTCCACAGCCAAGAACTTCTAGCCATTCTCCATGGAAGTTGATCTCCATCTCGAAGGAAGGGTGAGTAAAAGGAAAGTAGCAGTCTACCCATCTAATGTCCAGACCTGCAAAGATACCAAATAAAAACAGTGTTAAAAGGCAGTCTGCCCATTCTTGGGATCAGGTTTATCCTTTGGCTAATGACACCAATTTCTACATTCTGACTAAAACAAATAGCAAACAAATTAATTTGCAACATGTTAGGGGGAGGCAATAAATCTTAAAACTTGTAAAAAACTGGGTATGTCTTTTCCAATATGAAAAACACTTTGTGCAGTTCCAGGACTCTCTAAAGCCAAATCAATCTCCTGTCAAATCCGTGCAAGTACCTGGCAGATGAAAAAATTAGGTCAAGATCATGGGAAAGCAGGTAATTCTACTAGTTTCTATAAATGTAAATGGCATCTTTTCAGAGTTAAAGTAAAAATATTTTACTGTATTGCCCTTCAAACTTGCATATCAACAACATGGCCAATTTAGAATAAACCAATTAATTTTCATTTTCATAATTTTTAAATTAAAGTTTATGAGCTAATAAAAGTTAAAATAAGATCAGCTGAATTTAAGCAAACCATTTAAAAAGTCAAAACTTTTTTTTACAGATGACTGCTAAACATACTTCTAAAGAAACAAAGTACATGCTAAATGGCAGAATGAATTTCTCAATAAGCAATCATAAATATGGTACTTATAACAATGATATTATCTAACAAAGGAAAAGACTAATGAATTCAAAGCAAAGCCTGCAAAGCACAGAGATTACTAAAAGCAGAGAAATCAGATGAGAAGATGCCCAATGTGAAAAACACACACAAAAGTGGGCAAATCACCTATGGTCTACAGCAGTGATGGCGAACCTATGACACGCGTGTCAGAGGTGACATGCGAACTCATTTTTTTTGTTGATTTTTCTTTGTTAAATGACATTTAAATATATAAAATAAATATCAAAAATATAAGTCTTTGTTTTACTATGGTTGCAAATATCAAAAAATTTCTATATGTGACACGGCACCAGAGTTAAGTTAGGGTTTTTCAAAATGCTGACACACCGAGCTCAAAAGGTTCGCCATCACTGGTCTAGAGTCTAGACTAGACCCTATGCTCCTTTCACTCTGGGTCATGATCTTTCTCTTCTTTGAGGCAACATTCCTGATTATGTTTCTCCATGGTAACACGCCCCTCTGTGAATTGAAAATACTGTCTTTTCTCATCCAAGAATATTTGCATTGAAAACCTAGTGGGAATCAGAATGTGAAATAAATAAAAATAATTACAAAACTTGCTTCCATTTATTGAGCATTTACTATACCTACCTCTATCATCTCATTTCATAAATAGGGAGAAAAACTATTAGAAAAGTCAGTGTCTTGCCCAAAGGTACACAGCTAGCAAATGACTAAGCTAAACCCAGGTCTGCCTGACTCCAAAACTCCTACTCTTGACAATTAAAACATTTCCCGGCCCATCAAAAAAAGATATTTCAAGAATTGAAAATCCAATGAGAAGGGAATTATGAGACAAGGGGATCTTTCCTATGCCCGGAATTACATAGAAGAAGGTGGATTTTCCTTTCATTGTTCTGTTTTAGATGTATTTATTTTCTAGTTCCCTGCTATCTGAGGCAAGTGGATAACTGACTTCTGTTTAGAATAGTAATACAGTATTTCCCCCTTTATTATACATGTAGTATAATAGACAAATATTAAACTGCACATATTGTGTATAATTTGACATATGTTGACATATGTAAACATCCATGAAACTGTCATCACAATAAATACAATGAACATATATCCATCACCCCCAAAAGTTTCCTCATGTCCTTTTGTAATTCTATCTGCCCATCGCCCCTACCTTTCTTTTCTCCTCACCCCCACTTTCCCCAGCAACCACTGATCTCTTTTCTGTCACTATAGAGGAGAAAAGTGGAATCATATAGAATATACTCTTTTTTATCTGGCTTTGTTCACCCAATATAATTATCTTAAGATTCACCTAGGTTGCTGTACATATCAATAGCTCATTTCTTTTCATTACTGAGCGGATTTTGCCAACATTTTTTCTAACTGGGAAAAAAAGCTGGTCCTAGTGCAGGCCATTGGGAAAATGGCTACAAATCCCCTGAGTAGTCCAGACTTTTCTATACAGACGCTCCTATATGCAGACCAACTGCTTATTCCCAATTGAATTCTGGGAAGAAGGTGTTTGTATACCTGTGTGATTGTCCATCTTTGGGACAAATAATCCCATACCAATATTCTTTTTTTTTTCCTCAAAGATTTCCTTTTTTAACATACTTTTATTTTTTATACATTTTTTATTAATTTTGGAGAGAGAAGAAGGGAGGAGAGAGAGAAACATCGATGGGAAACATCTATCAGCTGTCCTCTGCACACTCCATACTGGAGAACAAGCCGGCAATCCTGACCAGAAATTGAACCTGTGACCTCTTGGTGTATGGGTCGATATTAAACCACTCAGCAACACTGTCTGGGCCCAATATTCTTATTAAAAAGCTCCAGAGACAATTCTGCTGGCAAACAGAAATGTGTGAAGCATTGGGTTATATAACTCCGAAGGCCTGTCAGGAAAAATAATTTTTGTCATTCTTTTTGGAACTCTTGGTAGATAAGCACAAATCACCTTCTGAAAACAATTAAAAAAAATTAATTTTGGGTACGTGGCTTTGTATACTTAGCTCAAATTTTACCAAAAGAAAGAAGGGTTAACATGATGATTTCATCATCATATAATTAAATGTCACCTATGTACCTGAGATGAACACAAATAAATTTTATTTATATGCCCTTATTTTATTCCTTTGGACAGTCTAAATAAATAGCATAGTTTTTATAGCTTTATATCACACCTATAAAATCTTAAGTTTCCCTTAGAGAAAAAAAAAATTAAGAGATTAATAAGCCCTCAAAATACAAGTGTTGATTAAAGTGATGCTATTATCAGTGTTTATTAAGACCAAACTAAATCCCTACTGCATGAAGTCTATGGGGAACTGAGCCTCCCTAGAGACAGGACCCATCTGAGCTGTTGGTACTGATGGTGTCATCAACATACAAGGTAGAAGTGAAAAGTGATGTGATGATCTCGTCCTTTCTCTAGAAACCTTCTTTTGCTGAAGGGCTTTTACTTCACCGCTTCTAAAACCAGATAAAATTATAACTTTGGAGTAAAAATGTTTAATGTTGAATAAATTATTTTCTTTTTATTGTAGTTTATTTTATTTTTCCCATTATCATTTATCCCTTCTATGCTCTCTTCCACCTCCACCCACCCCCCTCTACTGAATAAATTCTTAAGATAGATTTTCCACATGTTGGTTGCATCAACCCTTGCTCTTCTTTGGGTCAAGACCTCAGCCACTGCCCAGCTGGAGTAACTCAGTGGTTGAACATCGACCTATAAACCAGGAGGTCAGATTTCCAGTCCGGTCAGGGCACATGCCCAGGGTTGTGGGCTCAATCCCCAGGAGGGGGCATGATTCTTTCATCGTTGATGTTTCCATCTCTCTCTCTCTCTCTCTCTCTCTCTCTCCTTTCATCTCTGAAATTAATAAAAAAAAATATTTTAAAAAAATACCTCAGTCAACACAGCCCTTGGTTTCTTCTTGCTCTACTAGCCTACCAGTGGCTTTCTCAGTAGCAATGAAAGGTTAATTGTTCCACGCACTGAAAAATACACCCAGCAAAGCAGGAAAAGGCAAGGAAGTTAGCCAAAGTTTTTCAGAATCCACAAAAATGATTAATATTAATTGATCATATCACAGAAAGTGAGAGAGGAAACACAAATTGTCAAAAATTTTGTCTAATATACCTGGGACGTTTTTAATCCATTTTACTTCCTCAGATCCTTCACTAAAAGTTTCCTTTTTAAATCTATATGACCCTGCAAAGAACATCAAATTCACAGACCAATCATTTTATTTGTTCTACTACTTTAAAGACATCTTCAGTTCTTCAATTCTGCTTCTTTCACATAAACAGGTAAAAGTCAAAAAGAACAAAATCCCATTTTTCGAGAAGCCTATGGATCCACTTCAAATATAAATGGTTATTATTTCAAACTAAGTTATATTAATGTGCAATTTTTTTCCAAAGACCATATTCTTTTATACATTCTAATAATTTCAGTTACATTAACACATTAACAGTAATTTTTTTAAATCACTGGTCATGAATATTTTTATATTATCCAAGAAATACACTTACATCTTGTTTTATCCCTCGAACCTCAAAATTACAGTAAGAATTATTATATCAGGTTAAAAAGCATCTTGACATGCATCTTGTATTAAAAGATGTGATACTGAATAATCAGTTCAAAACCCTATTGACTATGGCTTTTTTCACATTTCAAGTATCAGAAGTCAATGAAAAAAAATCCACTAAAAACTATGTATTTTTTATAAACATGTCCAAATAATATAGATTCATTACGCATTAGACTAACCTCCTATTGAGGTGATAAAGGAAAATGAAATGCACATGTATTATATATATCTAATGAAAAATAATGCCAAAGTGCTTTCATTGACTATGGCTTTTTTCACATTTCAAGTATCAGAAGTCAATGAAAAAAAATCCACTAAAAACTATGTATTTTTTATAAACATGTCCAAATAATATAGATTCATTACGCATTAGACTAACCTCCTATTGAGGTGATAAAGGAAAATGAAATGCACATGTATTATATATATCTAATGAAAAATAATGCCAAAGTGTTTTTTTTTTTTTTTTTTTTTGGTTTGGACATAATAATTTATTAAACCATATTCACAAATGAAGCTCAGAGCTTTTTAAAAATTGCCTTAGAACTCTGTGAGATTACATCCAAGAGCCTAGAACAGGGGTGGGCAAACTTTTTGACTCGAGGGCCACAATGGGTTCTTAAACTGGACCGAAGGGCCGGAACAAAAGCATGGATGGAGTGTTTGTGTGAACTAATATAAATTCAAAGTAAACATCATTACATAAAAGGGTACGGTCTTTTTTTTTTTTTAGTTTTATTCATTTCAAAAGGGCCGGATCCGGCCCGTGGGCCGTAGTTTGCCCACGGCTGGCCTAGAACCAAGTAGAAGAGCACCTTAGAATTGAAGTCTCAGATTTCTACCTTTTTGCCTGTAAAATCATGGATGGATTAATTAACCTATCTGAGCCCCTGATGTCTCATACCCCCACTGGGTACAATGACAGCTATTCCACCCAGTAGTTTGGTGCAAAGGACCCGCAGGAGCTCAGAGGCAGAGATCCTCGTTGGAGTTTTAGGTACTGTTTCTGCTTTCTCTCCTGAATGAGGATGCTGAGTTTGTTCAAGAATGAGGAAAACCCGCAAGAAGCATTCCCTCAGTTGGAACCTCAGAAATGATTAGTAAAAATTTCTTCAGGATAGTAATGTGAGCCCAAATGGAAGAGGTGCAGCGGGAACTCTAATTCTCTCAACTTTGGCAGGATGCTACCTGCCCTTACCTGCCACAGAAAGCCAGGGGCCAGGAAAGGCAGCACTTCATCTTGTCAGCTCTGTGCACCAGCCTCTCGACTTCTTGATTCTTGGCAAGACCAATCGAGGGTATGTCTGAGTGCAGGGTTATGTCTGAGTGTGTGTATGGGGTGGGGAGGAGCGGTTCTTCCCACCACTCCCTGACTCCTATGCAATGTTGCCAGGCATAAGCACTCGGACATATTGTAAATATTAAATAGATGTCATTACATCCTACCTCCATAGGTCTCATATAAACATAATACAACATTTCATTTCCCTGACTCACTGACTCATTAGTCTTCCTCTGTTTCCCATGTCCCTTATATTTAAAGACGGAACTTTGCTAACAGAACTGCCTCCCAAAGGTGTCAGAAGCTAAATTGTGAAAGGTTAATGGTCCAAACTAGAGCATACACCAGTAATTTTTAGATATCCTACCAAGGCTACTCTCCACTGAAGCAGAAAAAAATTTAAATTGACTATACAAATATACATTCATTTTTCAACAGGTTTTCCCTCTAGTGGTATCAGAGAGAGTGGAATGTAGCCCTGATGTCAGTACTGCTGCTCCTGCTTTCTGCCAAGGATACATGTCGCTGTATGATAACAGGCATCAGTGAGAAGTCTCACATCCCTGTCCCTGTCCCATCCTTCTTCTTCTGGACCTTTAAGGGTAAACTTCTCGAGTTTCCTTTTTATAGCCAGATGTAAGCAAATAGCAAATGCCAACATGTATCTCTGGTTTT
Organism: Myotis brandtii; assembly: GCF_000412655.1. Taxonomy (NCBI): domain Eukaryota; kingdom Metazoa; phylum Chordata; class Mammalia; order Chiroptera; family Vespertilionidae; genus Myotis; species Myotis brandtii. Next base: position 2,617,210 of record NW_005361459.1, on the reverse strand, counting down.
CCACCCTTTCTTAGATAAAAGACAGCATCCTCTGCACATTATTCTGCACCATGCTTTTTTTTCACTTAATGACAAGTTCTGGAGGCCTCTCCAGCTGAATACATACAGCATCTCCTCATTCATGTTTGGACTCCTGCATGGTGTTCCATCAAGTGGCCATGACATGTATATATTAGAAGTCACTTACTGATATATATTTGGACTATACACAAGTATTTTGCTATGAAAAATGACGCTGTAACAAACTAGCCTGTTGGGTCAAAGAGTAAATGCTTTTATAATTTTAATAAATATTGCCAAATTGTCCTCTATAGGAGCTGTAGAATTTTGCTACTCCCATCATCAAGGGGGCCAAGGCCACACAAGTAATTAATGAGAAAGCCAAACTAGGTCCCAGGTGAAAATTCAGGGCTCAGCTGATAAAAGACCACCCAGCTTGACCACCCAGTTCTCTGGTAGATAATGCAATAATGGAGCACCCACGGACAAGATCCCCAGATTCCTGCCGTCTTCCTCACCCTTGCTATCTGCTTGTATCTCCTGTCTCTCCCCTAGCCCAGGAAATGGGTGTCTTCTGGACTGACCTGTTGGGGTCCAACCCCAGCAGGTCCAGGGGTTCCCAAAGGTGTGGACGGAGTCGGCGAAGAAGAAATGACACGGAAACAGCGTTCAGTTGATCAGCAGCCTAGCCAGGTTCTCTAGTCAGGTTCTGTCTTTATTCTCCTGTTACATCTGTATTTATACCAGTTGATTTTAATCCTATCCATTCTATTCCATTTGTTATCTCCATTCCAAGGTCACTACTCTATTGTTCTGTTAAACTACAAGGAAGTAACTGAAGGAGATTATCCTAAATAAAGATTATGTAGCTTAAGCGTGATTGTTCGTAGTTAAAGTGATTAACTACCCGCCTGGCACTTAGTTAAGGGGTTTTACTGATTTATTCCCTTCCTTAGTCCTGTTAATCCCTAACTCCAGGGAAAAATCCCCACCTGGGGAAACAACCTTTCTTGGAGAGGTGACCTTGGTTAAAACACATAGCGCTAAGTAGGGGAGCAAACATATTAAGAACATTATGCCATATACACCAGGTCCCTTGAAACATATGCTGTGCAGATGTTTCTTCCCTGCAGCGACTGTGTCAAACAGCAAGGATGGACCGGCTTTCGGCACTGACCGACAGCATGGTTGGCAGTGATGAGGAAGAGGAGGCACATGTAGGCCTGAAGCATCCATGTGGGACTATGCACATTGATTCCATTTCCAAAGCCCACCTCACAAGTAGCACAAAGTCATTCACAACTAACAATTCATTACCCATCTAGGGCCTCACAAACTTGCCAATGTCACCACAGTGACTCTTGAGTGTGTCATATATATCCTATGTGTCCACATAGCCACATACTTTGAGTCCAGTACTACAGACTGCTTCATGGAATAAATTCATTCCAACTACAAAGTTAATGACAAACACCACTGTTCCCTCTCATAGAGGGAAAGAAGGTAATAGAATCTTCTGGTATAGGACCTCAATGGCACACAGTAGAAGATATTAGCACTATTTCAGCCACAATGACTCCCTTGCTAAGACATACACAAAGTGATCAGGGCAATATAAAAGGCTAGCAATTCTCTCACAATTGGTGATGGTATAACTGCTGCCACAGTTATTAGTTCTCCAGTGTGTCGAAGTGTTATTTCAGGCTGTTGCCCTGGGACTCCCACTCATAAGAATCCTTTTGATTAAGGTTTGGATCTTATCATTCCTCCACCTCACAATGGGTTTAAAAATGGAGTGTAACACAATTTAATAGCCTCTCATTCTAAATCTGGGTACGGAGCCCAAAGCATTAAGTGATCCCTCCCTGGCTCCATAGCGAGTGGAAAGGGACAACCTAACAGCAACCTGACCTGGGTGTGAGCCACGGCTACAAGCCCTCTGGTCCTCCATCTTCCTCTCCAACCCATTCACAAAGGATGGTTACATGGACAAGACTTGTAGACAGGAGGCTCACACTCCACCCCACAAATCTGATCACAGAAACTTGGGTGGCTGGGCATAATTATGGGAACAGCAATCATAGATGTAGAATCAAATCCCAGCTCCTCCACATTTAGCCAACTGACTTCAGGCAAGTGTTTTAACCTCTCACTGCCTCAAGTTTGTTTAAAATAAAAATAATACTTACCTCACCAAGTTTTGGAGACAATTCAGTAAAGAAAAGTGTGTAAAAACCTAGCACAGTACCTGACATCTAAAAAATACTCACAAGGTGATTTTTGAATTGAATGTCATCGAAAATCAGATCATAATATAAAATATACCTCATCTTTTTATAAAAATATGAAGAAAAATAAACTTTCTAAATTGCATTCCTAAGGCCATCACCATTTGTTGTTAATTTACTATGGCACTGTGCTAAAATACTTTACATGCCTTCTTTAGTTTAATCCTTAAGCCGATGGAAGGCTGACATAAAACACTGCACAACAATTCTCATTGGTCCCATCTTATAAATAAAGGCATTGTGGCTAAAGCAGTTTATGTATCTAATCTAAGCTAACATGGCTAGTAAATGCCAAGGTTAGAATTCAAAACCAGGTATGTCAGAAAACAAAGCCCTGTGTTGCCCTCGCTAGAACGGACAATGAAAAACTACACTAATTCAGGTTCCCATGCAAAGAGCCCTTAAGAGTCCAAGATAGCACCATCAGTCTCCCAGTTCTTCTGACACATAACAATGACAAGTATGAGAGAGAGAGAGGGAGGGAGGGAGGGAGGGAGGGGAAGAGAGAGAGAGAGCGAGAGAGCAAAAAGGCAAGTCTAAGTCCAAAGACTTAAAAGAAATACCTCAACAAGCCAAAAAGAGACCAGAAACACAAAAATAGACCCAAACATATATGTTCAATTGATTTTAGAGAAAGGAACAAAGGCAATTAAGTGGAGAAAGGATGGTCATTTCAAGAAATGGTGCTGGAACAACTAGATATCTATATGCAAAAAAAAAACAACTTCCATCTATACTTCATACCATATATAAAATTTTTCAAAATGATCATAAACCTAAAATATAAAACTGAAAACTATAACACTTCTAGAAGAAATCAGTACAAAAATATCACCTTTGATTAGGAAACATTTCTCAGAAATCACATCAAAAACATAATTCATAACAAAAAAATTTATTATATTTCATCAAAATTAAGAATTTCTGACCTTTGAGAAAAACTGTTAAGAGAATAAAGACAAGGCACTGAATGGAAGAAACTATTTGCAAATCACATATCTGATAAAAGACTTATATCCAGAACATCTGAAGTTCCAAAAATCAATAATAGGAAAACTGACTTTTTAAATGGGCAAAGGATTTGGGCACTTCACCTAAGAGAACATATATGGATGACAAATAAGCACATGATGCTCAGCATCATTAGTTATTAAGGAAATGTAAGTTAAAATCAGTCAGATACCACTACACAACTATTGAATGACTACAATTAAAATGACCAACCGTACCATATTGGCAAAGATGGCGAGCAATTTCTACTCTCACACAATGCTAGTAGGAATATACAATGGTTCAATCTCAAAATAAGTATACTGAGTAAAAAAAAAAAAAAAACAAGCCAGGTGAAAGAGAATCTATACTGTAGGATTCCACTTACATATACCTAGAAAATATAGAGTAATTTATAGTAAGAGAAAGCAGATCACTGCTTTATTGGTTTAGTAGAAAGATATAACAAATGGGCACAAGGAAACTTTGAGGGTAATGTATATGTTCATTACCTTGATTGTGATGATTTCATCACATTTGCATAAATGTCAAAAGTAAAATTGTAAGTTTTAAAATGTTTAGTTTATTGAAAGCCAATTATAATTCAATAAAGCTTAAAAAAATAAATTAAAAATGGTCAGCATAATAAGCACTTTTCTCAATTTGTTGGATTTTATAATTAGGAAGTCATTTGTGGCCTCAACAGAAATGGTTAAAATCAACTTGACCTGGGTTGAGCAGAAATGGAAAGGCACACGTCATAACATATGGCTGAAAAGAAAAAGGAAGTAAACAAGCTTCCAGAGAAGGAAAGGAGGTTCAGTGATGGCATTTGTTCGTTTGTTTTATTTGGGGATGAGTCTAAATATATTCTAAACTGATAATTAAGGAAATGAGGTTCTGGAGAAAATAATGGAATGGGAATCAAGAAGAATGGGATCCAGAGGTCAAGCAAGCACAAAGTTGACACCCAGTCACCTAAATTTTTGTAATGAAATTAGATGAGTTTACCCTCTGACGGAGACTACGAAAGATGAGACTGTTCGTGGTCTGGAATAACAGAGAGGGATTTGTACCGTGAACTGACCAAAGATAAGAAAAAAGGTCCCTACCAAGGTAGACCTGGCTAAGATGGCAGATCATGATTACAAAATCTGAGCAGACAAGAAAAGCAGAAAGAGTAGATTTGGGTATCAATTCAAGGTTGGGTCTTTAACTAGTGAGTAGAGCAAGTCAAGCGTTCAAAGGACTTAAAGTGATTGATAACAGAGTTTAGATAACCTTGCTTTGATTAGCCTTTGACAGGGCTAGGGCTAGAAGTGAGGCCAGATGACAAGTGACAGGAATGAAGAAACTGAGCTTTCAGTGAACCTAAGGAGTAGAAAAGGAACTTTCCCTCTCCCATAAATCTTAATGTTTTCCAGGTTACCTGAAAAACTAATACAAGTAGAAACAGTATGCAAAGGTGTAGTTCCTGGCACATTAATTAATTGCCTTGATACATTACCCCTAAAATTGTAAGTACTTTTTTTCACTGTACCTCAGGGCTCATAATTTGGTTTCATTTAACATAAAACCTCCAGCAATTTCAACTTCTCATTTCTCTAGTAGGAAATCTATCTGCTATCCCTTTCCCAGCTTTTTAAGTGTATTCCAGTTCAATTCAACCATTGCAGTCTCAAGCTTTCTCCCAAGAGGTTGCCTTATACCAATTCTTTAGACCAGACCAGTGGTCAGCAAACTGCGGCTCGCAAGCCACATGCGGCTCTTTGGCCCCTTGAGTGTGGCACTTCCACAAAATACCACGTGCGGGCGCGTACATACAGTGCGATTGAAACTTTGTGGCCCATGCGCAGAAGTCGGTATTTTGTGGAAGAGCCACACTCAAGGGGCCAAAGAGCCGCATGTGGCTCACGAGCCGCAGTTTGCTGACCACTGGACAAGACAGTTCAATTCTAGTATATCTTTTCTCCATTCAGCAGAAATTAAAGAAAAGTAAGGTTCTGTCTCTCATCATCTGATTCCTAAGGTGATGTCCTATTTTCAGTGAGCCTCTGTACAATGCAAGACACTTGCAGAGAACTTGAGTGTGTCAGCCAGTTCTTACCTAAAAGTGGAGGCTAATTGAACTATATCCAAGAAACAGTGGCAGAGGCAACTCAGCATTGCCTGAACACAACTGCTTAGCTACTTCACTTTCTAGGAGTACTCTGAGAACAACAAACCTCTCCAAATCAGAAAACACCAGACAGCTCAAAAAACCTGATTTAAAGTTTTAAAGTAACATGCTTAATTTTTGTTTAATTTGTCAATTTTAGGAACAAAGTAGAACTAACAACTATAAGCCTAATTATTATTCTTAATCATTTTCATCTTGTTTATGTTTTTTTATAATTTGTTTTTTTTTCAATGACAGTTGACATACAATATTATATTCATTTCAGGTGTACAACACAGTCATTATAAATTTACTAGAGGCCCGGTGCACAAAAATTTGTGCACTGGGGGGGGGGGGCCCCC
>NW_005361459.1:2607170-2610158 GCF_000412655.1 Myotis brandtii | reverse complement strand
CGCCATCACTGGAGCAAGCAAGCCTCCCTGCTCGCTTCAGTGCATGGCTGCCGGCTGCCCATCTTGGCTGACAGTTAATTTGCATAAGGATATGCTGATTAGCCAATGGGAAGGGTAGCGGTCGTACACTAATTACCATGTTTCTCTTTTAGTAGTGTAGATATAATTTACGATCACTTCATTTATACTAACAAGGATTCGTGTCTAGAGGAAAATATGAAATGATATAGAACTCCTGACCAGAACAACATTCACAGTACAGAGCCCAGAAATGTTCTGGTTGAATGGGATCATACATAGGTCCCTGTGGAGGTTGGATTGATAGGCAGGTTATTTTGGGGAATCAACACCTATGGAAGAAAGAGGGTGGCAGCAGGGTGGGGCAGAGGAGAAGACCACGAACTGCAATCAGGCCCAAAAAACTTTAAGAGCTGTGGAGTTGAAACAGCCCATCAGAATTGCCCTAAGATGGGGTAGTAGAGTGTTAGGCCAATATGCTGGGCCTTTATATTCCTGCCACAACCAGTCTTTGGATGTGGGTACCCTAGAAAGGGCATGCCCTTTAGCAAGAAGGCTGCTCACAGCTGAGGCAATTCCCGAAGGACCAGACAGCTGGAGGCCACCTGCACTCCCATCAGCAGGATGCACTCCCATCCTTGGAGGGGACACTGGGAGATGCATGTCAATGACCACCACAAGCTTCTTTTGCTTTTAAACAAATGGGAAGAGACACAACTTGCTCATGGTGACACATCTAGTCAACAGCAGAAGATCACAATCCATTTCTCCTTCAGACTATTCATCTAAACAATGTTATGAGACAAATGCTTTATAAAAGGAAATTGCAATGTTTAGTAAAGAGACTGTGCCAAAGAAGGGTTGTATAAAGCTAAACTAAAATGTCAGGAATCCTAAACCCCTACTTTAGATGCTGTGAAAGAAATGATCTGCCAAATCCCATATAATAAAAGGCTAAGATGCAAATCGACTGAATGGCGAAACGACCAGTAGCTATGGCGTGCACTGACCACCAGGGGGAAGACGCTCAATGCAGAAGCTGCCCCCTGGTGGTCAGTGTGCTCCCACAGGGGGAGCAGTGCTCAGCCAGAAACCGGGCTCATGGCTGGTGAGCGCAGCGGATGTGGCGGGAGCCTCTCCCACCTCCACAGCAGCACTAAGAATGTCCGACTGCCAGCTTAGGCCTGCTCCCTGGGGGAAACGGGCCTAAGCCGTCAGTCAGACATCCCCCAAGGGCTCCCAGACCGTGAGAGGTCACAGGCTGGGCTGAGGGACCACCCCCTGAGTGCATGAATTTAGTGCACTGGGCCTCTAGTCTATATAACAAAAGCCTAAGCGACCATTATGGTGGGATGACCAGAATGACAGGTAGCCATGATGTGTACTGACCACCAGGGGGCAGACACTCAATGCAGGAGCCAGGCTCATGGCTGGTTAGCGCAGCAGTGGTGGCAAGAGCCTCTCCCGCCTCTAAAGCAGCACTAAGGAGCAAAGAGCTGAGCGGTAAGGAGCCTACCGCTAAGGAGCAGCAAGCTGAGCAATAAGGAGCGAGCAGGTGGGCCGTAAGGAGCGAGGGATCCCAGATTGTGAGAGGAATGTCCGACTGTCCGATCCCAGGGGGATCGGGCCTAAGCTGGTAGTCAGACATCCACCAAGGGGTCCCGGACTGAGAGAGGGCACAGTCTGGGCTGAGAGACATCCCCCACCCCCAAACCAGTGCACAAATTTTGTGCATCGGGACCATAGTATGGTATAAAATATAGAAGAAACAATTTAGAAATGTTAGAAATAACAGCAGATTCTACAAGCATAAAGGTTATTTTATTTCTAATTCTAAACTGGTATCTTCTCTTGTAACAGCCTTAGGATGCTGGTGCAATTGAAATGTTAGCAGAAATAATAAACTGCTTTGGAGAGAAAAAAAAAATACAAAAAACCTGAAACAGCTGTAATAACAACAAACTGCCACAAGGACATAATGTGTTCCAATTTTTAATTTTGCTTTCCAAGAACAAAGAAATACGGCATTCATAATTTTTTGAAGTGAAAAGCTTAGACAAATTTGTAAAAGCAAATATAAAAAGACTTGCTGAATAACTTTGAGGCCTGCCGAGGCAGTTCCTATTCATTAACTAATTAAAGAAAGACTGAATTTGAGCTTTTAAATGATCTTTGGTACCCAAAATGTAACTGAATATGATGTAGCAATTAGGACTTTACCACAAACAAGTGATAGGGAGTCAGAGAAAGGAGAGATTCAGAAAGCCATACCACCTAGGAAGAAGTCCAATTTTTTAACACCATAGCTTTTGTAGGCTTCACAGTCTCGGAAGTACTATTTAAATTATTTCTTTCTATCCTTTCAAAAGAGCTAACCTCTAACGTGGGCTCAGAAGTCAGACCGCCCAGGCTAAAACTGCCTGAAATACTTCCAAGCTGTGTGATCTTCACCTGGCACTGTGTTTCTGTGTCTAGGTTCCTTCATCTACAGCATGGAGATTATAACAATACCTACATCATAGGCACAGGTCAAAACAAAAAAAAATCCTTGTAAGAGTGTTTAGCACAGTGTTTTGGCACTGTTAATTATTAGCCCTATTATTGTCATCGTCATTATTATTGTTATTATTAATCTAAATGACATGGGCAGTATTTGTGCCTAGACAGGTCCACCAAGACATTTTTCAAACTGGCACTCCCCCACCACCAATATAAAAAAATGAAATGCCTTAAGTAAGAACAAGGCACTTCTCTTCAGAGCACGGAAGACACAGCCCAAGAGTCTGGAGGGAGCTAATGTTCAGTGTGAACACTATGAGAGGACACAGCACATATTTTCTGTAATATATACCCATCAGCCTTATCTACACTAATAAAAGAGAAACATGGTAATTAGCGTACGACCGATACCCTTCCCATTGGCTAATCAGCATATCCTTATGCAAATTAACTGTCAGCCAAGATGGCGGC
>NW_005361459.1:2599041-2606436 GCF_000412655.1 Myotis brandtii | reverse complement strand
CCTGCCTCCTCAGCAGTGCTAAGGATGTCTGACTGCAACTTAGGTCTGCTCCCCGCTGGCAAGTGGACATCCCCCGAGGGCTGCCGGGCTGCCAGAGGGATGTCTGATTGCCAGCTTAGGTCCAATCCTCCGGGGAGCAGGCCTAAGCCAGCAGGTGGTCATCCCCCGAGGGGTCCCAGACTGCGAGAGGGCACAGGCCGGGCTGAGGGACCCCCCGCCCTCTAGTCCTATATAATAAAAGCCTAATATGCTGAGTGTCCGTTCATCTGTTCAACCAATCAAAGCGTAATATGCTAATGATATGCTAAGGCCGCTCAACCCCTCGCTATGATGTGCACTGACCACCAGGGGGCAGACAGTTGACCAGTCGACCAGTTGCTATGACGTGCACTGACCTCCAGGGGGTAGACGCTCCGACCAGTAGATTAGCTTGCTGCTGGGTCTGGCCGATTGGGACTAAGCGAGGCAGGCTGGACATACCCTGCAGCCCTCCCACGGTCCATCCCCGGCTGGCCAACCTCCACGTCTCTCCCCAGCCCTGACAGTGCACAGGTGGGGTCGCTCAGCCTGGCCTGCACCCTCTCGCAATCCGGGACCCCTCGGGGGATGTCGGAGAGCCAGTTTCGGCCCAATCCCGCAGGCCAGGCCAAGGGACCCACTGGTGCACAAATCCGTGCAAAAGGCCTCTAGTAGTTCATAAAATGAACCTCAGTTTCCTTCCCACCTGCTTAGTATCTACTCTGAGAAGCATCTTAGCAGATGTTACAAACATGCATACACATGGGACAAGCTCACCCACCCCTGCCAACAACTGCTCCATTAGAAATATACTCAGCAAAGAATGCACAGGGGCTAGGCAAAGATGTGCGGCTACTGCATCTTTAAGGATTTCCAGGGTGTTTTGGCTACTGTGTGTATGGGGTTCAAAATGATCTCATAGCTAGAAAGAAAAAATAAAAGACTTTGTTAACAGGTAGACTTTAGTGCATATGAACAACATGTATCTATTCTCCAAACATGAGATTTTTTAAGGCCATTCCACAAAAAAGGGAGATTTGAAGATTTATAAAATAGCAACTCTGATCTGTAATGAAATCTGAAACCTAAAAGTCTAGTATTTTAAAAATAAAGCAAACATCTGCCTGAAGTAGGGACATTATAACTTCACTGCCATTTCAAGTTAAGATTGTTAATTCTTGACCATGGGCATGATGGATATCACAGTCAGAAAAATTATATACTATAGAAACGGTTTTTTATAAGGAAAACTGCTATCTGGAAACTTTCATCTCAATGCATGGTTTTGAAAGCTATTCAAATACAAATATTAAAAATAATGACACAGAAAAGTCCAGGACCATATTCAGAGAAACGTGTATGCTCCAAGCCCCTGGTAATGTTTTATAATCTTTACAGGTTCTAGCAAATTATGTACTTTTTAAAATAGTTGCTGGTGCTCAGAGAGAATGTGGAGGCCACCATCAACACCAAATGGACGGCTATGCCATAGTCTGAGGTAAAGCTACATTTCATTACACAAAATTAAGAGAAATCAGCCATAACTACTGTCTTTGACTATATTACTATTCCTTCATATGCTTGCTGCTTTTATTTCCTTGTCATAATTTTCCTTCCCTTCCTTATTCCTTCATTTGTTTCATATTAACACATTTATATATTTTCTTTGTAAAAGTCATCTTAGAAAGTTAGAAAACTGAGGTCTAAATCACTAAATGACCTGTTCAAGATTTCAGAGTAAATGGATGAAGGAGAATTTTAATTTTTCCAATTCCACACTACTGTTTCTCAGTGGTCATGAGATTTATCTGTTAACCATTTTCTGCCTTCCTCCTCTTCTTTTCCTCATTCCTTCTGGCTCTACAGCTTCAGGCTTGTTCTCAATGACTAGTGCAGCCGTGGGCAAACTACGGCCCGTGGGCCGGATCCAGCCCGTTTGAAATGAATAAAACTAAAAAAAAAAAAAAAGACCGTACCCTTTTATGTAATGATATTTACTTTGAATTTATATTAGTTCACACAAACATTCCATCCATGCTTTTGTTCCGGCCCTCCGGTCCAGTTTAAGAACCCATTGTGGCCCTAGAGTCAAAAAGTTTGCCCACCCCTGGACTAGTGTCAAGTCTGGAGCACATGCCGAGCACTGGAGGAGGCCCTTCTGCTGTGTGCTCCTACCACACACTATTTCCCTGAAACAGCATTCAAGATTCATGACTCCTTGAAACTTATTCAATATTGTAATACCTTCAACGTAGTAGAAATCCAGTGGTACTTCCTGCTCAGAAAAGTAAAAGTCCACCCCAAAAGAGAGCTCAGATGACCCCAAAAAGGCATCTACTCCAGGACTTAGCATGAACTCCAGGAAAGGGTCCTGGTGGGAGGACATCTGAGCTGACACTAGAGGATAAGTCAGAATTAGCCAGGTGAAGGAACTGATGGTGCTAAATGGAGGTATGATGGGAGGTGATGGGGGGTGGGGTGGGGAGAGGAGTGAGGCTGTGAAAAATAACAAAGAAATAGAAGAAACAGAAATTCTAGTTATTAGAGAAGCAATTACCTGTCTATCTAACTATGAGGCAGTTTCTAAACCTTACAAACAGCAAATCATTTTATGACAGAAATGTGCATAGCAAGACATAAATAAGGAGAGCTCTAACAAGTCTCTCCATAGATTGACAATGAAAACATTCAGATAAGCCTGAATCTCTCCGTAAAGTTACTAGACATTAAACACTTTCTCCCCTAAAATACTAGAAATCCCTTCTACCAAAACCTGCTTCAAAAATGGCCTGAACAATATAATCTATCTCCCTGCACTCCAATGTTAACTAGATGATACTACTTCTAAAAATATCATAATACTTTCCTTTTATCATGAAAGTAAAGAGAAACTGGCTATAATAAAATGTTCACATCAGTAATCACTATCTGAAACCTATTTCACCATTACATTATAACATTTGAATATGAAATATCTCAAACCAAGAGACAGAAATAGAAAATAGCAAATATCCATACACCCACTATTCAGTTTCATCAATCATAACATTTTTCATATTTAATTTATCTTCTTTATTTTAATAAAATTCTATGAACACACTTGAAGTCTGGTTTGTACTTCTTTTCTAATACCATTCCTCCATCTCCTAGAAAAAAACACCCACTAGCCTGAAGCTGATATACTTTTTTAAAATGTATATATATTTAAAATACACAGGGTTAGTTAGTGATTTCTTAAATATTACATGAACTATGCATTTGAGAATATGAAAGTCTAGATTTTCTAACAAGTCTTGCTAAAACAGGGCATTAGAAACTTAGTAAATTATAATTAGAATCCTTTTAAATACACAGTTGAGTTCACAGGTAAGTAGGGGAACCTGAAGGTGTGAAAAAACAGAGATGAATCAAGACTGAGTACCGGAGTTCCAGCTGGGGTTGGTAGCTGAGACTCCTACACAGGACCAGGACTTTCTACTACCTCTGTTTTTCTATATCTTTGTCAATATTTACAAATGCTAGATTTTAAAAAATATTTCTATATATGAAAGTGCAAAGGATAGCTAATGGTGGATTTCATTTGCATTCCCCTGATTACTAATAAGGGTGAGCATCTTTTTAGGTATTCATTAGTCCTTTAGCTACATCATTTGTCACATTCATTTTCACCCATATCTCTCTTAAGTTGATTTTCACTTGTTTATTTGGAGTTGTTTAAATATTCTGAATACTTACTCAACATATTACTACACTCCCACTAAATGGTTAAATTTAAAATGACTGATCGTGTCAAGTGTAGTTAAAGAAGTAAAGCAACTAGAACCTTCATACACAAGTAGAAGGAATGTAAAATTACACAACCACTTCAGACAACGGTTAAGTGACATCGCAGAAAGTTAAAATACACCTACCCTATGATCTAGCAATTCAACTGCTAGGTATTTATTGAAGAGAAATGAAAACATAAGTCCATACAAAGAAGATTTACTTGTAATAGCAAGAGACTAGAAATAACCTAAATGTCTATCAATGGGTGGATAAATAAACAAACTATGGAATGGAAGGCTTACCAACAAAAAGGAATAAGCCATTGACATACAGTGCAATATGGATGGATCTTCAAATAATTATGCTAAAATAAGCCACCCCCTCAAAAAAAAAAAACGTACACATTACAGAATTCTATTTATATATATCTAACAGCTGCAAACTAATCAAAAGTGACAGAAAGCAGTTCTCTAGCTGCCTGGAGTGAGGAGATGTAGGGAAGGGCATGGGGCAAGAAGAAACTTTTGGGGATGATGAACATGTTTATTATCTTAATTCTGCTGGTGTTTTCACAAGTGCACGCCTATGTCAAAACTAATAAAATTGTGTAAATACATTCAGTTTATTGTATGTCAAGTTTAGCAGACTGTGAACTTTAAATACGTTTAGTTTATTTTTTGTCATTTATACCTCATAAAGCTGTTCTTATAAAAATTTCACAAGAATAAGAACTAGCTTAGCTTCTGTCTTTTAAACATTTTTAAATTGTAGGTCTCATAACCTACTCTTTATAGCTTTCTAAAAACAAACAAAATATTATTTCAAGGAAGCCATAAATAATTGGAAGGGGGTACATAACAAACAAATATTTTCTTAGGGCCTGGCCAGTATGGCTCAGTGGTTGAGCATCAACCTATGAACAGGAGGTCATGGTTCGGTTCCAGGTCAGGGGACATGCCCGGGTTACGGGCTCAATCCCCAGTAGGGAGCATGTAGGAGGCAGCCGATCAATTATTCTCTCTAATCATTGGTGTTTCTTTCTCTCTCTCTCTCTCCCTTCTCTGAAATCAATAAAAAATATATTTTAAAAAACTTTCTTAGAGAAATAATCAAGAGCAAGTAATTAAATAAAACTGAGTCCAGCTCTTAAAAAATACTATTCTTCCTCTATGAAATTCACTCTTCATATTTTTGCTGTTGACAGTAGTGATCAATATATAAATATGTAAAACTTTCCACTAGTTAAGAACAGTGGTTAAGAATGGTTAGGAATCTTGGTTAAGAATCTTGCCTCACATGAATGGACCTAGAAGGTATTATGCTAAGTGAAATAAGTCAGTCAGAGAAAGACAAATGCCATATGATGTCACTTATATGTGAAATCTAAAGAAAAGAATAAACAAATAAAATTAAAACATTTTTATTTCAATTTTATTTAAACAACTTTACTTCAATACTGATGGTAGCCTGAGGGGAGGGGGTTTGGGGGACTGGGTGAAAATGGTGAAGGAATTAAGAAGTACAAATTATAGTCACAGAAATGTAGAGTACAGCGTAGGGAATGTAGTCAATAATCTATATATATAAAAGGCTAACATGCAAAGTGTCCCCTTGGGAGTTCGACTGGGAGAACAGGAGTTCAATTGCTCACTATGACGTGTGTTGACTATCAGGAGGCAGAGCGGAACATGGCGGGTGACCAGCGGTGGCAGCGGGGCACTGAGGGAGCAAAGGAAGAAGGAGGTGAGGAGGCAGGGGGGAACCGCGTGGTAGTGGCACAGGTGGCGAGGGAACAAGGGGGCAGGGAGGCGTATAAAATGATCGGCCCTGATCGGCCCTGATCGGCCCTGATCGCCAGCCAGGCCTAGGGACCCTACCTGTGCACGAATTTCGTGCATCAGGCCTCTGGTATTATAATAATTATGTATGGTGGGTATTAGACTTATCGAGGTGATTACTTTGTAGGTTATATAGAAGTATAACCACTATCCTGTATACCTGAAATTAATATAATATTGAATGTTAACTGTAACTAAAGAATGTTTAATAAATAAATGAGAAAAGCAAAAAAGAGAATATTGCCCCATCATTCAAGTCTGACCTAATGACAATATAGTTATACAAGAACACTAATCAGTCTGTACACATTCTCACTACTGATGAATGACATGATTTTAATCCATTCTCATTCTTATTACAGCATATCATCATTTTTTCTTTCTCTAGTTAATTCTATTTTCATATACTCCTGCTCCTCACAGGAATGAACCTGGAAATCCATAAGTTCTACTTCACTATAGACCTGAACGATTAAGCCACAACTTAGACCAAAAAAATCTAGACACAGCTATATTAATGACTTAAGGATGATGGTAATTACTGAATATGCAAGGCCCCAAAGTCAAAGGCATTTGAGTACTTACCATCTCCAAAAAGATGTGTCACAAGCCTCGTAAGTGTTTGCTTAAGGTCAAACTCTACGAGCTTCATGGCCTCCATGGTATGCGTCTCTTGTTTATGGGCAGAACGAGAACTTTGTTCAAAGAGCTGCAGGCTTTCTCCATCCTTTACACCAGCAAATAACTATAAACATAAGGAATAATATAAATAAATAAAAATAGTATCCTGGTTAGTCTATATCAAAAAACCATAATGTGGGAGTAAAATCCACTGTCTTATAGCCAATGAACATACTCAAATTAACATTCATTCAGTACCAACTTTGAATAAAAACACTGTGCTAGTGTTTAGGGAACGGACAGTGTTTAGGGAATTAAAAGATACTGTTCTGATCTTTGCTGATCTCTCATTTTACTTTTGTGTTAACTTATAACCATTTCCTCACAAGAGACATTACCCTCAATGTTAGTGGAAATACCAGTGAATCAGGCTTTCAGACTCTAAAATTATATCCCCGACCATGCCACAGTGTCCTTAGAATATGTGCTGAGACTACGTAGGAAGTATAGTCTAGAAATTAAATCCTGTGAAATCCACAAAGGCAGGAAGTATGCTGGACTTTGCTAACCCTGTATCTCCAGAGCCCAGGAACCGGCTTGAAGCATATTTCTGCCACTTACTATCCAGATAAACTCCAGCAAGTGACAGGGTAGCTAAGCCTCAGGTAATGCTTTGTAAAGTAGGAATAACAACACTAACTTAAGACACTTTATAATAATTAAATAAAATAATGAAAAGTATAGAGCACCTGGCACAATGTAATGGCTAAATAAATTTTCCTCATTATAATCACAATCATAATTATTAACCACAGCTATCTACTTATATAAAAACCCTGGGTGGTGTTCACCACGACCAGAACTGCAACCAAGCGGAAGGAAGTCAGTCCTGCAGGGGTTGTCTTGGCAACGGCTGCGCCCTCCGGGAGCTGTTTCCTGGAGCTGTTTCCTGGAGCTATTTCCTGTAAGGGCGGAGTTTGAGGCAGGAACCTGCCCTCGGAGCATGGAGGCAGATCTTTATAAAGTGTGCCGCGCCAGCACAGCCAAGGGTGAACCTGAGTGGGGGCGGCTAAAAGGCTTAGAAAAGACAGACAAGAGAATGAAAGCTGGGTCTCTGTGGGACACTGCTTCTCTGAGAGACAGCAACCAC
>NW_005361459.1:2565389-2597843 GCF_000412655.1 Myotis brandtii | reverse complement strand
TCATGCCTCTGTTGTTGTTATATCCTTTTGTTACTGTTTATTTATTAATAAATTTATATATTATTTTCATATACATTTTACTAATTTCCTTTCATCTCTCACACTTCTATTATAGAGAAAGGGCAAATAGCAATATTAAAATATCTCTGCTAATTAATTCCCTTTTTAAAAAAATATATTTTATTGGTTTTTTACAGAGAGTAAGGGAGAGGGATAGAGGCTTAGAAACATCGATGAGAGAGAAACATCGATCAGCTGCCTCCTGCACACTCCCCACTTGGGATGTGCCCACAACCAAGGTACATGCCCTTGACCAGAATCAAACCTGGGTCCCTTGAGTCCACTGGCCGATGCTCTATCCACTGAGCCAAACTGGTTAGGGCAATTAATTCCCTTTTAATGTGCATGAATTTCGTGCACTGGGCTACTAGTTATTATTCATAAGCTTCTTTACCACTAAAATAGTAACCCAGTCTTTAACAACAAAGCAGATCTTTACCTGCTAGGAGACTGACTCAAAGAGAACAGAGCAAATCAATCTACTATTCTTTCTACCTAATGTCTCATGAAATAAAATTTTAAAATTTTAATAAAGTAATAAATTAACTATTGTTTCTAGTAATATTAACAAGACCTCCTGATTGATCTACTAAAAATGTCAAAAATTCTTAAAAGCACTTTAGAAGTAACACAATAGAAAGCACAAAGGCAGAGAGAAATATTGAGAATAGTGCCTATCCAATGTACCAACTGAAAAACTGAATATTGGTTGTGATAGCTACCACAGCAAGTGAGGCCAAAGTAAAAGTCCACAGTGTCTGACCAAGTTGGGTGTCAGCTAAATAGCCCTAAAGGACTTATTCTCATGATAAGGATGAAAATTAAACCAGTTCTTGTATAGACTTATAGTCAAGTGTCACATTACCTGGGTACACAGAGAGAACTTCAGGCTATGAAAATGAACTAAGGCAATTGCAAAGTAGCAGTTCTTCTAAGTATCCAGCAAAATCAAACACATCATAATTCTGGGAGTTTACTTTTGCACTACAGGCTTCAATTATTCATTATGGCCAATACTAGAGGCCCAGTACACAAGATTCCTGCACTCAGCGGGGTGGGGGGATACCCTCAGCCTGGCCTCCTGCACCCTCTCACAGTCCGGAAGCCCTCGGGGGATGTCCAACTGACGGCTTAGGCCCGCTCCACAGGGAGTGGGCCTAAGCTGGCAGTCAAACATCCTTAGCACTGCCGCAGAGGCAGGAGAGACTCCCACCACCTCCACTGCGCTCACCAGCCATGAGCCTGGCTCAGCGGTTCTGGCTGAGCGGCACAACCCCTGTGGGAGTGCACTGACCACCAGGGGGCAGCTCCTGCGTTGAGCGTCTGCCCCCCTGGTGTTTAGTGCACATCATAGCGACTGGTCATTTTGCCATTCAGTCGATTTGCATATTAGTATTTTATTATATAGGACTAGAGGTATGGTGCACAAAATTCGTGCATGGGGTGGGGGTCCCTCAGCCTGGCCTGCGCCCTCTCCAATCCGGGACCCCTCGGGGGACGTCCGACTGTTGGACATCCTTCTCGCAATCCAGGACTGCTGGCTCCTAACCGCTCACCTGCCTGCCTGCCTGATCGCCCCTAACTGCCCTCCCCTGCCAGTCTGATCGCCCCTAACCACCTCTGCCTCTGCCCCCGCCACCATAGCTTTGTCCAGAAGGAAGGCAAGATGACTGGAAGATGTCCGGTCAACCCGGTCTAATTAGTATATTATCCTTTTATTAGTATAGATAGTTTTAGTAGATCAATCAGAAGCACTGGCATGTCTGTGCAAGTACAGAAAACATACCAAAAATATTAGGAGAGGACGAGTATAGTTGAAGAAACAAATCTAAAATATAGTGATGTTTCCCAAAGAGCAGCACACATTCTATTAAGATTTAGGGAGGCATAGAAATAAATACTTTAACATTTCTATGTTAATTTAATTGTGTACTAGAAAAATATCCCATATCACACACATAATTAACAGATAGTATAACTTAAAACAGTGCTAAGTAAAAGTAGTCAGTCACTTTAAGATTATTTGAAAGAAAACTATTAAGATCTAATAGAATACACAAAATACAGGTACTGTATATCCAAAAAAAAATACCTATAACATACACTAAAGACCAAAGTTTAGAAAACTGTGATAGAAGGAAAAGCATTAATTCATTAGGCCATCTGCCCAATATAGCACAGGAGAATAAGACCATGAAAACAAGTCAAATATGTCTAAAGGAAATATAAATTAGAACTAGAAGGGACTTTAGAGATCAACTAAGCCAGTGGTTCTCAACCTTGACTGCACATTAGAATCACCTGGGAATCTTTTTAAAATCATCTGAGGCCCAGAAATCAGGATTTTAAAACGATTCCCAGGTGATTCTAATGTTCAGCCAAGGTTGAGAACCACTGAACTAAGCCAACCCCAAATAAGGAAGTGAAATCCAGAGAGGTGAAGATCCAGACAAGCTAAAATCACTTAGCCATTTAGTTCACCACGCTGGGACTAAAAACATCCAATCTTTGATTCCAGGGAGATTTAAGTGGCTGCCTCTCACTTAAATTTATGTTTGAGAGACATCCACTGTTGATGAAGTTAAAGTAGATATCCATTAATTGGATACAATAGGCTGTGTTATTTGTTTTTCTACTAGGATTTCTTCTGTTTCTCTGACATTTTCTCAAGTGTCCTTGCACAAACCCAAATGACCCAGAACACAAATTCCACTCCTACTGCAACTGCTTAGAGAAGCCAGGGAAAGTAGTTCACAAATACGAATACGAAAAAGCAGGTGCAAAAAATTAATTCTAATCAGGCTTAAAAAATAAAAGTGGACTGCAAAAGGCAATTAAATTTAAAATTTAGAATGACAAAAGAATTTTTTGAAATGGCCCAGACTTTAAACAAATATCTTAAAAGCAAATGGTCAGAAGAATAATACACATCTATATAAAATCCTGGCCAAGTGTAAATGGGGCTTGGATGACAGAAAAATTTTAAGGCGTTTCTTAGGACTTCTCAAAGCAGTCATTTTTCTATTCAGCCACTTTAAAATATCCATTGGTCATTGGTTTAATCTATACAACCTGCTTTACATATGGATGCTAAATGCTTACCCACCCTGTCTCTGATTTCCTATGGTAGATGAAATGACCCTATAACAAACTGTGCTGCTGCTGCTGCTGCTACTGCTGCTTGCATTACCATGGCTAACAGTTATTGATCATTTACCATATTTGCTATTTTATTGGGTGCTTACCTTACTTACCTCATGATTTTATTTAATTCTCACAATCCTTATTATTTTCCCATTTCTCAAATTAGAAACCTGGGGTTTAAGGAAGTTAAAACTTGACACTATTACACAGTAAGTTTGTAGAGCCTGAGTTCCACCCCAAATCTGACTCACAACTGCATCTTCAAGGCTTCACAGTTATTTCCAGGACAACATAGAGATTATCATCTCTTTGGCTTCAGTGTAGAAAGCACCTACAGAGTCAGGTGGATGGGATTAAGAACTGAACATAAAACATGAAGAAAGAGGCACTGCAGTGGTTTCACACACTGAGACTGCTTTGGGCACCCTATATAACATAGTGATGGTTTATCCTAATTAAATTTTTTTTGTGCAAGGTAAATAAACCCTTCAAAAATGATAATTAAGGTTTGCTTTTAGAATGCATTAACATGTGCAACTGCATCAATGTGAACAGTCATTTGAGGGTTGCTCTGAAACCAAATGTGAGTTACAACAATGTTCTACATCATTAACAGGAAGGCATTGTATGGTAGAGGCCATATCAAGTCTAGGGAGGCTGATATTTCTGTGGTGTTATTATAACACCAACAATCGATACAGGGTAGCTCAGTCATTCCCTCCTTAACTAGAGGAAAAAAGAGAACCAAAGGACAGCAGTAGTAGAAATGTGGAAAAGAAATGCTTGAAAGTTGAACAAGTAAATACTCTTCATACAGATGAGAAAGGGAAGAAACATTGCTCAAACCCAAAAGTGGTTCAGAAGAAACCCTCCAGAGGGAAAAGACATGAGTTTCTGATATTGTTGCTCATTTTATAAAGCTCTAAAAGGTGACATGGCATAGAAAATAATAAAGATAAAACCTTAATTTAAGCAGTCCCTGTGGTGGCTGGGGGCTCATAAAAGGCAAGGTCCTTCAAGGGTACCCAATAGGAATATTTTAAGCATGTGAGATTCACAGGGGCACAAATTCATTGCATTTTAACTTAATTTTTGCTGATGAGATAATTCCACCTTCCAGCCTGAGATACTTGAGCCTAGGCAACAGGTTTGAGGGCTACTAGCCTAACCTCACAGTGAGAGAAAAAATTACGCTTGCTTTCTAAATAACCTAAAAAAAGATAAAGTACTGGAACAAGAAATTGTGGCAGCAGTGTCAAGACAACATTTAAAAAGGTAAATCAGAAACAGATATAATGTTTACAGATTACAAACATTTCTGCATTATAACATCAAAACAAATATAAGGTCAACAGCATTTGAAATTTTCAACAGCATTTGAAATTTTAACTAGTTTGTAAGCCAATCAGCCATACTATATCACCAATTCAGTTAATTTTAGGTTCATAAGTCAATCTTTGCCTGAGGTAATAGAGCAGAAGTCTAAAGTCTATGGGGCAGCCCTTAACAGCATACTTGCTCTGAACAATATCCAATGCAAGTACAAGTAACATGAGTATTGAAGAGACAATCCTATATAATAAAAGGGTAATATGCAAACTGACCGAACGGCGGAACGACTGGTCACTATGATGCGCACTGACCACCAGGGGGCAGACGCTCAACACAAGAGCTGATCCCTGGTGGTCAGTGCCCTCCCACAGGGGGAAGCCGGGCTCATGGCTGGCAAGCGAGCACAGAGGCGGTAGGAGGAGCCTCTCCCACCTCCACAGCAGCACTAAGGATGTCCGACTAATGGCTTAGGCACGTGGGGATTGGGCCTAAGCCATCAGTCGGACATCCCCCAAGGGCTCCTGGACTGAGAGAGGGTGCAGGCTGGGCTGAGGCACGAATGTCGTGCACCAGGCCTCTAGTTGAAGATAATGTTAATGGAAAAATACTGCTGGGTGATACAGCCAAACAAAATAGTTTAAATAGACAGGATGAGTACAAGAAAGAAATGAGGTCATAACTATGATTCAGATAGTGCACACCAGCATTTTAATAAAGAACAAGGGGCAGGGAGTGAAAGGAGCAGGAGCAAGGAGGAAAGAAAGAGGAGGAAGAGGAAGAGAAAAAGAGGAGGAAGTGGAGAGGAGGAGGGAGGGGAGAGAATAGGGAAGAAAAGGAAGAGTTTTAAAACCTCAATAATAGTACTTAAATAACATTTTGAGGTTGATGTGTTTTGTCTTAGAATGAAGCTATGCCTACAGTCTTAAAACATTTCTGCAAAATTATATTTTTAAATGTTTAATTTAGCTGTATAACTCTATTAGAAAGAATCTGATCAAGAGATTACCAGTTTAATTAGATGGTTTTTAAACAATAGTCTCTGAGTAAAAAGTAAAGATAATTCCTTGGCAGTTGGGGTGTGACACAATAATAGAGCTGAGAAGGGAAAAGCTAAAGGTGCCCACAGAATACAAGTTGTTAACGAGTTTTGTTTTGAAGGATTTTGAAATATCCGGGGCTAGAAAGTGCATGCCAGACAATAAAAAAAGTGACTTGGAGAGAAGAGACAGGCTCATTTAAAACTTTTCAGAATGATTTCACAGCAGATTACATGATATCAATGCTCTCTTCATTCTTGCAAAATTATCAGCAAATTCCATATCACTCATAATTACTTTGTTATAATTGGACTCTAACAGCAAATAAAAGAGGTTCCTCGCTCTGTGTTCTGCTGGGTGGGAAGTAAAAACAGATTGTGCTAGTAAACACTAATGTGATGTTCAGCAGAAGAGACCTTTTATAGCTCAAAAATGATGGGCCAGTATAAAACCAGTGCCATCTAGAGAGGGTGTATGATCTTAGCACCAAAATACCGCTCTTTTCATTATTTATTACTCATGAATCCATTTTTAAATTTTTAAAAGATTTTTTTCTAACAAACTGTATTTACTAGATAACACCTTTTTTTAAAGACACATATAACTGACACCAGGGTTATACTCACATGATAAAATTCAAGTTGGGTATTTATTTTTCTTTGCGTCCTGTTTCCCCCTCAACTATATGATTTCTTGGAGACAAGACAATCACAAAGACAGTAAGAGAGATTGTTCAAATTATCGATTCAACTCATGTTTCTGAATTATCAACAGGCAAGTGCTCCTCTCACTGCCAAAGATAACTGAAAAGGCCACAGCAAGAAGGTTTAGAAATACAGACAAAAATAAATATACAAAAAATTTGTTCACTAATTAATATACATACTAGTCAGGTGTCAATAATAGGGGAAACTGAGTGTAAGATACACAAATACTCTTTGTACTGTCTTTGTAATTTCTCTGCAAACCTAGAACTATTCTAAAATAAAAATATTATTTAAAATTTGAATATAAGGACCATATACTCCTCTGATTGAGATCAGCATGCTAAAGAGAGACAAATACCCAAACAGCAACATTTCAAAATCTTACTGTGAAAGAAGACAGGTTTTTTTAGACCAACTTAGGAGCAATAGGAAAGGGTTCTGTATAACAGGTGTGACCTCAAGAATAAGGAACATCATCACAGTGCCTTGAACACAGCAGATGCTTTGCTCATTTCTTTTTAATTACTTAATTAATTTAGAACTGCCTCTTTAAGCATGTGCTGAGTTAAGAACTAAATCTCAGAGAAGGAAGTGTTAGTTTTTCTCTCCAATTAACTTCAGAGACTACTCTCATGGTTTATCTCACTCCTGAAAATGTCTATCCCACCTACTTTCACCAGGGAGGAAATAAAATTGGTTTTGCTTTCTTCCTGAGAAAAGAGAAGTCATCAGAAAAGAGAGTCCCCAACCTCTAGCCTTCTATTCCCATTCATAAATGCATTTGTCTCTGTAGTCATGCTTCAAACCTTCCTGCCCACCGTAAACGGGGCGGGGGGAACAGGGGGACTATATGCCTTTCTCTGGTCAGGCTCTGGACATGACTAACCCCTCTCCCAAAGACTTGATTACACCCAATCTCATCACTTTGCCTCCTCAAAATTCTTAGAAATCATCCCATGTCCCCTATACCTTTAATCTCTCTTCTGGCTGTTTTTCCTCAGTAAACATATTCAATTTTCCTGTTAAACAATCCACAAACAAAACTCCCACTAATCCCAATTCATGGTACAGACTACCCTCTCTCCTCTTCACAGTTAAGTTGGTCATTCTTCACAGTGTCACCCACCTTGCTTTGCTGTCATTAAATGTTTGTATCCCACAGGCCTTATTTTCAGCTTTGTACTCTTCTAACTCTGCTTACTCTCCCCTAGATGGAAGCAGCTAAAATCCTAGCTGCAACCAACACCTGTATGCTGATGGATCAGAATCTCCATCTCCATCCTTGACGACTGTGCAAGGGCCCAGAGACATACACACCTGCCTCTGGTCATCTCCATCTGCAAATCCTCCAGCTAAACAGATCACAAACTCAACTAGCTCTCATGCATCACAAACCCCAGAGCATTTCTCCTCCTGAGGTCCCTAACCTTGGAAATGGTACCAAGAAAGCAAACCAAATCAAATGCTTTTCCTTTTCTCACCCTTCCCTACATGCAACCACCAAAGCCAGAAGATTCCACCTCTTTAATACTGTCAAATCCAACCTTTTCATATCTGTCATCCCACCATTTTTTTGCCTTGGTTTCTTGGATGATTATAAATAATCTTGTAATTAGTCTCACCATCTTCATTCTCTCCCTACACTGCTCCATGCCATAGGCTATTCTGCAAAATCCTTTTTCTAAAATGCCAATCTGCATCACTCTTATGCTTAAAAATTATTAAAGACTTCTCATTCTTTTTAAACTAAAGCTAAAATTCCATAAGGTTACCTACAAGGCCTTTCATGAAGCAGTTTATACCTCTGTCTCTCACTTCAGTTCCTATCTCTTGCCCCTGCTCCAGCAAGTTCACAGTACATGGTTCAGGAATTCATGCCACTCATTTTTATCTTCATGCATTCAAATCTGCTACTTCCACTACCTGGAACACAGCACCCCTTCACTGCCTGGATCACTTCAAATTTCTCTTTAAGATCCTTTGGTAAGGCCCACATGGCATGGCTCAGTGGTTGAGCATTGACTGATGAACTAGGAGGTAACAGTTCAATTCCCGGTCAGGGCACATGCCTGGGTTGCAGGCTCAATCCTCATTGTGGGGTGTGCAGAAGGCAGCTGATCAATGATTCTCTCTCATCACTGATGTTTCCATCTCTCTCCCTCTCCCTTCCTCTCTGAAATCAATTTTTAAAAAAATTTTAATTAAAAAGATCCTTTGATAAGCCTTCTATTATTAACCCCAGGGATAAAAAATTCCTTTTTTTTTGCAAACAAAAGGAATAGCACTTAGGAACTTATTTTACAATAACCCTGTTTAGGATGAGGTTTCTAAGAACACATGGTATCTAAACACAAAGGCAATCTATATCCAATTCAACTCAACCAAAACTTGTCACTAAGCAGATCACATCTGAGCCCCAGGGACAAGCCAGTCACTTGGAGAGTGACAGATAAAGCCTGTAACTCTGATGAATACAGCCCTCATATATTTGCAGACCCACTGTTTATTAATTCTTGGTTCACAGAGAGAGAGAAATAAGTAAGAATCACTTATAAAAATAAGCACGTTCACATATCTTACCACAGAAATCCCCAAGCCTTCATTTCCCCTGAATGCAGCAAGCAAATTCAATTACATTATTAAAATCCAACTAAAGCATTTCAGCAAATATTAAGTATTCAAATCACTTTGGAGGAAGAATCGGATGTCTTAGTGAGATGAATAGACAGACATATTAAAGGGAATAACAGACTTATTCAAGTGGATTTCAGCTGCTAATTTCCACAGATTTTAATTTCTTTAAACAACTGGCCCTACTTGAGATCTTCTACTGTTCATCATTTGAGAAGACTTGTGTTTGAAAGGGCCCAGTTAAATACAACTCTGTCCTCAGGACTCTGTGGGATGTCCATTCCTTTTTTAGCTAATTGATATTGAATCAGTTTTGTCATTCCCTGGATTTTTGTAACACCACCTGCCAATTAATCAGGTTATAGAGATTAGAACAGGGGAGGGAATGCATCAAAGCTCTGCACTGCAGAAGCAGACTTTATTGTCCCCTGCTGTTTGTCTTATTTCCTCTCCTCACAAGGAACTTTGTGCCACTGAAATAATGGGAAGATTTGAAACAGTCAATGTTCTGTGGTGAAAGATGTTACAAAAACAAAAAAACAAACAAAAAAAAAACATTGGTGGTAGAAAGGCAACTTTTGCCAGGCTGGCAAGGATGCTACAAAAGACAAGAGCCTCAAGTCTGAAATGGACAAATTCCAAAGGTTTCAGAAGCTTTCCCAGGGAACCACCCCTTACCCCCACCCCGAGTCCCCCCACCCTGCACTAGACCTTCATTTGCAAACTCGAACAGATCCTGCTGGACAGCATGGTCTTTCCAAATCTTCCCTCATGAAGCCTCCAGGACAGAAACTTTCAAGATGAATATCTCATAGAGGCTACTGAGTTTCTTGCTTAGTGAAAGAATCCTATGCCCTCAAGAATATACTCAGAATAGCTAGTTGGTGCCCATGTGACTCCTCAGGGCTGTTTTCCTGGCAGGCCCAGCGGCACTCAGCTGTAAAGTCGGTAAATTATCAGTGATTTCTGCCTCCTCCCATGCCCCAAAGATCTGTGGATCCCCAAAATCTGGTCAGTTGGTTTACTTGCTTTTTCATCTCTAACATATTATAACATGTACATTTTTTAGCACTTTTCTTCTACTGGGGCTCTCCTAGGGGTACTGATGGAAGAAGGAAATAGACTAATATCCTGCCAACGTCTAGCCTATACAGAGAAAAGATCAGAAACTTACATCCATCAAAGCAAGGAAGTTACATGAAGCTGTGCACAAACTACATGAAAGATTCAATATCTGGATGAGTTCAGGCAAAAAGCAACAATGGCAACAATAAAAAACACCCTGTCCTGGTGTGAACTGGTTCTCATGACAACCACCATTTAAAGGAGAAAACTTCATCCATCCTCTGTCAACTTTAAAACTGCGATCTCTTGTCATCCTCTTCCTGGGCCATGAAGACAGATAAAGCAGAGAGAAAGGGATTGCATTTTTTTTCTTCAGGTACTTAAACGGCTCATTCATGGTGCCAGTGGATGAAATATAACAGGACTGAGACCCATCTAAATGCTATCACGTACTCTAAAGGAAGATGATAGAATATGAACTAATCAACAGAAAAGACAGAAGTGGCTTTAAAAAAAAAAAAAGTAGTACAGACCTAAAAAGTAAGACCCACAAGATATCTGATTCATATTGATGATGCATGATGCACAGGTAGATCTATACCAAACAGAAATTAGGACAGACACCTATTTTCAAGATAAATATAAGGGTCTGGGTAGGGGAGTTAACCTTTGCTGAGCATCTCCCACTCACAAGGCATTATGCTAGGTTCTTTAACCACAACTCAGGAGATGTCCTTGTTTTAATTAAGGAAATTGAGGGTCAAAGTGGTCAAATAATTTCTCTAAGGTCCTCAGAGAGTGAAATTCAGAGCCAGGGTTTTGCTCCCTCCTCAACAGCTTAGAAGATGGTGTTATTACCAGAATAAGAAGCACTGCTACCAAAAACATGTTCCATACATGATGCCAAGGCCCACAGACAGCCTCAAGAGCCATCAACCCAAAGTTCAAGTCTGTTGTTCGATCCTGTAGGGCAAGAAATGCATAATCCCTTACTTTAACACTTTTATGTACAAATAAAGGTTATTTCCCAGTAACTGACTAAATGGTTCACTCGGAATTTCTAAAATGTGGCATCCATTGAACAAAATTAAGGAGCTATCAGAATTGAAGAGAGACTCTCAGTGTTCCGCTACAAAGTGTGGCTGATCATGAACAGGGTAATGGTTAATTTTTTAAAATATATTTTATTGATTTTTTACAGAGAGGAAGGGAGAGTGATAGAGAATTAGAAACATCCATGAGAGAGAAACATCGACCAGCCGCCTCCTGAACACCTCCCACTGGGGATGTGCCCACAACCAAGGTACATGCCCTTGACCGGAATCGAACCTGGGACCCTTCAGTCCACAGGCCGACATCCACTGAGCCAAACCGGTCAGGGCGGTAATGGTTAATTTTATGCGTCCACCTGACTGGGCCATAGGGTGCCCAGACACTTGGTTAAACATTACTTCTGAGTGTGTCTGTGAGAGGTTCTGGGTGAGATTAACATTTGATTAAACTCCCCAATCTGAGTGGGCCTCTCCCAACCTTTTGAAGGCCTAAATAGAATAAAAGACTGAGTAAGAAGAATTTTTCCCTCTGCCTTCTATTTGTTATTTTATGCTTTCTTTTATACGTTGTATTACATTTTATATTTATTTTATATTTGTTTTTATTTCCCTCAAACTGAGACATCAGTCTTCTGCTCGGACTTGGATTCCTACTGGAAGTCCACACTGGCTCTCCTGCCTCTCAGGCCTTTGGACTTGGACTGAAACTATACCATTGGCTCAGCTCTCCTTGGGCTAGACCTCTCAGCCTTCATAATCATGTGAGTCACTTCCTTATAATAAGTCTCTTTACATAAATCATATATATGTGTACACACACACACACACACACTTATTTGTTCTGTTTCTAAAGAATCCTAATACAAACGGACAACACAAATAAGCTCCTATAACCCTCATATACAATTTAAAAGTTGGAATCTCCACAATTCACAAAAAGAAAACTACCAGTAGATATACAGTGGTATCCTAGGTTGGTCATTTCAAATGCTAGTAGAGCCTTTTTAGCAATAAATCAATGTCAGTTGTATCATTATGAATGAATTTTTGTGGATCACTTGATAAACACCATAGTATATACTGATACATGATAGAATCAATATTTAACAACTTGATTTTAAAATTGTATTTAAGACACTATAGTTCAAATAAGAATCACTTATACCACTATTCCCAAAGCAAATAGTTATATATTCTACATGGTCCTACTACAAATTCCCTGAGAAATAAAACATCATTGGTATCACAAAGTTCTTTCTGCACTAAATAGATGAAAGAGTTGGGGCAACTGAACTGGAGAGTCATTGACCTTATCTAAGAGTCCACATCCTAAAAATATTAAGAAATATCACCCTGGAGAAGGTAACCCAAATTCCCTTTGTAAAAAGTCTCTCATAGTTCTTATGGTGAGGAAGTTATTCTTTTCATTTGTCTAATGTAAATCCTTCTGTTTTGGTTTAAGCCTGGGTCATAAACCTTATCTTTTCATTTGTCTAATGTAAATCCTTCTGTTTTGGTCATAAACCTTCTGTTTAAGCCTGGGTCATAAACCTTCAACAATACATAAATCAAATTATCAAAACCCCCAACACAAAACAGACCTCCAAGAGTCACCTTTCAATGTATGTGTGGTAAGATCTGCTCCCCACAAGATCCATGCTACCCAACTCTGTACCTGAGTCCCACCTCCAGGTAGTTCTGTGCCTTATGACATTTCTAAACATAGAATAACTATTTCCATGTCTTAAATCTGGAATGGTCACTACTCAGAAATGTTCCCTGCCTCAGGACAGAGGCTCTCAGACTTAGGCAGAAAGTGTTCCCTTGACTTCCCCAAACACATTCAACTCACCCGCCTGTTCTTAGACAGCCTCTGGACTTTGATCCCAACCCTTAAATCACCCCACTAGCTGACATCTGGTAATCTCCAAGGTAGGCAGCATTCGCTGCCTTCTTATAGCCAACTTAACCCTAAATTATGCTGCTCTTTATGTAACTCACAACCAAACATAAGCCAGTTTAGTTCCCAATGTGATCCAAGAGAAAATTGCTAAGAGAATAAAGAATACATTTTCCAATTTACTACAGACTGAGACTAGGAATTACCTACATGGAGACTGAACTCTGTCCTTCACAATGACTTCTAATTTTGTAATCTAATACAAAAGAGCATATGATATTCCTTAAACTATTCAAAATGCTATGTGTGTGGTGGGGTGAGCGGGGGTCTCCAAATCTCTCAGCAGATTCTCAAATGGTAAAAGAAAAACACGTTAGAAATCATTGCTATGATGAATGCTATCAATCACATACAACATTATATAAAGACTATATAGCTGAAAAATATCAGTGTTTAGAGACATATTAGTTTAGGAAAACTGTTCCTTACCTTTCAAATTCATTCATATTCACAAGTTTACAATTTCACAGAGAACTCCCCAGGATGAGTCAGGAGGATGACATTAAACAGTAAGTCAAGGACAAAGCCTCAGAAAGCAGATAGCTAAAATGCCTGTTAAAGGCCACACTATCAGACAATTAGCAGGAGTGTTATTTTTTCCGTCTAAGAGTAAACTCAGGCATCTACACATACAGATTGCTAGCTGATTTTGAGGCACGCTAGGAAAGAAAACTCTGATTAGTACGGCACGTGACCCTACCAAGCTGAAAATGCAAATTATGCCACTCAATCCATACAAATAGCTTTCAGTAAAGAAATGTGGTCTTTAGCAAGATGGGAAGTCTACTGCGAAGCAGCATGTCACTGTGAAAATATTTGCTACTTTCACACTTCAACTAGTACAAAAAATATTGCTACTATAATTATGTGGATTCAGTAAAACCTAATGATACCCTTTTGGCCTCCAACTGCAAATGTTGAATATAAATGGGAATAATTTTCCTGAGATCTTGGAGGGATGAGATTAGAGAATATACAACTGTTTTTCTCTGGATGCTGTATTGGTTCAGGAACACAAGCTTTTACCCTTCAAAATATCCTCTATCCACATGCATTAAGAGCCAATAACTGGAGAGCATCTGCACTGTCAAAAACATAGTTAGGACAGTGGAACAAGGAAAGACATAGAAGAAGCAACAGGAGAACTTGGCTGGGCTGCTTTGGCTCACTGGGAAGTCAGAGAAAAGGGGGGCGTTGGAGACAGGTCCAGGGGATTACCCCAGGACAAGCTGCCACTGCCCATTGCTCCCCTCTTTTGGCTGCTTTGGCTCACTGGGAAGTCAGAGAAAAAGGGGGCGTTGGAGACAGGTCCATTGCTCCCCTCTTTGCGAATCTCTTGGGGTCCCTTGGAGTTTAGGAGATAGTGCCTGTCGGGGAAGGAGAGGAGGGAAGGAATGGCAAGGGCGTGCTCTCTGGAGGGAAAGCGTAATGAGACCTTCATTTTCAGGAGTTTTAAAGGCTGGGTGTTTAGGGGAGGTCTTAGGGGCAAAACATAGAATATTCATCAGCTTTATGCTGATGTACCAAAATGAGATTTATTCTCTTAATTTGTCTGTCCTTGGGTGTGGTTGGTAAATGGCACTAATTGGATTTCTGTTATCTGTCTCCCTGAGTAGGGTGATTTGAGCTATCTACTCTCTGGTTGAGGAGAATTTCAAACCATTTATTCTTAAGTGTCCTTGGTTTAGGGAAGATAGGATTTACCAGGTGGCTGCAAACTGCTGTTTAACTGTCTTAGTTTCCCTATTCTGCTTGTCCTGGAATTTTCCTAGCTTCTTACCTTGCTATAACATGCACTACCTAAATTATATTCAGAATTTTTAAATTAGAATCAAGAAAAAGTGTTTTTGTCTTCCTAAATGTGACTTTCCCTAGCAACCTCTTTATTGGGTTAATGTCAACCTATCTCCCTAAAAACTCATAGATATTCAGAAAAGGAACAAGTTGATTGTGCCAGTTGCCAATGCACTGCCTCTGAGTCACAAATCAATCCTTCATAGACTGCTCTGTAAAAACTGGGTTGGGCCTTTAAATATTTTTCTTTTGCCATCTAGCACAATGTTAAGCTCTATCAGTAGAGGTCACTGGAGAGACATTACAAAGGGATTCTTGCTGGATCCCAAGTGCCCTGAAATGTAAGCAGCAGCACTCAGCTCCCCAGGTGCCCCCACAGTGGCCAGTTGCTTCCCCCAAGTACTCTTCTTAGGCAGTTACACAGCAGAGTGCTTCCTGTAAGACACCTCCCCAAAACACTTGACCTGAAATCTAGAGAGCAGATTCCCAGCAAATGCCAGAGTGTGGATACCCAGCAATTCCACCAGCATTGACACCACTACCACGGAGCCAGAGCTCACTGCAGAGTTCTCTTTACTTCTTACTAACCCATCCCTTATTACCCCAATTCTTTGTTTTGTACTTAATAATTCTTGATTGAGTTCCTGTGTGGCTTCTGTCTTATAATCCAGCCCTGACTGATACATCTGCTTCTCTGCAAGGCTGGAGCATGAAAACAAGTTGGGAATGCCTATCCAGAAAAGCTGATAGGTGGAACTGTCATGCAGTTTACTATGTTAGCTGCCATCTTTTACAGAGTGTAAGTTGGAAGACTAGGACAAGGGAGACATCCAAATGCCACATCTACCAAGTGCTACTCTGTGCAGGACCCTGGGTTAGAGACAGGAGGCACAAAGAAGGTAGAGTGAAACCCTTAAGGAACTGAATAACCAGTTGGAGATACCATGCTAGACATACACAAGCCAATAATTCAAGGTAGTAAGTGCAGAAAGTTCAATGAGGGTTATAGGCAATAATGTTATAGGTCGGTGACAAGCTCTCATGTTAAGAGGCTATTAATTCTAACTTGTCATAAGCAAGAACTAATTAACTGCAAAAACCCTGTGCCACAGGAAACAGAGACTGGCCTCTTTAAATGGTTCTCCAACCCTCTTTGCCCTCCAATAATAGGGTATTACTCAAGTCCAATATATTGTAGACTCCTGGCTGTGATCAGTTGCCTTTCAGTTCACTGTCAAGAGATATACTTAAGTAAACATTTAAGTAGAGAAAACGTATTTTAAAAATTAAAGCCATTTCAATTCAAGTGTGTCTTTAACAGGGGGAGTCTTTCATAAAAGATTTTAAAGAAGAGATTAGGAAAACATGGTGACTATAATCTATCAAGGCCAAATAAAAATTTCTTCAATAAAGCCTCCCTGCATGAGGCTATTAAGGAAACCCAATAACCACATGGTGGAGAATAAAACCCTGTCATTTACTGAAAGACAGAAAAGTGATTCGGGACAGAAAGCAGGAATAAAAAGGCTACCTTTGGCAAAACTGAAAGAGTAACAGTGGGGAAGCTTGGAAAAGATGCCTAAGAACAGGAGGGTTCTAATGAACCATCTGGAAAGTGGGAGAGAAATCAAATATCATTAGAAAATGATAAATGAGGGTGGTTTCTTTAATAAGGATGAATCACAAAGGATCTCGAAAGGGTTGTTCAAAATGAAGGATATCCACGCCACAAGGACTGAGTCATTACAGGCAAGGAGCACACCTATGGAAAGAGCCTCTTAAACCACCCTCCTACAGGAAGAATGGTGAATGACAGTGATTTTTTTTTAAAGGGGGCTGAGGATGGGATGAAATATAAACTTGACACAAACATCTTGATGAAGTAGTATTTTGGTAATGTGTTGTGGTCAACATTATATCAAAAGCTTACTCCTTCACTCATCTTTTCTATAAAAACATTCCCCTTTGTTTCTGAGCAAAGAAAGAAAGGCTCATCATGAATAATCTTAAATTCAGGAGGAAGAATTGCTTGCATCTTTGTGTATATAAGGAAAGAATTGGATAAACTGGCCCAGAGGAAGTCATTAAAGGGGAATGAAGATACATTAGGGAAACAAACACTGCAGCCAGCAGTAAAGAATAAACTATAGAAAGGCTGCCTCCTACACAGACCTTCAGTGCATTCGGAGAAACTGTGCAGAGCTCAGCTGGTGAAACAGGACAAGGCATTGCCAGGGACAAAAGAAAAATATAGCTTCTTTGAATAATGGTCTAGGTACATACTTTTTAATTAATATATTTAAATCACATTAAATAAATACATGATTTATATGGACTTCTGCTGGTAGGTCTGTCAAACATGAAATCTGCTATTCTTTATAAAATAAATATCTCAATAAATGTTTCATAAAATTTTAATTTTGAAGCTATAGAAGGATGGTTCTCAAAATTTTTTATCTCAAAAATCCTTTTATGCTCTAAAAAATCATAACATTTTGCATCATTTGCAAACAATGATGATTGCAGATACCACTCACCCTTCCTTTACCTCACAGGTAATCACTGCCATGATTTTGGTGTTTATTATTACCATGTAATTTTTTCACACCTACCTACATATTTATCTAACAAAAAAATACTGTTTGTGTGATTGTTGGGTGTGTGTGTGTGTGTGTGTTATTTTGAAAATCTATAAAAAGATATAGTTTTAATATCAATTTATTTTTCTCCCAATGTTGTATTAAAACCTCTTTGAAAATCTATAAAAAGATATAGTTTTAATATCAATCAATTTATTTTTCTCCCAATGTTGTATTAAAACCTTATCCATGTTGACATAGGTATTCTAGTGCTATAAAGTATTCAATGTACAGGTGTACATTGCTCTTTTTTAAAAAAATTTTTTTAAGAATGCCAGATGATAGAGCATACGATTTTTTTAAAAAACTGGAAATCACAAAATACCTATACGAAGTGATGGCAACTATATACACTCCACTAGAAGGGTATAAGATTTACGGTTCTTCTAGATACTTGGTATTGTCAGGATTATTAATTTTTGCTAATCTAATGGGTTTGGAATAATATCTGGTCATTTTAATTTGCATTTTCTTGTTCACTGATAAAGCCGGTCCTTATTTATTGGCTAATCATCTGTCTCTTCCATCAATAGGCTGTTAATGCTTTTTGTCCCATTTTTCTTTCTTTAAAAAAATTATACAATAAATCATTCATAAAAAGTATATAAATATACCATAGTTCAAGAATAATAAAAGCACATACATGTGCTCAGTACCCATACCCATTTTCGGAAAAGAGAACCGTGCCAAAAACTCTGCAGCCCCTTCATGCTTGATTACAACAGCCTTACTGCTTTTCACGGAGGTAACTAAACTGAATTTTAAATTATTCCCTTGCTTTCCCTAAGTTTTCCACATGTTTATGAACCCCTAAATAATACAATGGTTATTTTTCCCCATTTTTTAAACTTTACATAAATGCAATCATCCAGTGTAAGCTTCTGTAACTTTCTTTGCCTAATAGTATTTTCTATATGTATTCACGTTGATGTATATAATTGAGGCTTACTCATTTTCACAGATACGGCACTCACATAGCATTGTATAAATATACCACAATTTATTTATCTGTTCTACTCTTGGTAGAAACATGGGTTGTTCCAGATTTTGGCTAATACTAACTAATAGTGCTAGAAACATTCTCACCTATCTGCTGAAATAAGCACTTAAGAATGTATCCAAAGAATATATACATGGGAATGGAATTTCAGGTGTGGATTTTTATACTCCCTAAGAGCATTCCCATGGCTCCACATATTGGTCAACACTTGGTATTGTCAGACTTTTTTTCCCTATTGGATTCTTTTTTTCATACTAAGACATTTTTATTTGATCAACCCTAATCTTCTATTAGTTATATGCAAAGTAAGTATCTCCATGCAGCCTGTTGCTTGTCTTTTAACCTAATAAATGAAGTCTTTTATTAGGCAGAACTACCTTAGGGCAGTCAACTTTTTTTCTCATTAAGGATTTTTTCCATTAAGGATTTTTCTTAAGATATTCTATTGTACCCCAAAGTGATAATGATAGTCTGTTTCTTTTCTTCTTTAACTTTTAAAGACTTCCTTTTCACAAATGAATTGTGAATATATCCAAAACTGAATTTTGCATTTGGTGTTAGATACCAATTTTTTCCACATAGATAATTGTCTCAGTAATTCATGTAGATTCCTTACCTCTCCATTTATTTAACATCATTTCCGTTTTATAATAAGATAATAAATTCCCAAATATGAGTAGAGCTCTTTCAGGGTTCTCTACTTGTGCTAATACTAAATTATCTTAATAACGAGAGCATTATATTCTTGATGCCTGGGAAGGCATGTCCCCTTGCACTGGGGTGCTCTTTTAAATGGTTCTGGCTATCCATGAATTTGTCCTTCCTATGAATTTGAAGATCAGACCTTCAACTTCTCCAAAATACCCAGTGGACATTTTTACTAGATTTTCACTTGAATTTAAATGTATAGATTGACTTTAGGCAAACTGCTATATTTGGTACAGCTCTCCTTTTTTTCTTCTTCATTTATGCCTTTTAACAATATCTAATAATTTTATATATAAATATATTGAACATCTGCAACAATTAGACATCAAAGTCTTAGTTGATACTATGAATTAAATCTTTATTCTATTATATTTTCTAATGAGTTATCACTTGTGGTTAAGAAACATATCTATATTGTCTTTATACCCAACAACTTATTAGTTCAAATAATTGACCTGGATATTCTATTCAGTTTTCTAGGTAGACCATCATATCATCTACATATGAAGCACCTTCATCTCATGTTTTCCAATGCTAATAATTTCTATTTCTCTTTTGGTTTATTGCATAAACTACAACTGCCCACAGAATGATGAATAGACACAGTGATGGCAAGTAATGCTGAAATGTTGCTAATTTTGATAGAACTGTTTATAATGTCTCACCACAAATTATGATGTTTGCTTGTGGGTGTTTGACAAAATAATTTATAATGTTAAGGAAGTTCCCTTCTATTCCCAGTTTGCTAACAGATTTGTCATGAGCCATTAATGTAATCAAATGCTTTTTTAATGTCATAAAACATTAAATGGCATCAAATTACTCTTCTACATCTATTAAGGAGATCACATGCTTTATCTCCCTGTATCAGTTAGTATCTATGGTACATATATAAAAGTCTAAGCGACCTAATGACCGAACGACCAGTCCACTGGTCGCTATGACATGCACTGACCACGAGGGGGCAGATGCTCGCACAGCCAACCTCCTGCAGCCAGCTGGCCCCAGTCGGCCCCACCAACCTCCTGGGCCCTTCACCCTAGCCAGCCAGCCCTGATCGTCCCTGAGCCCCAATCAGGGCAGGAGACAGTCCCAATCGGCCCCAGTCGCCGGCCAGGCCGTGGGATCACACCCGTGTACGAATTAATGCACTGGGCCTCCAGTGGTATAATACAGGTATACCACTATTGTGTCCTAACATATTAGGGCACAATACACCAAATGAATTAAATTTCTGCAAATATTTCATTTAATAATTATATTATCTGTACATTTAAAAGAATCTATGTTCACAAAGATGAAGCTTCTAAAATGTTTTTTACCTACTTTGCATATTAACATGACTAGCCTCATAAAATGAGCTTGACTGGTCTCTTTTTCTATTCTCTGAAACAGACTGTACAAGTCTTTCGGATTTGGTCAAAATTCAAATGTAAAATCAGCTCAGACTGATGGAAGAGAGGCTATTAATTCTAGATTTAATTGGTTTCAGCTTTCTGAAGCATGCAGTTGTATGCTCTTATGCTTAATACTAGAGGCCCGGTACACGAATTTGTGCACGGGTGGGGTCCGGCCAGCTGCCCTGATTGGGGCCAGTCAGGCCAGGCAGGCCGAAGGGAGGGGACGCGGGAGGTTGGCCAGCCGGCCCTGCCCCTAATCAGGGTGATGAACTCCTTTAGCTTTTTCTTGTCCGTGAAACTCTTTATTTGGCCTTCAATTCTAAATGAGCTTTGCTGGGTAGAGAAGGACCTGGCAAGAAATATTCAAAGTGATGAAGAGCAAGGACCTGCAGCCAGGGTGACCTTCCTTTTGAAAGGGCATGGCTGCTCTGGGGGCCAAGGGTTCGGTCTCTGTGAAACCCAAGTCAGTCTTTGCACTGGGTGAGTGGAATCACTGAGGCCTATTTGAGAGTCACCAAGGCTGGGAGCGTGATCTCAGAACAGTTACAAACACGTTCGTGAAGGGATATTATGGGTTCTCTCTCATCAAAAAGCCCATGTGTGTCTGTGCTACACCAACAGGGTTGCTTTAACACTGAACCCTCTATTCCCCAAGCCCACCCGCCTCCAGGAGCTGGTGGGAGGTTGAAAGTGGCTGTGTAGATGAGGTCAGTGCCAGGTGACCTGGCAGGTGTCAGCAGCTCCACTGTCTGAGCCCGGGAAAAGGAAGACGGGCTCTGACATCACCACCACACGGAGGATTTGACAGCATTGGCAGCAGCTTCAGAGCTTGTTGCTATTTTGTTTTATTTTTTATCTCCTTTTCCTTTTAAACTTCACCAGGTTGCTTGTGTTCGAGAGAGGAGCAGCCTTTGCAGCCTCCTTGGTGAAGAGCACACCTTTGATCTGGGTTCACATGCAGCCAGACAGAGTCCTGTTTAGAAACACATGTGAGTCTTGCATTATTTGTGCTATTACCGATAAAGAGGGTTTTAGATTCTGGCACATAAATGTTTCCTGCTTATCCATGAGGGCAGGAGGCCGAGTGCAGCCACAGGCACAGCCACAGTTCTTCACTCACTCTCAGGCCTCCATCCAAGGGCTTCGATGCAGGCGCTTCACACACAGAAGGGGCTGGGGAGCAGGGTCGGGCAGCAAACGCAGAACACGGCCATCGTGGCCCTGTTTTTCCCAGAGCATCTGTCTCAGTCCCTATCTTCCCGCTCTGGGTCTGTAGCATCTTCCTCTTGAGGCAGATTCAGGTGTCTGCAGGACATGATGTTTATCACACGCTGTTTCTCCATGTGGGTGGTCAGCACGGGGTTCCTGAATCAGGCTTCCTTCGGCGTTGTGGTGGTGGGCAGGGACAGCATGAAGGTGCCAACACAACCTGTGTGGACTCCTCGCTGAGCGTCTTCTGTATACCTTCTGTATACCTGGCGTGCATCTCCCCTCAGAAGGGTTGCCTACAGCTCAGTCACATGTTCCCTGTCTGCGACCAGCAGGTGGTGGGGACAATCGGAGGTGGGGCCAGCTGGGGGGAGGGGCTGAAGGAGTTTGGGGTGCCAATTGGGTCCGGATCAGGCTGGTTGGCTGCCTCAATGTGCATTATAACCAATGGTCATTCCCTGTAATGGTCGCTGGGCTTTTATATATATAGATTTCCTGCTTCCTGGTTTTTGTTTTTTTAATCTTAATAGTTATCCTCCCCAAGAAACCATGGATCATCTCATGGCTGTTTGATACCTTCTTACATTCCTGGGCCCAGTTCCTATTCATCATACTTTTTTTTTGACTAACTGATCCCAATGTTTTCCTTCAATCCTTTTCTTTGGTCCTTTACTAGGAAATTTTCAAACAGATGCAAAAATAGAAAGGATAATGATTCCT
Source organism: Myotis brandtii (assembly GCF_000412655.1). Taxonomy (NCBI): domain Eukaryota; kingdom Metazoa; phylum Chordata; class Mammalia; order Chiroptera; family Vespertilionidae; genus Myotis; species Myotis brandtii. The sequence continues at coordinate 2,575,385 of NW_005361459.1, read as the reverse complement.
CATGTACCCAACACCCAGATTCAATAATTAATAATTCATGACCAACCTCTTCCCCAAATGCCTATTTCCATATTATTTTGAATATTATTTTGAAAACCCCAGACATCTGAATATTACATTCGCAGGTAGTTCAATATGTATCTCTAAAATAAAGTGACTTTATAAAAATATAATACCATTATCAGACCTTTAAAAATGAAAATAAAAAAAGAACTACTTAAATTCAAATATTCAGTTAGTGTTCAATTTCCAATGGTCTCAATTTTTTTTTTCTTTAAAGATGTCTTATTTGGTGGGATCTACACATAGTGATTCTGTCCATACTTTTGGTTTTTTTTACAATTTATTTGAAGCAATGGAATCATTTATCCTGTAGAGCAGTGCTTCTCAAACTATGATGAAGGGACAGTTTTAGATTTCCAGTCTATCTTGAACTGATACAGGTCCTACTGCACATACTAGTTCTAATAAACAGACTGAGCACATGCAACTTATCAGGAGCATTAAGAATACCTGGATCAGTTCATATGCTATTCAACAAAAGAAGCCCATTAATAATGTGCTTAAGTATGTTGGCTTAAACATTTCTAAACACTAAACATTGCTTACACATTTTTAAGTGCTTACTTTTGATTCTTCTATTTATTTCATTGTGCAGATCACCTCTTGGTTAGCAGTGCTATAAAATTTCCCACAGGCTGGATTTTGCTTTATTACATTTCCATGGTGTAGTTTAACATGTTTCTTTGTCCTCTATACTTCCTATAAATTTGGTAGTTAGATCTAAATTTTAATCAGATTGAATTCTAAATTTCCTGGCAAGACTTTACAATTAGCATTCTATTTTTCTATCTGGAGATGTAAATCTTGCTGCCCCACTTTCTGTGAGTTAATGGTCATCAGTGAACACTTTATTAGTAGTAGTTAACGTCAAAGCCTCTAGTAAATTTGGCTGTCCAAAGTTTGTTCCCTGAGAAACTCTAAGGAAGCTCTCCTCTTCCCAGGCCCACTGCTTCCCTCTGCTACCTCAGTTTCTGACACAATGCAGATCTTCTAGCTGTCGGTTGTGAGCTCCTACCCATTTGGGAAGACCTTAGGAAGCTCTGGTCGGGTGGCTCAGTTGATTGGAGCATCGTCTTGTATACAGAAAGGTCTTAGGTTCAACTCCCAGTCAGGACACATACCCAGGCTGTGGATTCGATTTCTAATCTGGGTGTGTGCAAAAGGCAACTGATTGATGTTTATCTCTCACATTAATGTTTCTTTCTCTCTCTCTCCTATCCTCTCTAATATGTCAGGTAAGGATTAAAAAAAAAGAAAAAGAAAAAGAAAAGAAAAGATCCTAGGAAGACCTTGTCACCCAGTTGTCTTATAGATTTTGCCTGTGGTTTGGGGCTTTGCTATTCAAGAGGCTATATCTGTTTTGTAAGATTTGGGATTATTAAAAACTTTACAGCCCACCTCCCTTGTACTTTTTTAGAACAATGCTGCTTGCTTTTAGCATCTTAAATTTAACACTTAATTCATTACCTTCCAGAGTTTTTAAAAATTTTAGATAAATATGTTTAAAACTAAATATACTGCAAGTACATTTTAAACTACATCCTATCCATTTTGCTTTATTAATGTTAACTGTGATCGTATGATTTAAATGGGGTCTACCAAATTTCTATGTAATAAAGTTTTCTATCTAATAAGATTAGGTCAGACTTAGAACCAACACTTTCGTTACAGCCAGGAATTAAAAAACCACCACCCCTCTCTCCCCCACACCATTCTTGGATCTGAAGCATTACCTAGGTCATAAGCAGGTCCCACTCACAAAGCAGCTCCATAAAAAGCAATAGAATACAGTAGAACGGGCAGTGAACTAAGTTTTAGCTCTGCAACCAATGGGTTGGGTAACCTTGGGCAAGTCATTGAATTTTCCAGAATTTCAGATTCCTCGTAGTTGAAGTGGAAATAATCTATCTCACAAGGTTATTATTAAGAAGAATAAATGAAACAATGAACATGGAAGTACTTTATTAAAGTATAACTTAGAGACATACATATATATGAGTGTATGTTTTTTTAAACTATAAGACAGAATGCACAGTAGCATCAGGTTACCTTAGCCATGCCGACTACCTACTAAGTTGGACTGGACCCAAAACAAATGTGGCACAAGATGAGAATTAACTTCCTACTACTCTTCCTATTTTCCACCTTCTAAAGCAGCCTTGATTTTTCCTTCATTAAAATGCTAGTGTAAGTCCTGCAGCTTCCACTGTCACTTGCACGGCCTGCAGGCTTACAAATCAGAGCACTCTCCTTTTTTATTTCTCTAATGAGGTAGGCTGGGCTGAGTACCTGCCCATGGCCATGACTTAGACATCATATTACTGGCATCACATCTCCTCTAGCGCATTAATTATAGGTGACGTTCTATCACTTGGTCATATTTCCCAGATTTTGATCTGTCTTTGTTAATTTCCTTTTCATTTCATAATAAATCAATATCCTTATTAATAGTTATTATTCCTGCCCTAACCGGTTTGGCTCAGTGGACAGAGCGTCGGCCTGCGGACTGAAGGGTCCCAGGTTCGATTCCGGTCAAGGGCATGTACCTTGGTTGTGCAGGAGGCAGCTGTTTGATGTTTCTCTCTCATCGATGTTTCTAACTCTCTATCCCTCTCCCTTCCGCTCAGTAAAAAATCAATAAAGTATATTTTAAAAAAATAGTTATTATTCCTAACTTAGAAAGCAGCAATTCTAAGCAGTAAGAATGTTAATCAAGGGGCTCTGGGACCAAGCTTGGATAGCCTTTTTGTATACTAGTAAAAGTAACCTGTTGTCATATTAGCAGAGATTCACATGAAATTGCACATCCTGAAGCAAACAGCTGTGTCCTACAACATGATGCTTAATACAACAGAGCAATGGTCACTATTGGCCTAAGGGTCTTACATTATTCCTTTTCATATCCAGCAACCCATTTAGCTTGTGTGGGCAAGAGGGAGTTTTATGAAAATAATTATTCCTCTTGTTTCAATTAATGTGTTTGGAAGAAGTGCTAAAGTAGTAATAAAAATATTTCCTGTGTCTCATTTAATTCCATTTGTTTCTTAAGAAAAACAGAGATGGTTTAAAAATATATGAATAAAAGACAAATAGTATTGCAGATTTTTAGGAAATAGACTCAAGCTTTTAGGGATTTTCATAATTTGCAAAAAAAAAGGAGAAAAAAGAAAGGAAGATGTATACAATACACACAATACATTAAGATATGAGCTAATAGCTGAAATAAGTTGGGTCTTTTGAGAATGATCAGAATATCAGATTTTCTGCCCTGGCTGGTTTGGCTCAGTGGATAGAGCATTGGCCTGCCAACTGAAGAGGCCCCGGGGCACATGCCAGGGTTGCGGGCTCAATCCCCAGTAGGGGGTGTGCAGGAGGCAGCCGATCAATGATTCTCATCATTGATGTTTCTATCTCTCTTTCTCCCTCTCCCTTCCTCTCTGAAATCAATAAAAATATATTAAAAGAAAAAAAAGAATATCAGATTTTCTCATCAAAACAGCTCAATGCATCCAAACATATACTTCAAGAGTAGCAACAATTAAGACATCTCACAAAGAAAACAATGTAAAGCGTCCACAATAGTAAAGCAAGGGAGGTTAAGGAAAGAACATGGAAACAAGAACAGTTTACAATCTAAACCAATAAATCGCCGGTCCCCTCTACGGTAGGATAAGAAATGCATTAAAGTAGCATAAATTTACCACAGGTTTCAGTGCTGCATGTTTACCCACCTTGGATTGAGAGTAAATTTGAGCCACTGACTACTCATTCTTTAGAAGAAACTCAGAGAAAAGCAGATCAGTATTGAAAGGAAAAGGACAGACAAGAGAAAACAAAAGCCTACCAGTATCTGTAGTTACACAACAAGTCAGTCAAAAAATATCGAGGCCCAGCCTATACAAAGGATGTCATCAAGGTTGGGTGATTCACAATTGCAAAGAACAACTGTTCTGGTTTCATTGAGATAAACTGTAGTGACCTCAACGAGACTATGCATGCCTTCAACCATGAAAACTCTCAAGACTCACCTGGTGCTTGGAGAAGAGCCGCACGGCCTCCAACTGGTGGAAAACTGGGTAATGCTGGGAGTCGATCTGGTCACGCCTGTAAACATCACCCACCACCAGGAAGGCATCCAGCCCAGCATGCAACAGGTCCCACTGGTGCGCAGAGGTGTGTGCTCGGAGCATGTGAGTCCGATTCAGGTAATAGTTGTCTCCCTTCTTCCTGCTGGGGTGATCAGCTGGGATGAGCAGGCTGTCAAAGTTCTGCCAGGTCGTGACCACTGGAGAAAAGTTGTCATAGACTGAGAACAGCGGAGTCCCAAAGCGGCCCACATATTGCTTGTAGAAGTGCTCCTTCACCCTCTCCTTGATCAACCAAAGAGGGTGATGCTGCTGGTTGTGCAGATTTCTGCCAACTCTGGAGAGGACCTTCTGGGAGAGATTGCTGTAGTCATCCTGAGGGTAGGACTGGCCCAACAGCTCCACCACACTACCTAGAGCTCCTCGGGCAGCAGACTCTGAAGTAGCAGGCCTCGAGCCCAAGGCTGGATGCTGGTGGCCTCTGGAGACACTACTTGCCGTCCTCACCAGGTAGACACGCACGTGGGCAACTCTTCTGAGAGCTGAAAAAACCATTGTGGAAACTTCTTTCATGGATTCTGGAAAGAGCACACATACAAAGCACAAGTTAAGATTCACTCTGAGGAAAGTAAATGCGTCTTTCATGTTTCCCATAAGCTCCCCCCACAGTCTAACCGACATCTTGGTTTCCTGCACCACCTCCTCCACACAGACTGAAGATCCAGCTAAGAAAATCTGCCAACAGAGGCTTAATATTGACTGCTGTAAATCACAAGAATCTTGAACATCACTTTTAGATCCCTAATCTCTAGATGTCCATCTCTTGTCATTTAGATCCTTGGGATAAAGAAAATTTCCATTATCACCTCATGTCATGTTCTGAACCACTTGGGCTGAATTCAGACTTTAAATGTGACAAATTTCTTTTATTTTGACTACAATCTAGAACCAATAAACTTCAGACAGATCATCTAAAAGACAGAACTTAGTTGAACCCTAGAAGGGTCTCACATTAAAGAAAGCACATGATTACATATACACCACTGAAGTATAGCAGAAGAGATAACAGCCATCCTGACATTTCTGCCTTTCTCCCTCATAACTACAAAGTTCTACTTACCTGAGACAGAGCATTACTTATAGATTTTTTCAATATATTACAAAATGATATTAAAAACATTTTTGACATTTCAAATAAAATACACCACTGTAGGTGGTGGTTATTTTTATTTAATGTTTTTAAAAATAAGAATGAAAAACAAGGAAAATCACACCAAGTGATAGACTATACTGATGTACAGCTGAAATTATTTTTATAAATGCAAATCGTTCTTATTGTCACATCTGGTCATGTCATTTAAACAATACCATTGCAGCATCCCATCGATTACATTTTTGTTTTGTAAAGGAGCAAGTTTCAAATATGCACCCACAATAAGCCAGAAGCAGGAATAAACTTACTTGAGAAGGATTCAGAGCAGTCAGAAAGAGTATTGACCGGATATTTTTTTTAAAAAATGCCTAGAATTTAGTAAGAGCACCGAATTTTGGAGGTGAAAGTCACCCAGTAGTCATCTAATGTAGGCCATTCATGTCACAGAGGAGGTGACAAAGACCCAGCCACAGCTGACCAAACCCCAAGGTACTCAGAGAGAAAAGACAACATGAAAGGATTCTGAACCATTTAACAGAGCTTTCTATCCCCAGCGGTACAGAAGCAAGTTTTAAATTGACTCAGGGATCTCAGTTATAAAAATCTTTAGATGTGATATTCCTATGTGCATAAAAAATGTACCATAGACTTAAATCACCCAAATCCATCTTCTACATTTTGGAATTTTTACCTATTGGGCTACTTTAAAGCATATAACTATGTGGTTATTTTATATCAAGGGCCTTACAATCATACCAAGAAAATACATAACTTCTGGATATTAAGCTGCATTAGGAGAGATTTATATTACTCCAAGTGACCATAAAAAGCATATCTAGTATGGACCCAGGCAGCACAGTTCATCCAATTCAAAAATGGAACTGAGAATATCTAGCTCCAAATAATATTAGAAGCTGTGCATAGCATCTCTGTCTGACACTGCTGTCATATGAGGAGGTTTCAAAGAAATCCAGGAACTCTCTCTGGATTTTTGCATTTATGTCACTATTTTATCAGGATTGTTTCAAAAAGTGTTTTTGGCTCAGCTTCAATGGAAATGTGTCTTCCCATCTCTAGTGCTCAGTGGCTTGTCAATGCAGAAGATAGGAATTTTAAATATGCATGTGCCACACCTTATACATGTTAGCAGTCAGACTGTTAAGTTGTTAGCTACCCAGTTCAGGACACTTGCTGAGACACAAGAAAGTATTTCTTCCAAAGGCAAATGCTGTTACACGAAGTTCATTAATCTTCTGGAAAAGGTGTTTTTGATGTACTTATTCATATACTAGAGGCTCAGTGCACAAAATTCGTGCACGGGGGATGGGGGGTTCCCTCAGCCCAGCCTGCACCCTCTCCAATTGGGGAACCCTTATGGGATGTCCAACTGCCGGTTTAGGCCCTATCCCTGTTCTAAACCGGCAGTCAGACATCCCTCTCACAATCTGGGACCACTGGCTCCTAACTGCTCACCTGCCTGCCTGCCTGATCACTCCCAACTGCCCTCCCCTCCCAGCCTGATCTCGCCCCCAACTGCCCTCCCCTCCCGGCCTGGTTGACCCCAACTGCCCTCCCCTGCTGGCCTGATCTCACCCCCAACTGCCCTCCCCTGCCGGCCTGATCTCACCCCAAACTGCCCTCCCCTCCCGGCCTTCTCCCCCCCAACTGCCCACCCCTGCTGGCCTGATCTCACCCCATCTGCCCTCCCCTGCAGGGAGGCAGCGTCAAAAGCTCTGCCTCCTAGGCAGCCATTGGCTTCTCACAGCACCCAGATTTGATTCTGATTGGTTGGTTTCTATGCCAGTCAGCATCAGAAGCTCTGCCTCCTAGGCAGCCATTGGCTCTCCACAGCACCAAGATTTGGTTCTGATTGGCCGGTGTCTATGCCAGTCAGCGTCACAAGCTCCGCCTCCTACGCAGCCATTGGTTCTTCACAGCACCCACATTTGGTTCTGATTGGTCAGTCCCTATGCCAGTCAGCATCTCCGGGCCTATCTCTGGGCCTGATCAGAGAGGCGGGGCTGAACAGCAGCCCCCATGGAGGCCAGGAGAGAAAGAAAGGCCCAGTTGCTGGGTAAGCTCAGAAAGAAAGAGGGAGAGAAAGAGAGAGGCAAGTATTGATCAACAACTGCCACTGAGGCTGCGGATCAGACCCTGCCTCTCTCTCTGGGTCTCAGCCCCCAGGGCAGTGCTGGGTTGCCAGGCTGCAGTGGGGCAGTAAATGCTGGGTTGCCACAGCAACCCAGCTCTGACTGGAGGACTTCCTGAAGGACTTCCAGGTTGGTCAGCCTTCTGTCCTGATTGGTCGTTACAACCCTGGCCTTTTATATATTAGGATTACTGACTTCCCCTTCCTTCTCAGTTCCTAGCTCCTCACACATCCAAACCTACTTCTAGGTTCTGTTCCCATAGATGGGTCCCATCCCTAAGTTCTTTCTTCTCTTCACCCTACCTCTCCACTGTTGAAGAAAGTTTCATTTTCTTGTCCTCATTTTCAGACATTTTATCTACCCACTCAGCCCCTGTATATATTCCTCCACTGTCATTTCTCCCCACCCAAAATAATTGGGGTTTTTTATATTATCGTCTTTTACAGAGAGAAAATAATGATGATGATAGCTTTCCCACTTCCATCTGAAAAGTAAATTCCTTTCTTTTTGCCTTTGTCAAGTTTCTGTATAAAAACTAGTTTATCTGGAAAATAGAGGAGACCCAAAAAGACAATACCAGCACCACCAGCTATCTTCTTCTGGTAAAATGGTCTTTCATGCCATTCTTTCAACAGCTCTGTTAAGTGTTATTCTTACCATTTGACAAAAAAAGAAAAAAAAATCAAATAGATTTTGTAACTTGAAAAAACTCATACACCTACCCATGGACAAAGTTCAAAACTCTGGGTAATTCAAGTACTTCTCAATGAAAACAGGCCCACAGACCCAAGGCCGTTAAATTCAAATTACATCTTTTAAATTATCTATCCTAGCTTCCCTTATCTAAGCAATGTATTTTATACATCAATGCACTTTAAATGCATAAATGAATAAATCAAATAAAACACATTAGCTTAGGTGATAGAAATTAAATACCATTTAACTCAGGACCCGAAATGTCCTGTTTTTGTAAATAAAATTTTGTTGGAACCTAGCCATGCCCATTTGTATTGTCTGTGAGGGCTTTTCCACCAGAGTGAGAGCTGAATAGTTGCCACAGATAGCATAGTCCACAGGCCTAAAATACTTATGATCTTGCCCTTCACAGAAAAGGTTTGCTGAGCCCTGTTTTAGCTTTATAGTTACCTTTTGTGTGTGTGTCTAATGAGAGTACCTGAAATCTACTCGTAGTAAATATCCTTCATTAATGCAGTATTTTCAAGTGTAGTCCTCTAAAAAGTTCTCCACACTATTAAGCATATCTTCCTAGTCACAAACATATGTAGTAGATTATAGGGCCACTAAAAGTTATAAAGTACAAATGTGGATACTAAATGTACTAACACTGGTAGAGAAGAGACAGTGAGACCCATAGTGAGAAGAATTGATACAACAGATGGGCAAAAGATCACACTTAGCAGAAACATCCATGTGGATGTGATGCAAAGCCAGCCAGTTAGGCTCCGTGTATTATCCTTGAACACACTGATTGACCTTTCTGGCCCTCAAGTTTCTCCTGTATAAAATACAGATAGTAATACCTACCTCATAGTACAAGGATTAAACTTGATCCTGTTCTTAATGCATTTAACTTATTGACCAATTGAGGGACTAAATTTTAATTGTATTTAATTTTACTTAATTTTAATTTAAATTGCTACATGTGACTAGGCGCTACCATATTAGACAGGGCAGATCTAGACCTTCATATAAGAAAAATGGGTATACCCCAAACAATCAAAACTAATTCCTGAGATTATATCTACCACAATGACTAAAACTAGTAAAACAACAAATAAATGTTTGTCAGAATACATTTTCTAAATGTTTAAAAAGTCTTTCCTTTAGACCTTCCTCAGTCTTGTGTGTAAAGGAGAAACAAAGCAGTGAATAGACCAGGGGTGGGCAAACTTTTTGACTCGAGGGCCAGAATGGGTTCTTAAACTGGACTGGAGGGCCGGAACAAAAGCATGGATGGAGTGTTTGTGTGAACTAATATAAATTCAAAGTAAACATCATTATATAAAAGGGTACGGTCTTTTTTTTTTTTAGTTTTATTCATTTCAAACGGGCCAGATCCGGCCCGCGGGCCGTAGTTTGCCCACGGCTGGAATAGACTCTACAACTCTGGTAATTCCTCTTAAGTGCAATTAGCTTACTTGAAAGGGCCATGGTAAGCAAACATGACCCACATACAGACACAACCTTAGAAAAGATCAGGCACACTCCATTAACCTCCAGATGCAGTACTTAAAAACAGTTTCTACAAAAAAAATTTAAACTTGACTCAGTCAACAAACAGTTTACACATTTTACATGTAATGGGGAGGAAATAGCCAACTTCCATTAACTTCTATCTACACTAATAAAAGAGAAACATGCAAATTGGTGTCACTCCGCTACCCTTCCCATTGGCTAATCAGGGCGATATGCAAATTAACTGCCAGCCAAGATGGCGGCCGGCAGCCAGGCAGCTTGAAGCGAACATGAGGCTTGCTTGCTTCAGTGATGGAGGACTCCAATGTTCCCCGCCTGCCGCTGCCGG
>NW_005361459.1:2564254-2564582 GCF_000412655.1 Myotis brandtii | reverse complement strand
GTCTTTTTTTTTTTTAGTTTTATTCATTTCAAACGGGCCAGATCCGGCCCGCGGGCCGTAGTTTGCCCACGGCTGGAATAGACTCTACAACTCTGGTAATTCCTCTTAAGTGCAATTAGCTTACTTGAAAGGGCCATGGTAAACAAACATGACCCACATACAGACACAACCTTAGAAAAGATCAGGCACAATCCATTAACCTCCAGGTGCAGTACTTAAAAACAGTTTCTACCAAAAAAATTTAAACTTGACTCAGTCAGCAAACAGTTTACACATTTTACATGTAATGGGGAGGAAATAGCCAACTTCCATTAACTTCTATATATAT
>NW_005361459.1:2561638-2563848 GCF_000412655.1 Myotis brandtii | reverse complement strand
GAGTGCACAAATTTTTGTGCACCGGGCCTCTAGTATATATATAAAACCCTATTATGCAAATAGACCAAAAGGCAGAACAACTAAACAACCGGTCGCTATGACGTGTGCTGACCACCAGGGAGCACGTGCAGAACATGACAGGCGTCAGCAGCAGGTGGCAGAGCGCGGAACATGGTGGGCGTTGGCCGCAGCGGGATGGTGGAGCAGGTGAGCAGGGGCACCAGACCAAGGCGGAGCACCGGTCGCTGTCATCGGGGCAAGCCACTGGTGGTTACTGAAAATTCTTTGCTCCCGCGCACCACTGTCCCACCCAGCACTTGTACCTGCTGCCGGCTCCAGCCCCGCTCACACCCACTGCCAGCGCCAGAGCTGCTGCTTGCACCTGCTGCCGGTGCCCACCGCCAGTCAGCGGGTGCAAGCATCAGCTGCCGGCCCTATCTCCCCTGAGGTCTTCTCCACCTTAGGGCTGATCAGGGCAACAGTCGCTGCTTGCACCTGCTGACAGTGCCAGCCCTGCTCACACCCGCTGCTGGCACTGGCTCCAATCACTCCGCGCCATCAGCGCATGGGAGCGGCATTGGCAGGAGCGGGGCTGCCGGCAGACAGGGGACCGAGACCCACCCCTGTGCCCATCACAGCCTCACAGCTCAGTTCCTTTCAAGGTGCACGAATTCATGCACTGGACTGCTAGTTTATTCATAAAAGAGCAAGGTAAGAGACAGTTCCTTATATTACTGATGGGAGTGTGACTGGTGCAACCTTTCTAGAAAGCAATTCAGCACTATCAAGAGACTTAAAACTGTTCATACACTTTGACAGGGTAATTACCCTTCTAGGAATTTATCACAAAGAAATTATGTAAAAGAAGAAAGAAGTTAAACACAGGAAGTTTCATTACAGTATGACTTATAATAGAAAAAAATCACAAATAACATAAACATTCTTAACAAAGGAATGATTAAGTAAATTATTGAACCATAAAAAAGTATGCACTCATCACGTGTGATTGCAAAGAGTTTTAATACTATAACTGTATACTTATAAAGCAATAAATAGTATATAAAATTAGTATGTATGACATGATCTTTACTATGTAAGTATATATCTCCCTATAAATACATGCATACTATATTCAGAAACCCTGGAAAGCACTATGTAAGATTTAATAGCTATTATCCCTGGTCCTTATTTTCTATTTTATACCTTTATATATCTAAAAATAGATATCTATTACATTTTAAATTAAACTTTTATTTTAAAATAATTGAGTTATTGTTATAAGAAAAAGTTACTTTAAAATTATCTGCCCAGTTGAGCTCTAGTCAATTTTATGGTCTGTATTAAACACACTTATAATTACATCAAGAATAAATGCCAGTATAAATATACATTGCTGTAGCTAGTTTAATTGTATTCAATGAGGAGCTAAATAATTATCCTATATAATAAAACCCTAATAATGCAAATTGACCGAACGGCAGAACAACCGGTTGCTATGATGCACACTGACCACCAGGGGGCAGATACTCAATGCAGGAGCTGCCCCCTACCGTTGAGTGTCTGCCCCCAAGAGGGAGGCAACGGATGGTGGCGATCGGGGGCTGGGTGCCAGTGAGGGCCCCCCCCCATCACCCCGCCTGCTGGTTGCCCCATGGAAGTTTCATTACAGTATGACTTATAATAGAAAAAAAATCACAAATAACATAAACATTCCTAACAAAGGAATGATTAAGTAAATTAATACTATAACTATATACTTATAAAGCAATAAATAGTATATAAAATTAGTATGTATGACATGATCTTTACTATGTAAGTGTATATCTACCACCTATAAATACATGCATACTATATTCAGAAACCCTGGGAAGCACTATGTAAGATTTCATTGCTATTATCCCTGGTCCTTATTTTCTATTTTATACCTTTATATATCTAAAAATAGATATCTATTACATTTTAAATTAAACTTTTATTTTAAAATAATTGAGTTATTGTTATAAGAAAAAGTTACTTTAAAATTATCTGCCCAGTTGAGCTCTAGTCAATTTTATGGTCTGTATTAAACACACTTATAATTACATCAAGAATAAATGCCAGTATAAATATACATTGCTGTAGCTAGTTTAATTGTATTCAATGAGGAGCTAAATAATTATCCTATATAATAAAACCCTAATAATGCAAATTGACCGAACGGCAGAACAACC
>NW_005361459.1:2556163-2561303 GCF_000412655.1 Myotis brandtii | reverse complement strand
GATGACATGCATGGACTCTGGCTTGCACATTTTGTGGTCAGCCCTGATTCTGACACTTATAACTGTGCGACAAAGCCAATTACTTAACTTCTGTTTCAGTTTTTCTACCCATAAGATGGGGGAAATGGTACTACTGCCTCAGAAGAATCATGTTATGTACTACTTTTTATAATCAGGGCAAAAAAATGTAGCTGCCCATACAACAGCAAGATGCCTTTCACCTCTATGGAAAGTATGGTCACTAATGCATGCAGCATCTCAGATTGCAAGAGGGATGTCTGACTGCCAGTTTAGGCCCGACTTCCCCCAAGGGGTCCCAGATTGCGAGAGGACACAGGCCAGGCTGAGGGACCCCCAGCCAGGTGTTCATGTGTTTCTTGTACCAGGCCTTTAGTTTTATATAACAGGTGGAATGCTTGGCATATAAAAAATTTCTTTGCCTTTCCAATTTTATTGCCCTAGCTATAAATCAACTATCCTAAGTATAATGCTAATCACTCAATGTTATTTTCCCAAGATAGTCACATTTTCTAGGAAATTGATAATTATCAGATCCTATACCCATTGTTTTTCAATGTTTATCAATTATACCCATTAATGAAGTTTTTAACACATGTAAAAATTACAATTTTACATTGTATTTTAAATTTTTTTCCTTATTTCTAAGGAAATAAGACTTAGTTCAAATTAAGTTGAACTAAACTAAAACCTATGCTACATATGCAACTCATTGTAGAGGGCTGCCAGAGGATCTCAGAAAAGTAAGGTAGTATTGTTATACATCCTGGTAATAATCAGTTTCACTCTGGACACCTAACGATGGGCCTGAAATGTTATTCTCAAATCTTGGCAGCACTTATACCTGGCTTGCTCCTGCCTGCTGTCTCTTTAACATGGGTTTTTGTCTAAGTAGGTTCTCCTCGATTGAGTCACCCTTGCTTACTGTTATCACTATACACTCACTGTTCAAGGTCAGGAGTTAATTGTTGACACATTTTTCACTACCATGCTTTTATGGGAATTTTTCACCAGCTCTGATATGTGTTTTCTAACACCACCAAGCAATTATCAGCAGACACCAGATAGGTGACGTACAATTTAATTCAATTCTGCACTATCTACCTAAAGATAGCAGCTTTGGAATCCACAGGTTAAGGGCTTAGTCCCATGAGACTGTCCTCTCTTCCTCCTTCAGATGCCAATCACAAGTCCAGGCAATGACTGCCTATAAATCAGAGGTTCCCCCTCCTTGGCTCAATTAATTTGCTAAAGTGGCCCACACAACTCAGGAAAACATTTTACTTACTATATTACTAGCTTATTACAAAAAAATACAACTCAAGAACAACTAGATAAAAGAGATGCTTAGGACAGGTATTTGAGAGGGTATGGAGCTTCCATACCCTCTCTGGGCACACCACTCTCTCAGCACCTCTATGTGTTCATCAACCCTGAAGCTCTCTGAACCATGTTCTGTTAGATTTTTATGGAGGCTTAATTACCAAGGTGTGATTTATTAAATCATTGGCCATTAGTGACTGAGTTCAATTTCCAGTCCCTCTATCCTTCCCTATTGGTCTGGTTGTTTCCCCTGGCAAGCAGTCCTCATCCTCAGATTATCTAGGGCCTCAGTGGTCGGCAAACTCATTAGTCAACAGAGCCAAATATCAACAGTACAACGATTGAAATTTCTTTTGAGAGCCAAATTTTTTAAACTTAAACTATATAGGTAGGTACATTGTTATTAACTTAATTAGGGTACTCCTAAGGCTTAGGAAGAGCCACACTCAAGAGGCCAAAGAGTCGCATGTGGCTCGCGAGCTGCAGTTTGCGGACCACGGATAGGGGGCTGGCCAAAAATCACCTCATTAACATAAATGCAGGTGTAGTAGAAAAGGGCTGGTTAATATAAATAAGACATCTATTTCACCTTCTGCCTCTGCAGTTTTTTCAGGAACTGGAAACAAAACTAAATATTATAACAAAAGATGCTCCTATAAGTTACAATTATAAGAGTTACAATTAGAAATTACAAGTTGTTTTAGGAGTTTGTGCTAGAAACAATGGACAAAGACTATATATTTTATTGATTTCAGAGAAGAAGGAAGAGGGAAAGAGAGATAGAAACATCCATGATGAGAGAGAATCATGGATTGGCTGCCTCCTGCAAGTCCCCCACTGGGGATCGAGCCCACAACCCAGGCATGCGCCCTTGACAGGACTCGAACGTGGTACCTTTCAGTTCGCAGGCCGACACTCTATCTACTGAGCTAAACCGGCTAGGGCCCAAGTATAGTTTTTATAATATAAATCACATTATCATGTGTTCATAATGTCACCATCATCACCATCATCATCATCACTACCCTTCTTGTGTTTGCCTGAATTTAATACCATTTCAGCAAATTTGCCTCATTCAAGGAATTTACAACATTATCAATTTCAACATTTATTAAACTTAATTACTACTCCAGCTGATCAGTTTTTGCCATAAGAAATGTGACATAATCTTTTCATTGGTAACATGAAATCCTTTCCATGGCTTCTTTGCAGGTTCACTTTCGATCATTACTGTAGTCCAAAGTTAGTGCCACGCATTCATTGGTGTCGATTAATCAACCTCATTTCAAGCAATAGCAACTGCACAAATAGCTGTTTTTTGTTTGTTTGTTTGTTTGTTTGTTTGTAGTGCTGATTCCCCAGCCTTCTCCACACAAAAACCAAACATGATTCTACAATTGGAAAAAGCACTCAGACAGAAGAGAGAGACAGCAACAGAGATACAGAGAAACCGAGAGACAGAGAGATATGCAGGTAGTTGAGGTAGGAAGCAGAGTCAAGAGGAACTGTTCCCCAAACTTACAGGTAAAATCCAGAGTGCCTGAGCAGTGATAGTGTCTGCTGACAGGAGAGTTACGTAACCTCTCTGCATTTGGGTTCCCTCATGCTTAAAATGGGGAATACGATAGCTTCTACCTACCTCATAAGGGAAATGTGAGGATTAATGACAATGTATCTGTAGTATTTAAGAGAGCCAAAAATGTTTATCTTTAATCTTCCTCTAATATGCATTTGGGTTCCCTCATGCTTAAAATGGGGAATACAATAGCTCCTACCTACCTCATAAGGGAAATGTGAGTATTAATGACAATGTATCTGTAGTACTTAAGAGAGTGAAAATGTTTATCTTTAATCTTTCTCTAATATTTTCATTTTTAATTTTTTGTCCAACTACTCTTGCGGTAGTTTTGCCCTTAATCAGTATCTTTGCAAATCTCTCTAGGGCTTTCTCATTTTTCCTAATGCCATTTTTTTTCTACTCATCCCCCTCTCTCCTTTGGAAAACTATTTGTTTGTTCTCTATATCTATGGGTCTGTTTCTGTTTTGTTTATTCATTTGTTTTTAGATTCCACATGTAACTGAGTCACAAGGTATTTGTCTTTCTCTGTCTGACTTACTTCACTTAGCATAATACCCAGTAGGTCCATGCATGTCGCCACATACGGCAAGATTTCATTCTTTTTATTACTGAGTAATATATATACCACATCTTCTTTATCCATTCATCTATCAATGGACACCTAGGTTGCTTCCATATCTTGGCTACTAAAAGTAATACTGCAATGAACTCAGGGGTACAAATATCTTTTTTGAATTAGTGTTTTTGTTTTCTTTGAATAAATACCCAGAAATGGAATTGCTGGGTTATATATAAATAGTATTTTTAAGGCTGAGTTCTTTCAGAATGTTTTGGAACCTGAGGCATCTATTAACTAAAGCAAACATGCAGTTTTGTTCTATATTTTAATATGTGTATACTTGTTCTTCAGGAGGCATAAAATTCCTCGATCACCAGGCTTCATTATAGATGTCAAATTGTTGGATAGGCAAACGCCAAAATCATTCATTTTCACAAGAAGTAGAAAACAACAAAATTCCACTTTTCTTCCAGTCTAGTTTATCATTAGTGAATTGTATTGAAGGTACAAAGAACTGATCAGAAAATATTTCTGATTACCTCTGCTTTGTTATATAAACAATAATGCCAAAGTAAACTGTATGAACCTTTCAAACCTTGAAATAAGTCCCCCCGCCCCATTTTCTGACAACTTGATCTATAATGTGCCTGCAACACTGACATATGCAAGAAGAGTCAGCCCATAGTTAGCATCCATAACACCAGCTGGTGCTTTCTCATTGGTCATCCTTAATGTTTTTAGAAACCTAGTCCTGGTATAATGCTATCTCATCTACAGTGCAAATCTATTCTAGACTAAAGTTTTCAATGAATATTATCTTAAATTCATCAATATGATTTCCAACCTAGCTTCTAATGAACAAATCTTTTCACTGAAGGCTTTTGGATACTTGACACCATGAAGCTTCTTAAATTTCTGCAACCAATCTCTAAATATTTATACTTGCCTTTGACAGTTTCAATTTTTCACTGTCTAATCCTCTCTATTAATGAGGTCAACATCTGCACTTTTTCTGGCTATGTAATACTTTCCTTTCTGTCACTAATTCTTGGTCATCACTGTCCATGTAAAAATTCTGCAACTTGCCTTTCTGTTTCATTAGGTTGTATATGGTAAGGCTCCTTCATATATAAAACCAGAGGCCTGATGCACGAAATTCATGCACAGGGTGGCGGGGAAGGGGGTGTCCCTCAGCCTGGCCTACACCCTCTCCAATCTGGGACCCCGCAGGGGATGTCTGACTGCCTCTCGCAATCTGGGACCGCTGGCTCCAAACCGCTCATCTGCCTGCCTGCCTGATCACCCCTAACCCCTCTGCCTGCCTGCCTGATCGCCCCTAAACACCTCTACCTACCTGATTGCCCCCAACTGCTCCCCTACCGGCCTGATCGCTCCTAACTGCTTCCCTGCTGGCCTGATCGCCCCTAACCACCTCTGCCTCGCCCCACACCCAGGACCCATGATTCCCTCCTCCAGCAGGTCACAGGCACCTGAGACTCAGGCTTCCCTCCCTCTGACCAGCCGCAGGCACCCAGGACCCCAGCTGGCTTATCCTGGGCTGGCCACAGCTGCAGGGGACCGTGGGTGAGCGCCTTCGCCCAGGTCGCAGCCACAGGCACCCGGGACAGCGGGGCAGGCGGCTTGTCCCTCCGGGCCGCAG
>NW_005361459.1:2544052-2556151 GCF_000412655.1 Myotis brandtii | reverse complement strand
GGCGGCTTGTCCCTCTCCCGGGCCGCAGCCTGGCTGGTCCCCATTCCTCTCTCGCCAGCTCATTTGTGCCTGGCTAGCCCCCATTCCTCTCTCCCCAGTGTTGAGTGTCTGAGCCATTATGCGGTGACAGAATGAGGGCATGATGACCATTTGCATATTAGCTGTTTATTATATAGGATACTTCACAGATATGCCACAATCAGGTTTACAATAATTTTATTATATGTGCTATTGATAATAATAGATGCTTCCAGTTCTTTTGACAGTGCCAGGGCCCAGGGCAGGCCACCCCAAAATATCCCACAGTGGTATATTGATTACTTTTAAGTAAAGTTACTTGACAAAGAGCTGGAGCCATAGGGTACACAGACACTCCCTTGTCTCCCTGAATGCAGGAAATAAGTCTCCTCTGTGGAAGGTGCCCCCTTATTCCAAGGGGGAGAGGCACTCTATTAGCTAAAGTTAAGAAATACAGGATCAAAAGAGCCTACTGTATATAAAGAAACTTTGTTTCCTCTTTGCTAATTTACTACCCGAGCACAAACTTTGTTTGGATTCCTCACTAATGAATTCCCAAGCCTTGCTTAGATTCCTTATTAATGAACACTTTTTTTCTTGTCCTGTCAATTCTTCTCAGATTTGTTATTTCTTTGTGTCAAGGGTATAAAAAGTTGGCTAGTTCATCATTTCGGAGAGCATCCTTTATGATTCTCCTGCACACATGTATTAAATTGTTTTTCTCTCTTGTTAATCTGGTCTTATGTCCATTTTATTATTTGTCCAACTCTAAGAACTTAAGAAAGGTATCCCTAATAACTGTTATCCACCAGGCTGTCTCTTTTTTTTTTCTAACATTTACAAATTGCAATTAAATTCAGTTACACACAAAAGCAACAAAATATCAGGAATCAACAAAGATTACCATGACCAGTACCAGCACTGAAATAATTCACACAGAAAATCTATTCAGTTTATACTAACAAATGAGTTTTGTCACCACATTTACAAAAAAAGAAAAAAAAACTTTCATTTTTCACAGCTTATTCAGACGTTGGAATTGCAAACAAGGGATTGTGGGCCCAGATTTCCCTTGGTCCTAATTCTATCATCTCACCTCAGCTGGTGCCCAATCTGGCCCCTTCCCTCAGCTTTTCTACCTTTATGTCCATTCCATACTATGCATTCAAGGAGGCCCCTTTAAAATACAGATGTGACCATGTCAGTGAGGAGATAGAAAGAAGCGAGGTAGACAGGGACAGAGACCATGGGGATGAGTGGGGGAGTATGGGGAGATGAGGGCGGGGGAGGAAGTAAAACGAAGAGGAGTTACTGAGACACTCGAACTGGGTAGGGAAGGAAGGGCACTCATGGGAGACATGAGCTTTAAAATGTATGAATGTTGCTAAAACAGGCAGCTTGCAGATAACCAATCACAAGATAATCTAAGGCAAAATTATTTGAAAGGACCAATCGGAAACTAACAAGCATATACAAAAAGCGAGTGCTTCCTTTTTCTCTCCCCTCCCCCTCCCACACAGAGCACAATGGAGACCTGAGGGGTGCACATCACCCGCTGCCCACATGGCTTATGGCCATATGGGCCTCCACACGTGGACTAATAGACTGTAATTAACTTGGATGCTGAACTACTCCTGACTGTAACATGAAAAAAAAGCTCTGGACACTAACTGCTCCTGAACCTCAAATGCACCTTTTCCAGCACTGGCTTTTCTCAATAAACTTCGATTCCATTCATCGTTTTTGTCCACAACTTCAGTCTTCGATTTTCAGGGGACAACAAACTTAGACTCAAATACCCACATTTGGGTTTCATCAGTTCTCTGCTGGAAAACCTTTAACAGTCCACAATACTAAGCCTAGGCTATTTTACAACCCAATCACAAACTACCTTTCCTGCCCCCTTTTCGCTTCTCTCCCAGGATACACACCATGTTTCAGTTCTCTGGCACCTAATATGTGTTGGGGAATATCCCAGGACTTTGAGTCCTTCCATAAGTAGCATTTTCTTTAATTCTGATATATCAACATAGGTATGTTAACAAGGGTATTAGAATTTTAATTACATGACAAAACAGTAATGGGATTCAGTAAAGTGGTTTCACCTTTCCTGCCTCATATGTGACATTAAACAGAAAAGAAATGCAATTTAATATATTGGAGAAATAAGATATATCATGTTGTGTTAGTAGAAGAAGCTGGTCTGAATTCAGGAGAATTTATATCAGTAATTTATACATTTTAGAAAAACTGAGATTAGGCTACAGAATATTTGCCTTACCTAAATCAAAGGAGAGAGAGAAGCCAAGAACACAGTTGAAACTTGGTTAAATAGGGCAAATGTCTTACAAATTAAAATGCACAAGCCCAGCTCCTGGTCCTGGCGACCCCAACCAGAGTTCTTTCTAACTGCTAGGAAGATTATAATGGAAAAATCCACATGCAAATGAATTTTTCTGAGAGAAGGCCACACATTACCTAGCTAGCTGTGCCCTGGAGAATAATGGGGAGGAAGGGTATGCTGAGAGGGGTTTTGTGCAACACAAGAAGAATAACATTGCCAAGAGTTCAGCTTCTATATGCAGAACAACAAAAGATACAGTTTCTACATCTGGAACTAACTGGAAAACTTATTTCCTGCTGTCTGGTTTGAAATCAATTTAAATAAACTAGATGTTTAAAATAGAAATATTCACACTTCCATGCCAAATGAACCTAGTAGTAATTATCTCTGGACATGTATATCTCTCCCAATAGAAAATAACATAGGATCAAATGGACACTGTATTATGAAATCATTAACTTCCAGTAACATGAAATGCCTGGGAGAACATTTTAACACAGTTGTACTAAGAGCATCCCATACTCTCCTCGAGTTTTGTCCACTGTGGACGAAAAAAAGGCCACATGCTAACCTGACAAGCTCAGGGAAGGCCTACATGGCTGCCTTATTAACTCAGAGACCTAAAGTAAACACATAGGATGGTCTGAAATTCAAACTTTTTAACTAAAAACAGTTTATAGCAGGTAGTCATGTCAGAATCTTCCGTGACAAAAGTCAATCTTTACCTTAACTAAGTCTGTCTATTGACTTTTGCATCTAAGATAACAGACATTTGGACTGTCAGGGTAAGTTCCCTTTTCCAGACCCTTTAGGTCACAACCAATGATGCACTACAGCAGAGACTACAAATCCTCTCATTGTTATTTTTGTGTGTTAATTGTTGACTATTAACTATCCTGTACCCACCTATGTAAAAAATGTAACATTTTACTTTTTGTCCAATCACAGAGGACCTTTCCCCAACCCCTATTCTCCCTTCCCACCCCTCACTCCCACTAATTTGCTTTCTCCTCCCTAATCTATCACCAATGAATTTCATGTAACCCACTTATGTCTTCTCTTTTGATTGTAATGTATAAAATAAGGTGCAAAACTGCCATTCTCCTGGACTTTATCTCAATCCTTTGAGATTTTGCTTCCCAGCAATTGTGGACAGTTTAGCACAAATAAACTCACAAAAATCCTTTATAGGTTTGAATGTTTCTAATGTTGACACCATTTAAACACAAATTCTTCTTCTTCACAGCAGCTATGTACCTAACTCCTAGAAATAATTGTAGACTCTGATAACAACAACCTTGTTTTTCTACCTTAAGTACTTTAGCAGAGAATAAAAGTGAATAAATTAGTTTCTCTAAGGATTCATTAATATGTGTTTTTCTGATTGATTCTGGAGCATGTAAGTAACAAAAAGAAACCCCCCAAGGCATGAACCTGCAGCTGCATCACACAAGAGGGTCTACAGCTCAGAAATACCAGCAGTTCCTAATCACAAAATTTCTTTCAATGTAAGTAAACTAATGTAAGTAATGTTTATCTCAAATGACTATTTATCCATCATTGATTTCAACAATGTATTTTAAGGCATGGCTTAAAGTCACCAGCAAGAAATTGGCACTGAACTTCTGCCTGGGACACATGGGTTCCACAAGTTGGCAAAGGCCCAGTTGTAATATTAATGAGTACACCATTTGTCAAGACAATTATGCAAGAACTTGGCAGCTGCACATAGAGGGCAAGCCCAATGAGAGACAGTGCCAGAGTATACAGATCAGAGAGCCGGAGAAATCCCTTAACACGTCAATCTTCTTTTGTAATAGTTACCTTTTGGGTAGATAATATCTTTTATTTAAATTAAATGTAAGGGGAAAAAAGGAGCAGGGAAAACAACTCTAAACACAATCATTATTTGAATATAGAATGCCATGTTCCCATTCAGAAGAGATGTCTTTTCATCACAATAATTCAGTTGAGAAATGACTATCATAACTAGTCTTTGCTAAGAAATGCCATATTTTCAAGAATGAAAAATTTGAAAATGTCCTGTCATACCAGAAGCTTCTTAATTGTCAAGAATAGAGGAGTACTCAAAAGAAATGTATCTTGTGATGAACACAAAAATCAATGGAAAACTACAACTTAAAAAAAAAAATTTTTTTAAACACACAAGTCATTATACCCTGTTTCAAGATAAATCAGTTTTGCTGTCATATGCCAAAGGTTAAAATCTGTAATTAAACAAATGCACGAGGGAATGACTGCAGACCAAAGACCCTCCAAAATTAATTTGAAGATTGATTAATAAGTGCCTAAAGATATAATATTGGAATTATAGGTGGACTGGACTCCCAACCACACTTTCACACTGTCACTTAAGAAATATATCATCAGTTAAAATTAAGTTCATGTTACCAAAATTCTTTAGTATCAATGAATCTTTCCTAAATATGCCAGGGGAGAAATTCCTTTCGATGCATGTATGAGTAAATCTCACACACAAACACAAAAATAAAAATACCAAATTCATCCTTTATGCTTTTAACCATCACCTCAAAGTCAAGAGAAACATCCAAACTGCTAAATTCAACTTAGGTCAACGTACTAAGTCATCATTTATTTCTGTTTTTAATAAATGGTATTTATTATAGTTCTACATATTCTATATTTGGAGAATGACAACATAATTAACTATCCCCTAAATTCAGCATTTAAAGTAATTGTATAATAACTTTATTAATATATATATGCATGTCTTAAAATAAAAAATATTCAGTTAATGAAAAAAATAAAGTTTTCACCCAGTAATAATTTAATAAGCTAGATGACTACGGCAAGTAAAATTAAAAATTGTTTTAAATCAAATCATTAAACTGCATATTAAAAACAATTTTAGGCAATTAGAAATATTACTTTATATAAAAGAAACAGCCTCCAGGTTATAAATTCTTTTTCTCCTAAATAAACTTATTTTATCTAAGATTCTTCAAATAAAGTCACTCTATATAAAGTCCTGGAGTCTTGGCTACAGTGGAGAAAAGAGTAAATGACAGCACACAAAGACTTCGCCAGTCCTTACTTTGCACATTATTAATTAGAGACTAAAAGCCTTAAAAATGCCCCTACCTACAAATAGCATGTGACATCACCGCCTCTCTGAAGCCTTTTCTTTATTCTTATTTTTATTGTTTCTTTCATTTAATCCTCATGAAAACACTGTGAAAGACATAAGCTAATTTGCCCCAAGTCATGCCTACCTGCCCGAAAGTACTGAATGCCAGCATCAGGATTCAAGCCTGGCTCTTGCCTGGTCCCAACTTGCCCCTGCCATTTCCTTTGCTTGCCTGTCCTGATAAATACCAGCCTACCTTGGTTTTTCAATAGATATAGTCCTGATACATTCCTTGGGAGTTTTTCAAAATTGACATGATTCATCATTCTGAGATATTTTATCACTATAAAACTATTTATTTCCCATCCTCTCTTCAGACAGAATTGATCCACCTCTTCTTTCTTCCCAGCTGTTTCCTATGCATGCACACTTCACTCATGCACACAGAATGCTCACTGCACTCACCACTTAGCATGCTAATCTATTTTCTAGATCTTAAGCTACTGGAAGACAGAAACAATGATTTTGTCCTTAAAGGGAATATTGTTCCTATTCAAAAGGAATAAAACCTCATTACAAACATCAGTGTTATATATTTCCACATTACTGTTTCGCTAAGAAAAGATGCCATTCACTAACTCACAGTGACATTTCCACTGCTCAAGCCTCTCCCCACAGCAGATCTAATGATAAAGTTGTTAGCATAGCACTGAAGTTCATTTAGCAAGTTACAAGGCTGGAAGTCAAACAATACTCTTTAATTCTCAATTCAGAGAAGGTTGGTATGTGCATGCTAAATCATATCTGAATATATTGGCCTGATGGCAGAAGAGCGAAATTTAGACCCACATTCGAGGGTTCCATTAACTCCCATCAGCCCCAATCATTCCCAATTATATTAAAATTCACCTTTAAAAAAAATAGCTCTGCATTTCTCTATAAGCTTTGTAAATTCTAAGGATTAGCTAGTGATAGCATTTCATTGAAGTTGCAAGATATATAGGAAATGAAAATAACAACATGTATAGGCAATTCTCATTACTCATGGTAGTTATGATTTATAACATCTGAGAACACTGAATTAGTGATACTAAACCACTGCTCCTAGGGGAAATACAAAGTTAGTGTTCCTGAGCCTATGGTCACATTTTTGTCAACTAATCAACATATAACCTTATTTTATGTGTATTTCTATTTAAAGACACTCTATTTAATATATACTGCTGATCCATTAACATTGAATTGAACTCACAGCCAACAGCACCATGACTCATGCCTGAATGAAGCTTATCTAAACCAGGTATTTTCTCCATGAGGCACGTCACAGCTTTCTTGCACGTAGGAACACTAGCCCAGTGATGGCGAACCTATGACACGCGTGTCAGAGGTGACACGCGAACTCATTTTTTTGGTTGATTTTTCTTTGTTAAATGGCATTTAAATATATAAAATAAATATCAAAAATATAAGTCTTTGTTTTACTATGGTTGCAAATATCAAAAAATTTCTATATGTGACACGGCACCAGAGTTAAGTTAGGGTTTTTCAAAATGCTGACACGCCGAGCTCAAAAGGTTCACCATCACTGCACTAGACAGTACTTCAGCACTACACTTGGGAGCCAATTTAAACAGCAAAATCACCAACAAAAAGCACAAAATGCAAAAAACATAGCACTAAATAGAAAATAAGACACCTGTTTACAGTATGAGAACTGAAACAAGAAGGCAACCTCAGGTCGGACCCTCAGGTATAGAGAGAACCAAAATCTTTGATGCTCTGTGCATGTCCTCAAATGACCTTGAAAGCCCCACAAGTATTTATTTTGAGATTACAAATAAATTTTTTCAATTAAGCGAATTCACAAATACAGAGTCCATAAGCAATAAGGATTAGTTGCATGTCAAGAAACTGGTAACAGCGATGCCTCCCTGGCAGGGAACTGAATGGCTGGGTGACAGAGATGGGAGAAAAACTTATTTTTCACCATATAAATTTTAAATCTTTTATTATGGTGTGTGTGTGTGTGTGTGTGTGTGTGTGTGTGTGTTTGAAAATGTTATGACTTTGCTCAGAGGAAATAGCATTATACATATTAACAATCTAAAAAAAAGTAATATTAGACTTTGGGTTAAAATAGTAAAAAGACAAAAGAAATAAAACTAAAGAATGAAAGTAGAAACAAATACATTCAAAACTGGAAAATCACAACTATTTGGAGTTTCTCCACATTGACGAAGCTGAGAACTGACTCATAAAAGGGAACAGCACAGAGAATTATTTAAAAGCAAAAAAATCCCATTGGGACCTTAAGCTCTCAATTCCCACCAAAGTTCTCATTTTGTTCAGGAGCATTAAACTTACTATTTTAAACAATACTTAGAGTCATTCTGTACATCAGTTTTCCATGTGTGGTCTCAGGGCCAGCAACATCAACATCAATAGAGTAGCTGTTAGAAATAGACTCTCAGGCCCAACCCTACACCCAAGAAATAGGGACTCCGGGCCGGGGCAGCAGTCTGTGCCTTAAGGAGCTTTGAGGATAATTCTGATGCCAGCAAAAATTTGAGAACCACCAGTATACAAATACTTTGAGATGCTACCATACCATTAAGTAGAAATTACAAACAAAATTTAAACTTTTCTCAATGATGACAATCATTCTTTAGGAAAAGCTATTGTTATTCTGTGTAATCATACAGTTTCTTAGTGTTTTTCATTTTTTGCCTCTTTCTTTGATTTCAGTTGGCCAGCAGATCCCCTACCACTATTAAAACAGTAGTATTAAATCCTCCCCTCTAAGTTTGAGGCTTTCACTCTGTTATAATCTATCAAAGCAAAATAATTAAGCTCATTAGAGTTGAATGCTACATATCAATAGGTGGGGTACAGACCTAAGGAATACAGTGCCTGGTTATAGTGAAGGAGAATTGAAATGACCATTTTTTAATGTTTAGAAGCTTTTAATTCCCAGACCTGGACTGTGTACCAGAAGGATGATATGGGTAGAACAGTAATCTTTAGAAACAATAGAGATGTTAATATACTGAGATTGGAAAAATATTTTATCACTTAGACTAGAATATATGTCTGTGACTGTTACAATAATTCACTTTTTAAAAAATACAAAGCTGCAGAGGAGAAGCTCAAATGCCTGGCTTATCTTTCTGCTTTGGACTCCATTCTTTCCCGGCATCTCCAACATTGGAAAGGATGGCTCTCTCAGTGGCTAGTTGAGGAAGCATTTACATTTCAAAATAAACTTAAAATTTAAAGTCAGAGGGAACTTGAAGATGAACCAGACCAACCATGGTATTTAACAGAGGAGAAAACTGAGGACCAGACACAGGCCAACCACAGACCAGGCCTGCTATTCACTTCTGTTCTCCATCATCTTTTTCCATGACCCACCGGATCTTCCCTCACACAAAAAAAGCACAAGCATCAACACAGTGGCAAGCAACTACTTGAGCAAAGTAAGCATTACATATTTTAATCATTTTATATTTTAAATTTTTTAAAAATCAATGCTCATCTTCTGAAAAAAGAGCTCTATATTTTTAAGGCTACGTCCCTCCCAGAAATCTGTGTTGCCCTCAAAGATCACCATGGCAGTTGTTGACCTACCATATAAATGGGAAAAAACGTTTTCAAATTTTTATTGCGAGAGATTTAGTTTGTTAGATATGGTGTCATTTTATAGAGAATGGAAAAGTGCACTGCGTCTAAATGATTGAATAAAGCAAAACAAGAAACAGTGAATATTCCCATTTGGAAACAGCTTAAATGCTCAACTCCATAAGGGGCCCATGAAATAAATATGGTATAATGAAGTCATAGAAGACAGCCATTAAAAATATTTTCTGACATGAAATAAAGCAGCTAAAAAATGACAGAAATAAAATGATACCATCTTTATTGTTTGTGTGTGTATGTCTCCTACCCTAGAAAAACTACTGGAAGAGCACATAAGGAATGGGATTAGCAGCAGCTTTCCAGGTTACAGCATTTTCTCTGATTCCTCTACCCTGCTTTAGTGCACTGAGCTTTTGTAACAGGGGAAGAGGAGAAATGTCGTTTGTTATGGAGGATAACCTACTCCCTGAGAATATTCTGGAAAAGTACTTCTGAAAATCTTCCATAAGCTATTATAAGGAATATATCAGAAATACATCTTTTTTCTGGGTTTGCTAAATTTCAGGTCCACCAACCAATAGCTATTTCATAATACTGTGAAAAGACATGTCTCTGTATTCTAAAAACATTACCTTTGTATCTCTCCAGCCATTTCTTTTGTTTGTTCATATAGCTTATTGTTCTCATAAAAACTAAAGCATGTATTTGTAGAAAAGAAAAAGTTTTCCTCAACCCTCTTAGAACCTCTAGCTGGGTCTCAAAATTAAACTGACAAAGATTAACAGAAGAAAAAAATACAAATTTTAATAAACGTTTACATGTACATGGAAGCCTTCATAAATGAATGAAGATCTGAAGAAGAGACCACACCAAGAAGCTTTTCTACCTTTTAGACAAAGAAACAATAAGTTTGTGAAGAACTGACAAGACAAAGGGGTTTGGGCTAGGAATAGTAAATGGTGAAGAAGTAACAAGGAAGATAAGGATTAGTTTAACAAACTTCGTACAGATTTTTCAGATCCAAATTCCTGTTGTGGTGCTAAGAAATGTATTCTTCCTCCTGGTTCAGGGATGGTAACTTTCACACAGATTTATCTCCTGCTTCCAGGGAAGAAGAGTGCTTGGGGTAGAGGAGGTCAGAGTGGCCTTGCTTGTCATGGTGATAAGAATGTACTCCTATAGCTTAAGAATTTCAATATGCCAAGGTGCCATATTTGGGGATAGACTGTCCTAAACCCATCATATTTCATGCAATCATTCAAACATCGGGCATATTTGCATGAAGTGCCTCATATATTCCAGCTACAAAGGCAGGTACTTGGAATACAAAGATAAATAAATCTTGGCCCCATATAAAATCTCTATCTGATAGAAAAAGCTATGTGGAATTCACACTACACAGTGAAACAAGTATGATCCTGATGCTCTCTGAAATGATAGTATCTTCCCTGGGTAATGACCCACCATTTATATGCTCCTGAATCCAAAATATTTATATCCAGAGTTGTCCTCACTTTTTGTATTTTCAGAACCTACTAGGGAATTTGGTAGAAAGTAGGAACGTAATAAATGAGTGAATAAATAACTAAATGTCAAATATACAAAGGGATAGAAGACAACCAAGTTTTCCCAAAAAATTAGCTTATAAGGTCATTTTTAAACATATTTTTATTGATTTCAGAGAGGAAGGAAGAGGGAGAGAGAGAGAGAAACTTCAATAATAAGAGAAAATCATTGATTGGCTGCCTTCTGCACACCCCCTATTGGGAATTAAGCACGCAACCCAGGCCCTTGACCGGAATCGAACCCCGGATCCTTCAGTCCACAGGCCGACGCTCCATCCACTGAGCCAAATCGGCCAGGGCTATAATGTCATTTTTAAATTAAACTTTTAATTTTGAAATAATTAGATATTTATATGCAATTATAATAAATAATTCAGAGAGATCCCATGAAATTTTGACCCAATGATAACATTGGGCAAAACTAAAATACAGTATCACAACCACTGATACATTCAAAATACATAACATTTCCATTACCATTACTACAAAATACAGAACATTTCCTTTAATAGCTACACTCACTTCTCTACCCCCATAACCTCCCTTACTCAGAGTAACCAGTAAATCTGTCCTCTACTTCTAGAATTTTAGAATTTTAAGAATCTATTTACATACAACCTTAAGCGACTGATCAACGGTTCGACCGGTCGACCGGTTGCTATGACGCGCACTGACCACCAGGGGACAGACACTCAATGCAGCAGCTGCTCCCTGGTGGTCAGTGTGCTCCCACAGTGGGAGCGCCACTCAGCTGACCACTGGGTGCCAGACAGCTGCGGCAGTGCAAGCATCTCCTGCCTCCACAGCAGCGCTACCGAGGGCAGCAGCAAGCGCAGCGGCCGGGATGAGCAAGAGCGGCGCCCAGCCTGGGCTCAGGCTCCTCCCAGCCGCCTGCTGCTTCGCACACTACTACACCCTCAGAGGGGTCCCAGATTGCAAGAGGGCGCAGGCAAGGCTGAGGGACCCCACCGGTGCACAGGCCTCTAGTCCTAATATATATAAAGAGCTAGGTGCCAGTCACGACCAAACAGACAACTGGTCACTATGAAGTGCATGGAGCACCTCTCGGTCCCCGCCCCTCCCCCAGCCCGAGCCGTTCACCATGATGGGGGGCTGGCAGCGGGGTGGGACTGGGGATTGTTGAGCAGCAGTGGCCGGCGGCTGCTTGCTTCCCGGGATGGCCATGAGCTTAGTGGAGCAGTTGAGGGGCAGGGGAGCCTCGCAGAGCAGTCACAGGGTTCGTGGAGCGTCCTGGGGCAGGGAGCTTCATGTAGCGTTGCAGGGCGGCAGAGGCCATGCGACGGAGGTCAGGCTAGGCCTAGGGACCCTAACCGCACATGATTTCGTGCACGCTGGGCCTCTAATCTACACTAATAAAAGAGAAACATGGTAATTAGCATACGACCGCTACCCTTTTCATTGGCTAA
>NW_005361459.1:2528509-2543070 GCF_000412655.1 Myotis brandtii | reverse complement strand
AGGCCCGGCACCCAGCAGACCCAAGGCCTTCGTGGCAGCACTAAGGAGCAGCAAGCCAAGCGGTAGGAAGCAGCAAGCAGGTGGGCAGTAACAAGGGAGGGGTCCCAGACTGCAAGAGGGCACATGCTGGGCTAAGGGACCCCCCACCATCCCCAGTGCACGAATTTCGTGCACCGGGCCTCTAGTATTATATAAATGGAATCATACTGGATTGGACCTCTTAGGATTAGATCTCTTCACTCAGCTTAATTCTCTAGACACTAATCCAGGTTGTTGGTATATCAATGCTTTGGTTCCATTTTATTGCTGACTAGTATTCATGGTCCAGATGTACTACAGTTTGTTTAACCATTCCACTTTAAAGAACATCGGAGTTGTTTCTGGGGTTTGGGTATTAATAAAAAAACTGCTATGAACATTGATGTACAGATTTTTATGTCAACATATGCTCTCATTTCTTTTGTTGTTGCTTTTTTTCTTTAAGTAAGCAAAGATATATATATTTTTTGAAATGTTTTATTTTTATTTATTTATTTTTTTTAGAGAGAGAGAGGGAGAGGGACAGAGAGATAACAATATCAATGATAGAGGAACATCATCCATCGGCTGCCTCTTACAGGCCCCACACTGGGGACCAAGCGCCCAACCTAGCAATATTCCCTGACTGGGAATCAAACTGATGCCCTCTTGGTTCCTAAGTTAATGCTCAACCACTGAGCCACACCAGCCATGCTGTTTCCATTTCTCTGGAATAAATGCATAAGAATACAATTGCTAGGTTACATGGTAGTTAAATGTTAAATTTTATAAGAAACTGCCAAACTGTTTTCTGGAGTTGCTGTATCTTTTACTTTTCACCAACAATGTATGAGTAACTTAGCTTCTCTACATCCTCACCAGCATTTGGGGTTGTCATTATATTGTATTTTAGCCACTCTGATAAGTGTGTAGTGATATCTCATTGTGGTTTAAATTTGCATTTTCCTAATAAGGAATAATGGTAAACATCTCTTTATGAGTTTCTTTGTCATCATCTTTGATGAAATGACCATTCATGTTTTTGGTCCATTTTCTAACTGAACTACTTTTTGTTTATTTGTTTTACTGTTAAGATTGAGGGTTCTGGATATATTCTAATTGCTGGTCCTTAATCAAATATGTATTTTGCAAATATTTTCTCCCGGTTTTGTAACTTATCTTTTCATCCTCCTAACAGAGTCTTTAGCAGAGCAAAAGTCTATCATTTGAAGAGGTCTAATTGATCAATTTTTCCTCTTATGGATCATGCTTAAAGTGTCAAGTATAAAAACTATTTCCCAAGCTCTAGATTCCAAAAATTTTCTTTCTTTTTCCCAAAATATTTATAGTTTTACATTTTACATTTAAGTCCATGATCCATTTTCAATTAATTTTTATATAAGGTGTAAGAGTTAGACCAAAATTTATTGTTTTGCCAATGGATGTTGAATTGCTACAGCACCACTTTTTTAAAAGGCTAGCCTTCCTCCACTGAATTTCATTTTTTGGATTCTCTAGTCCATGTCTATCCCTCCACCAATACCACACAGCCTTAGTTCACTGCAGCTATAGTAGGCTTTAATATCAGGTAGAGTGATTTCACAGATTTTATTCTTTTTCAAGATTATTTTAAGTATTTTAGTACATGTGCCGTTCCATATAAATTTTAGAAGAACCATATATATATTTTTTAAACAGCCTTGCTGGTTCCAAAGATTACAGTAGAAAAGGAGAAAAAAGAAAAAAGAATTACTTTACTGTGGAGAAAACTGAAAAACACTACCTCACCCAGGTAATCAAAGTCAACATCTACAGTAATAAGCTATGCTGGTAATATGTACCCATGATACAATGTGATGGAAATGACCCTTTATCACTGTGGTTGTTCTCCAGAAAAACGTATCACCCTAGACTAATCATAAGAAAAACACTACACAAGTCCCAGTTGAGAGACATTCTACAAAATGCTTTACAGGTACTCTTCAGAACTGTCAAGGTCATCAAACACAAGCAAAGTCAACCTGTTACAGCCCAGCACAAAATGACTAACTGTAACAGAAAATATTGAATAGGATTCTAGAACAGAAAAACGACATTATGTAAAAATAATAAGGAAATCTAAATTAGTTAATAATGTATCAATATTGGTTTATCAATTATAACAAATAGACCATACTTAATGTAAGATGTTAATCACAGGAGAAACTCTATTATCCTCTCAATATTCTGTATATCTAAAATTTTCATACACACACACACACACACACACACACATACACATGCAAAGGCACACACATATACATACATATATACATATACCCTCAATTTTGCGGACCTCGATTTAATGGACAAAATTTCCAGTTCACATATCATATGTAAAAATTTACACCTTGTTAATTTTAAAATGCTTTTAACCAAGATTTCCTTATAATTAAATTAGGTTATTTTTTGTTATTAATTCACTGCTATTTTTAACAAGTTTTAATGAATAGGACATATATTGAAAAAAAAACTCTAATCATTTCAACACATAAATAAATATTACATACTAGAAGCCCAGTGCATGAATTCATTGCATCGGTGGGGCTCGGCCGGTCTGCCCCTGATGGAGGCCATTGGGGCCAGGCCGGCCGGGGGAGGGGACACAGGAGGTTGCAGGGGGCTGATCGGGGCCCCAATTGGGCTGGTTGGCCGCCTCAGTGCCCGTCATAGCGACCAGTCGTTCCAGTCATTCCATTGTTCTGGTTGCTTGGCCTTTATATATATAGATATACAACCATAGTCTACATATTTAAATCCAAGAGTCATCACACATAAATAATGTTCAGAGAATGATTAGCAGACAGTCACAATGCAACCTATGTGGTGATTGGTTCTGTTGTCGGGTGCAGTGACTTATTGCAGCAGTTTTAGTGCGGGCCAATGTTCCCACGTGCGCTAAGCCACACTCCAGCCATGTGCATTTGTTTACTTGTGGTGACTGGTGAATGCACGCATTCACTAAACCTATTCAGTATAAATTTAAAATTACTGGAATACATATAGAAAACTTTTCTGTGAAATTAAAATTTTCATACATACTTAATTATAATTACACAAACATGTCTACACAAGTAAAAACATGTAAACTAAGTAATTTGTCAATTTTTTTAACATACACAGTCAAAAAACCTATTTTATTATATAATGGATTTTTGGCTTTAACAGACACTCCCTCGCCCAAATTAGTCCGTTATATCGAGATTTTACTGTACATATATATCTCTAAAAAGACAAGTGATCTAAGATTTAAATTTAATAAGATTAATAAATTTTACTACTTCATCAAAGATATTTTTAAGTGAAAACAAATATCTTGCTGGGATTTTCATTGCATTAAACGTATACATCAACTTACAAATCAACTCACTATGTTGATTTCTCCAATCTGTGAGCACAGTATGTCTCTCCATTTATTTAGGTCTTCTTTGATTTCATTCATCAGCATTTTATACTCTTCAGCATACAAATCCTATACATATTTTATTAAATACTAGAGGCCCGGTGCATGAAATTTGTGCACTGGTAGGGCCCCTAGGCCTGGCCGGCAATCAGGGCCGATCGAGGCCTCCCAGCTGCCGGCCGGGGCCTTCTTTCGTTCCGCGCCACCCCCTGTGGTCATCGCACGTCATAGCGAGCGATCGAACTCCTGGTCTCCCAGATGAACTCCTGAGGGGCCACTTTGCATATTAGCCTATTTTATATATATATAGATAGATATTCCTAAGTATTTCATTATCTTGAGAGTGATTGTAACTAGTTTTGTGTTGGTGATTTTTGGTTCCCAGATGTTCATTATTAGTATACAGAAATGCAATACATTTTTATTTGTTAACATTATACCCTGTAACCATGCAGAATTCACTTATTAGTTTAGGAATATATTTAGTTTGGGGTATGTTCCTTGGGATTTTCTGTGTAGACAATCATATCATTTACAAATAGGGATACATTTATTTCTTCCTTTCCAATCTGAGTGCCTTTGATTTCTTTTTCTTGCCATATTTCAGTAGCTAGAACTTCCAATACAATATTGAATAACAGTATTAAAAACAGATATCCTTGCCTTCTTCCAAAAATTAGAAAGCATTCAGTTTCTTGGCATTAAACATGATGTTAACTAGAGATTTTTATAGATGCCTATTATCAAGTTGAGAAAGTTACCCTCTATTCCTAGTTTAGTGAGAGTTTTTTATCTTGAATAAGTATTGGATTTGGTCAAATGCTTTTGCTATATCAATTGATATGACCACATGATTTTCTTTGGTCTACTGACATGGTGGTGGATTACAATGACTGGTTCTGAAATACTGAATTAAGGTGAATTTTAAAGGATAAATAGGACTTATAAAACCACTTGTGTTTATTTGCTTAGTGCCTATTTATCTTTAGAAGACTACAAGCTCCATTGTGACATGGATTATTTATTTTGTTCACAACTATATACCCAATACCAAGCCTACCACCTAGCATACAATATGCACTCAATGAATATTCATGGAAAGAAATGAAGACACACTAGAACTCACAAGTATACTGCCATGACCAGTCACCAGGGTAACAGAAGCAGAGATTATGTGGAGGAGTCGCCAAAAGGCAGAGCCCCTACCTCATAGGATATACATAAATTAATTCAAGATTCATCAAAGCCTAAACATAAAACCCAATGACCTAAACATGAAGCTTTTAGAAGAAAATGTATGATAATATTTTCCTAACTTGGAATGGACAAAGAATTCCTAAAATTCAATAATAAAAAGAGAAACATCCCAGTTAAAAAAGCAAACAAAAGATTTCAACAAATACTTCAGAGAAGATATACAAGTGGCTGATACTAGTAAGCAAATAAAAATGTTCTTGACATCATTAGTCATCAGGGGAATACAAATAAAGTCCAGTGAAATACCACTATTATTTATTATTATTATTATTATTATTATTATTATACCAATGGAATAACTAAAATTTAAATAATTGACAACACCAAATGTTGGCAAAGATGTAGAACAATCAGAACTCTCAAACATTTATTGGTGACAGTGTAAAATGGTATAACCTCTTCAGAAAAAAAGTCTGGCAATGTTTTATAAAACTAAATATATACCTACCCTACGATCCAGCAATTCCAATTCTAGGCATTTAACCAAGAGAAAATATCCACAAAAAGACTTGTATGAGAACATTCATTGTAACTTTATTCATAACAGTTTCAAACCAGAAAGAGCCCAAATGTCCCTCAATAAAGAATGAGTAAACAAATAGTGTTATATTCATACAAGGGAATACCATGACATACACACAAACATACACACACTACTATATGCACAATAACATGGATAAAACTTTAAAACATTATGGTGAGTGAAAGAGGGCAGTCACAAAAGCGTATATACTGTATGATTCCCTTAACTTAAGGTAATATAACAAACTAATCTATGGTGGGGAGAATAATTAAAGCAATGCCTTTCTCTGGAAGGTGGAAGTGAAGACTAATCTTCAAAAGGGGTATGAGAGAACTCCTTGAGATTTTAGTAGTGCATCTTGATAGGGAGCTTGAATTACACAGGTGTATACATTTGTCAGAACTCAATGAATGGTATACTTAAAATTGTGCATTTCACTGTATTTCACTGTATGCGTTTCTGTGCATTTCACTGTATGCAAATTTCACCTATTAAGAAGGCTTGTATTAATTATATGCATTTAGGGAAAGTCTGCAACCTACTTTGACATTTACCCCTCCAAAAAAATTTAGACTGGGGAAGGAATAGAGGGAAAAGCATAGTAACATGCTATTTATAAGAATCCAGGTGGTAGTTATCTGGAAGTTCATTGTAAAGTTTTCAAACTGTATTGTATATTTGAAAATCTTGATAATAAAAAAAAAAGTGGGAGAAAAGTAAAAATTGGATTGGATCAAGAGTACAAGGTACACAAAGGATATGGATGTTATCCAAATTTTTAGTTTTTCAAAACCTATAGTTCTATGGAAGTGGCTCAGAAAATGCTCAGGAAGTAAAAATTAGGTAAGGAAAGTGGGGCACAGGCCCTAATAATACCACACCAGTTCTACTTTTATCAACTGCCATTCTATACACCAATACAAACAGAAAACCATTGCTGGAGATGATAATAAATTTTATCCACACAAGTATCATGAACTCAATGAATAACAAAATACTCATACCTTTTTCAGGAATGGTTGCATAAAATATGCATAGTGGTGCGTCATATGTATTCTCAGAAAAATAGACCACATGAAAGGACACTAAAGATCAATATCTTGACTTTCCAGATGAGAAACTTGGGTCCAGCTAAAAAAGAGATTTTTCAGGTGACAAGGCATCTCGGGAGTCAGCATGAGGTGGGCTGGGCCAGGCTTGTCAGGCACCACCAGTCCACCGCACTCTTCCTCCCGCCATGATCCCCAGCACCCCTTAAGAGTCTTTAATGCGATTTTCTAGTTATTTTGGTGACAAAATACAATATTTGAAAAAGGTCTGTGCTTCACATGACAAAATGTTCCAAAAGCATAAAGTCCATTTTCTTCATAGCTGCCTATTAAAGAGTATAGACCTATTTTCTGATTTTGACATTTATTTGAAATTCAGATTCTACTGTAGAACTTAATATGAGCTGTGGAGATAATTAATATAAATGTGAAAATCTCGGGGTGAAGTGGGAGAATGGAGAAAAAGGAACATTCTTAAAGTTCAAGCCACTTGCCTATGCCACGTACTGGCATTTAATTGTCTGCTATTGTCAAACACAAAATTCAAACACTAAGCTGAAATTAGTCTCTTCTATAAATTTCTATTCTGAATAAAGAGCAGGTGGACCTCTTTTGCACATCTGTGTCTAAGAAGCTGTGGGTAAACACTATGTAAAGGAGCCCTGGAGTTGATCTTTTGATATAGTCAAGATGCCTCTCTTAATTGACCTGGGGCGAGGTGACACTGTCAAACATACTCTGGTAAGCTACCAGTTTTACAATCTATGCAGTCCTGGGTCTTTCTAATCTCTTTTAAATATCAAAATAGCACCTTGCCTTTAAGATTTTTCACCTCTGTAACAGAGCACAAAGGGAACTTCTTGAAAAGTTGCTTATCTTTTTACTAACATCTCTTGCAAAAGGTCTGGTAGAAGACCAATGAATAATAAATAATAATAATAATGACATTATTAT
The DNA here is from genome assembly GCF_000412655.1 of Myotis brandtii. Classification (NCBI taxonomy): domain Eukaryota; kingdom Metazoa; phylum Chordata; class Mammalia; order Chiroptera; family Vespertilionidae; genus Myotis; species Myotis brandtii. Next base: position 2,535,827 of record NW_005361459.1, on the reverse strand, counting down.
TATTTGAGTTATTAACTGAGCACGTCACACCTATATTGTCTCATTTAGTCATTATCACAGTTCAAGACTGATATTGTTTTATAGAAAAGGAAAAGGAAAAAAGAATGGTAGTGGTAAAAATCAGAAAGCCAGATCTAACTCCAAAGCCCAGTTTTTCCATTGAATTGGATGGATAAGTTATCCATTATAATGGATAACTTTCAGTTACCCAGATCCAGATCACTCACTCTCATTGTACTGCTTCCAGTGGGTTGAGCAAAGTGCATCATTTGGTGCAGCATGCCCTTTAATACAGACGGATACTTTCAGGAGATGCACTGCCTCTGTGTCCTCTAGCTCTGACAATACACACTGTCTCCTCCCAAACCATTGGCTCAACTGCCAATACTTGGCCTTCAGTCCAGCAGAATAGGGAAGTGGAGTGTATTCAAGAGGACACCACAGGTTACTCAAGCCAGGGGAAGTCCAGCCAACTACTCTGAACATAAAAAGGAGATTTGCTCTCAACTTTAGGGCCCTCCTTTCAAGTCTGTTTAATCTGTTAAAAATCCTTATTATTTCTTCTCTGGACCTATGATGTCTTGTATGCCCCTTATAGCCTCCATCTCCATGTCTCACTCCTTTGCAGGGATGGGAGCAAAAAGTCCCCATAGGAAAACAGGTCCTTGCCCACAACAACAGCCAGTCTCTACAGGAAGCAGCTTGTGTGGGCCTTTCTGAATCATTATTTTAGACTTAGATAAATTTGACCTGGAGGCCACCTGCTTTGAAGTCACCATAGAAAACACAGTAGCTTCTGTGATGTTTGGTGAACTGAAATTTAGTCACCCTCTTAGGTGACCATATACCTAAAAACAAACAGTGAAATCTCTGGAAAGGAGGCATGGAAGGGCAGAGCAGTCACAATGATCACAGCAAAGAAGGTGAGGGCACTTCAGAGGAGAACAAGGCTCATTCATACATAAGGACCACATTTAAGTTTATCTGAGCTAACAAACTATTTCTTATTCTCTGAAAGCAGGGGTGGGGAACATCCAGCCCATGGGCCATATAATGCATGAGAAATCATTTGTTCTGGCCCTGCCAAGGCATTAGGGGTGAGTTAATTAAATGTTTGACTAAATATAGCAGGCTAATTTTTAAGTTGATAGTTTTGTATGGCCCACAACTGACGTTATAAATATCCAAATGGGCCTTGGCAAAAAAAAAGGTTCCCACCCTTGTCTTAAAGAGACTAGGCAGGTGATTCTTAAGGAGTAAACATGACACCACAGTCTTCAGAGGGGAGGAATGAGACTGTAGGGTAGACAAGAGACAAAGGCCGTCGAGTTCCATGGAACAATCCCCAGATGGGGTCCATTACCACTGTTCCCAAACAGAGCTCCTTCCTTCCCTCTGTCAGTGACCCTGCCTGCCTTCTTGAAATACAGCTTGTATACACCTGGAACTAGGTGATAATGGATAAGAGTTCCACGTCACCACAAGATAAACATGGCTCCCCTGTCAATACTGCAAATTTTGATTGAATAATTTCTTTTCTCCTTGGGGGATACATTAGTTTTTAAAATATTTTCTTAATATTAAGTGATTCACAATTATTTTATGTTCAAAATCAAATAGGGAAATATTATCAAAGAGAAGAAAAACTCATAATTTTTAAAGCAAAGCACCAGACCTACAAAATATTTCACACTTTAGAATGACCGCCTCTTTAAGAATACTCAGATCCCCCAGATTAGAGTGAGATAGGGATAGAACATTCCCTATTCTCTGCCATTAGGGGTTCTTCAATGTACAGTTCTGACACCTTCATGACTACCCCACTACCCCTCCACTCCCATAAATTATGTGACCACCATTCATATAATTTATGGAATACTCATTATTACATGTGGTAGGCTCTTTACACATATTATCTCATCTACCATTGCCTAATCAATAGATTTGGGAATTTTAAATCTGTACTATCAGACTTTTAACAATTAATCTGCCCTAGCAGGTGTGGCTCAGTTGACTGGACATCAAAAAAGTGCAGGTTCAGTTCCTGGTCAGGGCACATACCTTGGTTGCATATTCGGACCCTGGTTGGGGCATATACAAGGGGCAATGAGTCAATGTTTCTCCATCACACTGATGTTTATCTAACTCTCTCTCTCCCTCCCGCCCTTCCTCTCTCTAAAATCAATAAATATATCCTCGGGTGAGGATTAAAAAATTAATCTAATATTTTTCACAGGTAAATCATATATATGGCAATAAAATTCAAATGTTACAAAAAGGTAAATAGCCTTGGCCTGTGTGGCGCAGTGGACAGAGCATCAGCCCACACACAGAAAGATCGGGTTAGATTCCCCTTCAAGGGCACCTTCCTGAGTTGCAGGTTCGATCCCTGGCCCCACTCGGGGTACCTGTGAGAGGCAACCAATCGATGTGTCTCTTTCACATTGATGTTTATGTTTCTCTGTTTCTTTCTCTCTCTCTCTCTGTCTCTCTCTCTCTCCCCCTCCCCCTTCCTCCCTCCCTTATTCCTTTCCTCCCTTTCACTCTCTGAAAAGCAATGGTAGAAATATCCTCAGGTGTGAATTAACAACAAAAAGGGTAAACAATGAAAAGTAAACTTCCACAGCCTCTGTACTTCCCTATGGCATGTTTCCATGCTATGCTATACAATCTGTTTGTAAGTACACATACACACATATCCCTCTCTGATACACTAATTTTTTATACAAATATTAGCATACCACTCTACAACTTATTCTTATCAGTTAAAAATTTACAGTGATGGTATACAATGAAAGTCCAGTAATGCATATAGATCTTCCCCATTCTTTTAAATGGTACAGAGTATTCCAACAAATGAAAGCTCCACAATATATTAAACCATTTCTCTATTGATGAATATTTAAAATTTTTCCAGTATTTTATTAAAATGAATAAATCTATAAAGAATAACCTTGCACACGTGTTTGCATTTTTAGGATAAACTCCTAAAAGTTGAGTTGAAATGTCAAACAGTTCAATGCATTTTAAAAGTAGAAAATATACTGCCAAATGGATCTCCCAAGCAGGAGTGGCACTAGTATTGCACCACTGAGTCCCACCAACAGTGCATAAGAGTCATGCTGACTGAACTCTGTAATGCCATGCATGCTCAAACCATTTTACTTCTCTACCAGCAGAGAGCTTTACTAAAATAAAGTTACACTAAATAATTTATAAGATGATTCTTTAAAGTCCTACTTTATGCAAAATACTATTGTTTATCACCATCCAAGACATCAAAGAATTTAACAGTATGAAGCTGAAGCACCATGGTATTCACAATACAGATGTATAGAAATACATTTATACAATAAAGTATGATTAACAGAAGGACAGCCATAATGTCCCACAAAGGTGAGGAGGAGCAGCAAATGTGAGAAAGACTGCTCTAGCTGGTTTGGCTCAGTGGATAGAGCGTCAGCCTATGGACTGAAGGGTTCCAGGTTTGATTCCCGCCAAGGACACATGTTCAGGTTGCCACTAGGGGGCATGGAGGAAGCAGCCAATCAATGATTCCGTCTCATCACTGATGTTTCTATCTCTCTCTTCCTCTCTGAAATCAATAAAAATATATTTTAAAAAATGTGAGAAGGACTGAAAATGCAACATGGAAGAGGTGAGGCTCAACCTGGATATTCAATGATGAGTCAAGTCTGGAGAGCCAGAGGGAACGGGGAAGATACAACAGATAGTGTACATACAAACAAGATGAGCAAAGCCTGAGTTCAAGGTTAAAACTCAGACACTTATGTGGTGTGTTGTTGGTCTAACACCTGGCTAATACTGCTGGTGGGAATGCAGACTGGTGCAGCCACTGTGGAAAACAGTATGGAGTTTCCTCAAAAAATTAAAAATGAAACTCTCATTTGACCCAGTAATCCCACTTTTAGGAATATATCCCAAAAAATCAGAAACACCAATCAGAAAGGACATATGCACCCCTATGTTCATAGCAGCACAATTTACAATAGCTAAGATTTGGAAACAGCCTAAGTGCCCATCTGCAAATGAGTGGATTAAAAAACTGTGGTACATCTACACAATGGAATACTACGCTGCTATAAAAAAGAAAGAACTCTTACCATTCACAACAGCATGGATGGACCTGGAGAGCATTATGCTAAGTGAAATAAGCCAGGTGGAGAAGATAAATATCACATGATCTTACTCATTTGTGGAATATAAAGAACATAAACTGATGAACAAAAATAGATCCAGAGACACAGAAGCATCGAACAGACCATCAAACTTCAGAGGGAAGGTGATGGGGGGGGAGCGTAAGAGACCAATCAAAGGACTTGTATCCATACATATGATCATGACCAATGGACACAGACAATAGTGGGGTGGGGCATGTGCTGGGGGCCAGGAGCGGGCTGGGAGATGTCAATGGGGGAAAAAGGAGACATGTAAAACTTTCAACAATAAAGAAAAAAAATGTAGCCAGTCAGGTCTTTTCTTACACATCTTCTAGATTCAATATAGGATTTGCTTGAAAATACCTACTTAATATCATTGTGGTGCTCAAAATAAGTAAATCAAACAACACTACAACTTCACCATCATGTTTTATAATCTTGCTGATAACAGCAATTCAATCCAGAGACAGCAGCATACTCCAGCAAAAGCAAGAAGTTTGTTGTTGGTTTTTGTGTGGGGGAAAGTCATGGATTCAAATTCTAACCCTGTCTTAACTAGCAAGTCATTTCATCTCTTAAAACCACAATTTCTTCATTTGTAAAAATCAAAACGGTTATAAATGCTATAGAGAAGAAATGATATTGATTTCGTGTATGTGTGTATATACACACACATACACATATAATAGTATACAAATTTCTTTTCCCCCCTTTCACTCATATTTCAGATAAAATCAAAATATACAGTATCACTTAGATATTAATGGCTCCAAAGCACACCTTTTCATTTTCTCTAACTTCATTGACATAATTCCATCAAAGTAGTACTTGGTGATGAAAAATGCCTAGACAATCCGAAAAGCAGAATGGGTCTGGCCGGAATGGCTCAGTGGTTGAGCGTAGACCTATGAACCCGCAGATCATGGTTTGATTCCTGGTCAGTGCACATGCCAGGGTTGCCAGCTTGATCCCCAGTAGGGGGCATGCAGGAGGCAGCCAATCATTGATTCTCTCTCATCATTGTTGTTTCTCTCCCTCTCTCTTCCTCTCTGAAATCAATAAAAATATATTTGCTCTAGCCAATTTGGCTCAGTGGATAGAGCATGGGCCTGCAGACTGAGGGTTCCTGGGTTCGATACTGGTCAAGGACACATGCCCAGGCTGCAAGCTTGATCCCCAGTGGGGGGCGTGCAGGAGGCAACCGATCAATGATTCTCTCTTATCCTTGATGTTTCCATCTCTCTCTCCCTCTTCTTTCTTCTCTGAAATCAATTAAAAAATATATATTTTTTAAAGCAGAATGGTACATTTTAGAAGTTACCAATACAAAAATAAAGTATTTTGGATTACATTCAAGTCATATAAGAAACAATATTAGTATAACATTCTTGATTTTGCCTATAAACCTAAGAGCTGGGTCAACTAATTTTTTATTCATTTTGCTAAGTAAAAGCAAATTGGTAATACTGTTCTCTATAGTCCTTAGTACTGAACCATGATGTTTTTAATATAGCTCATCCCTTATCTTGATTGTAATCATCTTCCCAAATATGAGCATTTCCCCTACTTGCGTTTCACACATTATCACTAGCTGCTCTGCACAATATTATAGGTGATATACTGATAAATGGTGTGGAAACCACATAATATCGCCCTTGTTTGCTTCATTTCCACCCTGACTCTAAAACACTCTATAGCCAACATAACACGGTGTGTACTTCAGGTGCATTAAAAATAGGGTTCTCGGGGACTCTTTCCCCCTCCCCATGTGGGAGTCCATTCTGTGGGACTCTTTCCCTCTCCCCATGTGGGAGTCTTGTACTTGTTCTTCAATAAATCTCCACCTTTGCTATACCACTCTTTCCCTCTCCCCATGTGGGAGTCTTGTACTTGTTCTTCAATAAATCTCCACCTATGCTATACCAAAAAAATAAAAAATTTAAAAGAATTAAAAAAAATAAAATAAAAATAGGGTTCTCTGAAAAAGCATGGTTTCAATAAAGCAACTTGTGTTAACTTGAGTAGCTCAGCTACTTTCAGTATATCATCAATCATCAAAACCGGCCAGAAACTGCTAGAGTAGAATCTTCCAAACTTCACATAAATAAATCTGTAAGTTTCTTAACATTCCATGCTTTGAATTAGCCTTTCTATGGCTCTGCTCATTTCTTTTTTATAATCATATACTTCTTCCTATTGATTCTTGGCACTTCATGTTGGCAGGAAAACACTGCCAAACTAACTAATATAATGTAATGTATTTATGCAGTGCTTTTAATTAAGTCATTTTGGAATCTCCTTAGCATTCCAATGAAGATGATGTATTATCCTCCTTTAGGGGAGGGCAGTTTAATTATTTTTTTATTTTTTATTTTATTTTTTGCATTTCCAGTACTCAGCCCAGTGCTTGCTACATAGTAAGTGCTCAGTGTCTATATCAGTGATGGTGAGCCTATGACACGCGTGTCAGAGGTGACACGCGAACTCATTTTTTTGGTTGATTTTTCTTTGTTAAATGGCATTTAAATATATAAAATAAATATCAAAAATATAAATCTTTGTTTTACTATGGTTGCAAATATCAAAAAATTTCTATATGTGACACGGCACCAGAGGTAAGTTAGGGTTTTTCAAAATGCTGACACACCGAGCTCAAAAGGTTCACCATCACTGGTCTATAACAAGTTACCACAGTGACACAGTCTTGAATCCCATCCAGTATTTTCCAAATCTTACCTGAAGCCTGAGCAAATCATGTTACCTCTCAGGACTTCAATTTCATGGCTGAAAAATGGGGATAAAGAATATCCATTTCACAAAGTTTCTGTAAAAACTAAATGAAATAATGTAGCATTTAAAGTCATTAGCAATGTAATTTCTACACTAATAAAAGAGAAACATGGTAATTAGCGTATGACGCTACCCTTCCCATTGGCTAATCAGCATATCCTTATGCAAATTAACTGCCAGCCAAGATGGCGGCCGGCAGCCATGCACTGAAGCGAGCAGGGAGGCTTGCTTGCTCCAGTGACTGCGGACTCCAACGTTCCCCGCCTCACTTGCCGGCCTCTCAGCTACAACTCTAAGCAACTATGTATTATGTTGCAAATAAGAAGCTAAACAAAACCCCAGAAACC
>NW_005361459.1:2520576-2528316 GCF_000412655.1 Myotis brandtii | reverse complement strand
GGCCCCCAGGCCTCTATCCTATATAGTAAAAGGGTAATATGCCTCCTGGCACCGGGATCAGCGGAGCAGCGAGGCTCCCGGCACCGGGATCAGCGTGACAGGGGGCAGCGCCCAAACCCCCTGATCGCCCTGCGGCTCTGTGTGTGACAGGGGGCGGGGCCACAACCTCCCTATCTGCCCTGCTCTGTGCCTGATAGGGGGGAGCTCCCCAATCTCCTGATTGCCCTGCGGCTCTGTGTTTGACAGGGTGCAGCACACCAACCCCCTGATCGGCCCTGCTCTGTGTGTGACATGGTAGAGCCATAACCTCTCCATCGGCCCTGCCCCGAGTGTGACAGTGGTGGCGCCCCAACCCCCTGATCGGCCCTGCTCTGTGTGTGACATGGTAGAGCCATAACCTCTCCATCGGCCCTGCCCCGAGTGTGACAGTGGTGGCGCCCCAACCCCCTGATCGGCCCTGCTCTGTGTGTGACATGGTAGAGCCATAACCTCTCCATCGGCCCTGCCCCGAGTGTGACAGTGGTGGCGCCCCAACCCCCTGATCGGCCCTGCTCTGTGGGTGATAGAGGGTGGCGCCCCAACCCCCCTCCACGGGCCTTGCTCTGTGTGTGACAGGGTAGAGCCATAACCTCTCCATCGGCCCTGCCCCGAGTGTGACAGTGGTGGCGCCCCAACCCCCTGATCGGCCCTGCTCTGTGGGTGATAGAGGGTGGCGCCCCAACCCCCCTCCACGGGCCTTGCTCTGTGTGTGACAGGGTAGAGCCATAACCTCCCCATTGGCCCTGCCCTGAGTGTGACAGGGTGCAGCGCCCCAACCCCCTGATCTGCCCTGCTCTGTGTGTGACAGGGGGCGGCGCCCCAACTCCCCAATCGGCCCTGCTCTGAGCCTGACCAGGGGCTGCACTTAGGGATTGGGCGTGCCCTCTGCCACCCGGGAGCAGGCCTAAGCCAGCAGGTCGTTATCTCCCGAGGGGTCCCAGACTGCGAGAGGGCACAGGCCGGGCTGGGGGACCCCCTTCCACCCCCCGAGTGCACAAATTTTTGTGCACCTGGCCTCTAGTCTATAATAAAAGCATAATATGCTAATTAGATGGGACGTCCTTCCGGACAAAGAGGGGGCAGCAAGGGCCGAACCCCTTGCATGAATTTCGTACATCAGGCCTCTAGTTGATACATAAGAGCTGAAGAAACTGTAGATGATTTTCACTAAACCATGCATACATCCTCATACAAGTTCTCTCTGAGATCATAAATTACATAGGTAATGCTGGACAATGGGTTTAGAGCAGCGGTTCTCAACCTGTGGGTCTCGACCCCTTTGGCGGTCGAACGACCCTTTCACAGGGGTCGCCTAAGACCATCCTGCATATAGATATTTACATTACGATTCATAACAGTAGCAACATTACAGTTATGAAGTAGCAACGAAAATAATTTTATGGTTGGGTCACAACATGAGGAACTGTATTTAAAGGGCCAGAAGGTTGAGAACCACTGGTTTAGAGTAATGCCCTTTAAGACCAGTGACTATAATGGAGTGGCACTAAGCCCTAAGAAGCAGCAAGTGTTCTCTGAAATATGCCTTGACCATTTGGGAATGTTACCCATGCCTCTTTCCCAGTCCAATTCTGTCACACTTTTGTTAGTCTTTACCCTACTATGACCCCCTAACAACTAATGTGAGTCCTAGGCCAACTAATCCTCCGTTCTCCCTTATATATGCCATTCTTTGTATCTAACCTTTGATATTCCATTACCAGGTCTAATATTCCAAAGAGAAATAGAGATGAATGTCAGTAAACTTAAACTTCTGGGTCAGATAAAAGGAAATCCCAGCCACCAGGAGAATACTATTTGTTGAGCCCTTCTCTGTGGACAGAAATAATAAGAAATATAACATATATAACATGGAATGCTGGACATGGGGAAGCAGGACATTTAAGTGCTCCAGGAAGATATGAAACATGTCTCTGGTTAATCTCTCATAATTAGTATATAAATACAAAGCACTTTAAAACTACAAATCATTAGTCTAGTACACACACCTTGAAAAAGGTGACATTAAAATGAAGAATACCGTGATTAATTCAACCAAGCAAAATAACAGAGAAAATTAAATCTTTTATCCAAAGATGACCTAAGAATAAACCCGAACATTTCATAGTACTTAAGAAATAACAGTCCAAAGTATTTGGAATAAGATAATCAATTAACAAGTATTGGCTTAATGTCTCCTGTAATACTAACATTATTATAATCTTTTAAAAGTTACAAAGTTTATTCAAATACTTGCATGCTCTTACTACCCAAATCTAAACACCCCATCTGAATAGAATGAATGACTATAATCCAAAGGTCTGTTAATGAACATGAAATTCCTTTGATGACACATTTCTGAATTTTCTTCTAATCCATAATATCCCTGTATTGGTTGTAATTATGCCTACATAATAAAACACCCATTAAAAATATTCCTAAATGATGGGGTTCAGAGAACTTTCAGAGTGGTGAATATATCCAGGTATTGGGAGGATGGCATGCCCTAAGAGGCTCAGCTGTCCCACCCTACAACCTCTCCATACATCTCTTCCATTCAGCTGTTCCTGAGCAGTATCCCTCATAACCCACCAATAAGAGTAAGTAAAGTACTTTCTGAAGTTCTGGGAGCCAATCTAACAAATTATTCAACCTAAGGAGGGGATTATGGATACTGAAGATTTATGTTTGGTTGGTGAGAAGTATAGGTGGCAACCATGGACAGTGACTAGACTCTGGAGTTGGGAGGAGACTGGTGGGAATGAGCCCTTTACCTGTAGGGTCTAAGCTAAATCTGGATCGTTAGTGCAGAAATGAATCTAATTGTAGGACAACACAGTTGGTTTCAGAGAGTTGAAGAATTGATTAGTACGTATTTATTTGATATAAAAAATGTTATGAGTAAAAAGACTCCTAAGCGCCTCAATCATGCCAGGACAATAATTATAGTCAAGTAAAAGACACTTCTGATGGCCAGTCAGGCCGGAATTGCCAAGTGCAGCATCCCTCAGGGATGTGCCTGTCGCTAGCAGCGTCAGGTGTCCTTGCTAATGTGTGTCAGCAGCCGAGCCGGCTTCCAGGAGTGCACAATAACCAGGATTTAAATGAAAATCAACATTTTTGATTTTCAGAAAGGTCTCTGTGAGAGACTCTGAGGAAACTTTGTTCATTAAAAGTCCAAGACTTAGAGTTAGAACAATCAGAAGTCTTATTTACTCCAACCCCTGAAGCTGCACTGTCCACAAGCCAAGCCCAACAGAAGCAGCCACATACGGTGTATTGCTTGTAGCTGTGGACAGAGTGCAGGGAGGCCAGGAACCTGCACACCAAGTGGCCAGCTTTGGATAGCAATGGAACAGAAGCCAACAAGCTTCATTAAATTTTCTTTATTTTTTATTTTACTCCATTTTTATTTTTTATTTTTTCTTCCATTTTTCCCTTAATATTTCATAATTCTCTCTTTCCTTTTCTAATTCTATTTTCTTCCTATTTTTTGTTTTACCTTTTTTTCTGGTTTTCTTTTACTAATATTTTTTTCTCTTTCTTTTTTTTCCTTTTCTTCTTTCCTTTCATATATTGTCTCCACTTACTCTTTTTTTCTTTTGACTATTTTTTTAAATATATTTTATTGATTTTTTTACAGAGAGGAAGTGAGAGGGATAGAGAGTTAGAAACACCGATGAGAGAGAAACATCGATCAGCTGCCTCCTGCACACCCCCTACTGGGGATGTGCCTGCAACCAAGGTACATGCCCTTGACCGGAATCGAACCTGGGACCCTTGAGTGTGCCGGCCGATGCTCTATCCACCGAGCCAAACCAGTTACGGCTCTTTTGACTATTATTATGCTTTTGTTCTTTTTTTTCTTTTCTTACTCTTTTTCTTAATGTTGTTGGATGATTTTGTTGTCTTGTTTTTTATTTTGCTTTATTTTGTCTTGTTTTGTTCTGTCATTGCCTGTACAACAACTAGCATGACATGGTCAGAACTGAACCTCACAGCCAGCCAGAGGATTGATCCCACACATGAACATAACCAAGAGCAATAAATACCCATGTAAACAATAGGGTCCACATAATTCACATAAGGGACATTACTAGATCATGAGCTCAACAGATCAAGGAGATTGTACCATTGGTTCCCACAAGACACTTACTATGTAAAACCATCCCATGAAGATTGAAATGCGTAACAGTTCTATCTAAAACATAGAAACAAACAAAAAAAGACAGTTAAAATGGGGAGACAAAGAAACAATCCCTGGATGAAATAAAAAGGAGGAATCCCCAGAAAGAGTGATATAAAATAGAGGCAAGCAATTTATCAGATATAGACTTCAAAATAATGGTTATAAGGATTCTCAAGGAACTTATGAGAATTACAAGTAACTTAGTGGGTGGAAACTACAATAGCATAAAAAAGAAATAAAAACCATGAACAAGAAACAGTGGGAAATGAAGAATATCATATGACATCAAGAATATACTGAGAGGAATTAAAAGTAGATTGGATGAAGCAGTGGATCAAATCAGGGACTTGGAAGACAAGGTAGGAAAAAAACATGCAATTAGAGCAGCAAAAAGAAAAAGACTTAGAAAGCAGGAGGATAATTTAAGGAAACTTTAGGACAATGTGAAACATAGCATCCGCATCATGTGGATACCAGAAGGAAAAGAAAGTAAGCAAGAGTTAGAGAACTGGTTAAAGAAAGGATATAAGGAATGTATGCATCCCTATGTTCATAGCAGTGCAATTTACAATAGGTAAGATCTAGAAACAGCCCAAGTGCCCATCAGCAGATGAGTGGCTAAAAAAGTTATGGTACATTTACACCATAGAATACTATGCAGCAGTAAAAAAGAAGAATCCTCACCCTTTGAAACAGCAAGGAGGGACCTGGAGAATATTATGCTAAGCAAAATAAGCCAGTCAGAGAAAGACAAGTATCACATGATCTCACTCATATGTGGAATCTAATGAACAAAATAAACTGATGAACAAAATAGGTACAGAGACATAGAAACATAGAACAGACTGTCAAATCTCAGCAGGAAGGAGGAGGTGAGTGGGTGGGTGGGAAGAGATCAACCAAAGAACGTGTATGCATATATGCATAACCCATGGATACAGACAATAGGGTGGTGAAGTCCTGGGGCAGGGGGCAGTGGTAGGCAAGAAAGGCTCAATGGGGGAAAAAGAGGAACATAGTATTTTCAAAAATAAGGATTTTTTTAAAGAAGAAAAAATATATGCACCCATATGTTCATAACAGCATTATTTACAATAGCTAATATTGGGAAATAACTTGTGTTCATTAGTAGATGAGTGGGGAGTAGATGAGTGGGGGAAAATGCTGTGGTACATTTATACAATGGAATACTATGCAGCTGTAAAAAAAAAAAAAAAGGATCTCTCACCCTTTGCGACAGCATGAATGGACTGGGAGATAATTTTGCTAAGTGAAATAAGCCAGTCAGAGAAAGACAAATATCACATGATCTCACTTATATGTGGAATCTAATGAAAACAATAAACTGATGAGCAAAATAGATCCAGAGGCATGGATGCATGGAACAAACAGACAGATCTCAGAGGGGAGGAGTGTGGGGGAAATGGGAAGAGATTAACCAAAGAACATATACGCATATATGCAAAGCCTGTGGACAAAAACAATAGTGTGGTTAAGGCCTGGGGTGGGTTAGTAGCTGGGTGGAAGGGGGCAAAGGGAAAGAGGAATGAGGGACATCTTTAATACTGTCAAAAAAATAAATCATGCATGTGAAAATATATCATAAGCCCTAAAAATTAAATAAATGCATGTTATATTTTAATATATAACTTGCACATTGAAGGCATTGTCCAAGGCAAAAAGAACAAGAAAAAAGGGAGAGATACCGTGAGTTCATTCTAGATTTCACACACATTCATAATTTTGAACAATAACTCTAATGTTGGCAGAAATTGAATAAGGTAGGTAAAGCACATGACTAATTTTGGAAATCAGTATGCTACAGAAACTTAAAAATACTGTATTTGTAGAATATAGGGTTTGTACTGTTTCAGTTACCCAGTGGCTGAATAGATTTGCAAGCACTCTAGTGAAAAATGTTTCTATAAACATGTGTGGCTGCCAACCAACTCATAAGCAAGTTGAAAGAATTAATTCTTTTATTACTTGAAGTAGACTATCTGGCCAGCCGGGGAGGGACCGCGGGGGCGCTCCAGGGCACATCCGGCCCATCTTTCTCGCTCAGTCCCAATCGGCTGGACGCCAGCAGCAAGCTAACCTATCGGTCAGAGCATCTGCTCCCTGGTGGTCAGTGCAAGTCATAGCAAGCGGTTGAGCAGCCTTAGCATATCATTAGCATATTACGCTTTGATTGGCCAACAGGACAACCAGACATTTAGCATATTAGGCTTTATTATATAGGATATCTAGGAGTAGTAGTGGGAAGAAGCGCTCTTTAGCACATAACTGGGTTCATGTGCAGTAAGTGAACTGCCCTATTGTGGACATTCAGGTTCACAGAATTACAAAACAAAGTTCTAGGCCTTGGAGCTGCAGAGGAAAAGGTGTTCACAGGCAGAATGGTTCAGAAGTCGTTCTTACTACAAAAGGATTCCTAACAACTACATGTCATATCTTGAAAGTCAAAAAAAATAAGATAGAAGGTATCAAGATACCTAAAGCACACCGTCATCAGTTACACTTCAAAATCACAAAACTAACAAAATCAAAAGAGGTAGATATAGAATATTTCACAGGTGGGACTGGCTTAGAGGCAGACATTCCCCATGATCCTATAGGAATTCAGAAAGTGAGCCCAGACAGAACCTGAATCTTAAGCTGTTAATTTTTTACAACATGCCATTGTTCGTGCACAGACTGACACAATGATCCTAATGTAAAAGGAAGGGAAGGGGATGTCCTACATTCATATCATTCATGCTCAAAACTAATGGAACAACAGGACTGCTCTTCAAGACCAAACCATTCTTCTCCAGGTCATGTTCTCAATAGCTATGCCCACAGTGAATTCAGGGTAGAGGATGTGAGGAAGGGAGACTGCTGAAATTAAAATATTTTCCTATATAATTTATTAAAAACCTGATACGTAGTCTTTTGCTAATTTCTTTTCTTACATTTTTGGAGGACGAAGGCCCTTAATACTGGCCTATACTGGAATCCTATATAATAAAAGCCGAATATGCTAAGTGTCTAGTCGTCTGGTGGGCCGTTCAACCAATCAAAGCGTAATAAGCTAATGATATGCTAAGGCCGCTCAACTGCTCACTATGACATGCACTGACCACCAGGGGGCAGACAGTTGACTGGTTGAGCAGTCACTATGATGTGCACTGACCACCAGGGGGCAGACGCTCCAACTGGTAGGTTATCTTGCTGCTGGGATCCAGCCAATCAGGACTGAACGATTGCCGACAACAATCAAGGCTTAACTACAACAAGACTGCGCACAAAGACCACAAGAGGGTGCACCAAGAAAGCTTACAAAATGCGGAGACAAAGAAACATGACAGAAATGGAGGATATAGAGCTAAAAAACGCACTTTTAAGGTCTTTCAATAATTTTCTAGAAACCGCCGATAAATGTAGTGAGATCCTCAAGAAATCTAGTGAGACCCTCGATGTTGTGATAAAGAACCAACTAGAAATTAAGCATACACTGACTGAAATAAAGAATA
>NW_005361459.1:2514926-2520158 GCF_000412655.1 Myotis brandtii | reverse complement strand
AGTCAGTTACCTATAAGGGAGTACCCATACGACTGTCAGCTGATTTCTCAACAGAAACTTTGCAGGCCAGAAGGGAGTGGCAAGAAATATTCAAAGTGATGAATAGCAAGAACCTACAACCAAGATTACTTTATCCAGCAAAGCTATCATTCAGAATTGAAGGTCAGATAAAGAGCTTCACAGATAAGGAAAAGCTAAAGGAGTTCATCACCACTAAACCAGTATTATACGAAATGCTGACAGGTATCCTTTAAGAAGAGGAAGAAGAAGAAAAAGGTAAAGATACAAATTATGAACAACAAACATGCATCTATCAACAAGTGAATCTAAGAATCAAGTGAATAAATAATCTGATGTACAGAATGAACTGGTGATTATAATAGAATCAGGGACATAGAAAGGGAATGGACTGACTATTCTTGTGGGGGAAAGGGGTGTGGGAGATGTGGGAAGAGACTGGACAAAAATCTTGCAAAAAAAAAAAAAAGGACTGAACGAGATGGGCCTGACATGCCCTAGAGCCCTCCCACCATCCCACCATCACACCCCAGCTGGCCAACTTCCCACGTCCCTCCCTGGCCCCAATCGAGCACCAGTGGGGTCCTTCGGGCTGGCCTGCGCCCTCTTGCAATTCAGGATCCTTGGGGGATGTCAGAGAGCCAGTTTTGGCCCGACGGCGGAATGACTGGTCGCTATGATGCACACTGACCACCAGGGGGCAGACGCTCAATGCAGGAGCTGCCCCCTGGTGGTCAGTGCGCTCCCACAGGGGGAGCACCACTCAGCCTGAAAACGGGCTCACGGCTGGCCAGCGCAGCAGAGGTGGCGGGAGCCTCTCCTACCTCTGCAGCAGCACTGAGGATGTCCAACTGACAGGGCACATCCAGCCTGTCTCGCTCAGTCCCAATCGGCCGGACCCCAGCAGCAAGCTAACCTACCGGTCAGAGCATCTGTTCCCTGGTGGTCAGTGCAAGTCATAGCAAGCGGTTGAGCAGCCTTAGCATATCATTAGCATATTACACTTTGGCCAACCAGACAACCAGACATTTAGCATATTAGGCTTTATTATATAGGATATCTAGGACTAGTAGTGGAAAGAAGAGCTCTTTAGCACATAACTGGGATCCTTCGTCAGTATGATATTCTCTGAGGGCTCCCGGACTGCAAGAGGGCACAGGCCGGGCTGAGTGACCCCCCACCACGAGGGCACGAATTTCGTGCACCAGACCTCTAGTTTAATATAAATGGATGTTGGATTGAACATTAACTAACATAAAAAGTAAACATTTATATATTTTCAAATCTATTAAGCTCAGTATTATAAAGAAATCTGCACAGAGTAACATGAATTTCAAGGACTCTTCTACTATTTAAGATCTCTTCTATCACCTGTCTGATCTCTGAAGGGGGTAAAATTTCTCAAAATGCTACTAAAAGTTAGCTGTATAAACCAGGAGTCAGTATGCTACTTCAATAAAACCCAGGATAATATCATTGTTCAGTGGGACTCATGAAATGGGAACCAATACAAGGTGAGGAGTAGTGCAGGTTTAGCTGCTTGCCTCCCCTCACCCCAGAATTTCTTCTCAAGTGAGGCGGGTTGTGGCCTCTTAACTCCCAGGATAAAGGGTAAGAAAGGAGAAAAGGAGGGAAAGGCCAACTGGGATCTGCAGCATGCAGTGATGCAGGCTGTTCACTGCAGACCCTCTGGGCAGTCCTCGCAGTCCACAAAGGACCTTTTCTGTGTGTAATGTTTAACTACTCCCTCACATACTGGGTAGATTTCAAATTAAATGATAGAAAAAAAATGTGAATTAGCATGGTGTCTACTAAATAAAAGACAGTGAAGAAATCTTAGTTTCTTTTCCTTCCTTGTTTTATTTTTGTTTGTTTTCCTTTGTTTGAGGAGGGGGCATGGATGGGGAGAGTTACATCAGCTGACTCTTAGGCACAATTTCCCTAGTTAGTGTTAATTGAGATATCACTCTGGCATAAGGAATCAGGGCAAAATGAACAGCTGCATTTGTGAGCAGCCTAAACTGATTGACCATTAATTATCATGATTATGTTTTTACAAATCTACTCAGTATTTCATCTGTGTAATGTGCTTAATACTAAGTTTGGCTACAATAGTGGTTAGCTGTGCTAATGAGATGAATTTGGTAAGAGACTTTGGAGTTAGTAAACAGAGGCGAATATGCAAATTAATGACAAGGGTCTATCAATAGGTCAGTGATACCAAACACAACATAGGCGAATATGCAAATTAATGACAAGGGTCTATCAATAGGTCAGTGATACCAAACACTGCCCCTCAGGAAAAAAACAATCCACAGCACAATAACTGTATTGTATGCTCCCACACACACTGAGCATCTGCTGACACCTGCATATGGAGACACATTAATGATTACAGAGCATTGTGGCTGTGAGTGAGGGCATACTGGGGGATCCCATGTGGCAGGTATGGTCCAGGCCCAGGTGTCCACTGGAAGTGGAGTGACAAGGCTGTTGTCCTAGAACTTAAAGCTTTAACAAAGGTGGTAGAGGAGTGAAAAAAAAAGAAAAGGAGGAACCTGGCTGTTTCCTCAGCAACACCAGGCCCAGTCAAACTCTCTTCTCTGCTGGGCCACTCAGTCCCTGCTGTCCTCAATAAAGGGCTGGCTCCAGGAGGATTTCAACTATGTCATCTGAGCCTGGGGACAGCAGCCAAGTAGGCGAGGCTTCATCTGCAGTGTTGCCAGGACAGCCCTGTGCATGATGTTAATATGTGATTAAAGAAAATAAAGTGCTCCTTCTGACATCATGTCAAGGCCCCTCCTCTTGAATCCATGATCATTCAGCCCAGAAAAGAATGGCCTTTCAGTCCTCAGCACAGTAACCTGGGCTTTCCCGGGGCTAAACATAAGCCCTGAAATGAGTGAGTTAGACATCAGGGGACAGGGGCAGAGTAAGTTCTCCACTGGTGGTCACATGAAATAAATAATGCTGTACTGAACAATCCTGGAACCTCCATCCACTGGAGTTTCTCCAGTTATAGAAGGATGAGACTGAAGATAACTGTCACGGCAAAAAAAAAGGGGGGGTGTATGAGTAATCTAAATTGTAAAAATATACAGGCAAACAGCCATACAAAAAGGTTGTATTTGTGAATGTTTTTAGACAATTCCTCCCTGACATTGATTAATGTGAGTTTTTGTCAATTCTGATAATTAATGCTTTCAAATGTATGCTTTTTATTCAATTCTATTACTTTTTGTGATATTTAAAATATTTTCATATTTTTATTAAACCTTTGTACTTTTTCCTTTAAACTGGCAATTCTTGATTTTACTATTGTATTGATGATTGTTTTGTAACTAGGTCACCCATCACATATATTACATATACCAAAATTATTTGGTCATTTGCATTTCATCCTTTCTTATGGTGCTTAATAAGAAAAATAATCACTGAAATAAATTTAACACTAAGCAAAAAATTGTGATATAAACAAGTGAAAGAATATTCTGTGGTCATGGATTGGTAAAATCAACATCATTAAAATGTCCATACTACCCAAGGCAATCTATAGATTCAATGCAATCCCTATTAAAATACCAATAGCATATTTCACAGATCTGGAATAAATATTCCAAAAATTTATGTGAAATAAAAAAAAGGCCCCGAATAGCTGCAGAAATCTTGAGAAAGAAAAACAAAGTTGGAAGAATCACAATACCAGATTTCAAGTTATACTACAAAGCCACCGTAAACAAAACAGCCTAGTACTGGCACAAGAATAGGCCTGTAGATCAATGGAACAGAACATAGAACCCATAAATTGACCCAAGCCATTACACTCAATTAATATTTGACAACAGAGGCAAGAGCAAACAGTGGAGTCAAGACAGTCTCTTCAATAAATGGTGTTGGGAAAATTGGACAGATACATGCAAAAAAATGAAACTAGACAATCAACTTACACCATACACAAAAATAAACTCAAAATGGATAAAAGACTTACATTTAAATGTAACTCTTGAAACCATAAAAATCCTAGAAGAAACTATAGGCAGCAAAATCTCAGATATCTCTCATAGCAATATGTTTACGGATATATATCCAAGGGCAAAGCAAACTACAGAGTAAATAAACAAATGGGACTACACCAAAATAAAAAGCTTCTGCACAGCAAAAGAAGCCATCAACAAAACGAAAAGAGAGCCCACTGTATGGGAGAACATATTTGGCAATGATACATCTGATAAAGGTTAATATCCAAAATATATAAGGAACTCATACAACTTAACAAAAGGAAGACAAACAAACCAATTAAAAAATTGGCAAAGGATCTAATAGATACTTCTCCAAAATGGACATACAACCAAAAGACAAATGAAAAAATGCTAAGTCACTGATCATCAGAGAGATGCACATTAAAACGACAAAAAGATATCACCTCACACCTGTGAGAATGGCTACCGTCAACAAATCAACAAATGACAAGTACTGGCAAGGATGTGGAGAAAAGGGAACCCTAGTGCACTGCTGCTGGGAATGCAGACTGGTGCGGCCATTATGGAGTTTCCTCAAAAAAATTAAATATGGAACTGCCATTTGACCCAGTGATCATCCCACTTCTGGGAACATATCCTAAGAAACCCAAAACACCAATCAAAAAGAATGTATGCACTCCTATGTTCATAGCAGCACAATTTACAATAGCTAAGATCTGGAAACAGCCCAAGTGCCCATCAGCAGATGAGTGGTTAAAAAAACTGGTAGAACCAGTTTTTGTTCCATGGTAGAACATTTATACCATGAAATACTATGCAGCAGTAAAAAAGAAGAATCTCTTACCCTTTGAGACAGCATGGAGGGACCTAGAGAGTATCAGACTAAGAGAAATAAGTCTATCAGAGAAAGACAAGTATC
Organism: Myotis brandtii; assembly: GCF_000412655.1. Taxonomy (NCBI): domain Eukaryota; kingdom Metazoa; phylum Chordata; class Mammalia; order Chiroptera; family Vespertilionidae; genus Myotis; species Myotis brandtii. The sequence goes on along the minus strand of NW_005361459.1, from coordinate 2,515,241 downwards.
ACATGATCTCACTCATAATGTAGAATCTAAGTAACAAAATAAACTGATGAACAGAGTGGATCCAGAGACATGGAAGAATGGAACAGAGTGTAGAATCTGGGAGGGAAGGTGGGGGAGGGTGGATGGGTGGATGGTAAATAATCAACCAAGAACTTTGTATGTGTATATGCACGGCCCATAGCCAGACAATGGGGCAGTGAGGGACTGGGGCAGGGGAGGGAGGGTGGAGGGAGGTGGTGGCAGGCTGGAGGGAGTCAATGGGGGAAAAAGGGGACATATGTAATACTTTCAACAATAAAGAATGATTTAAAATAT
>NW_005361459.1:2510974-2514840 GCF_000412655.1 Myotis brandtii | reverse complement strand
GTATGCATATCTGCATGCCCCATGGACACAGACAAGGGGGTGGTGAGGTCCTGGGGGGGGGGGCAGGGGCGGGCTGGAGGGAGTCAATGGGGAAAAAAGGGGACATATGTAATACTTTCAACAATAAAGAATAATTTAAAATATATATATATAAAAATAAATTTTAAAAAAATTGTGGCACCTTCCTGGATAGTAGATAATTTCTTTAATGGCTAGACTGAAAATATATGCAAAATATTTTTGATACTTTTGTTTTAAGAACCTGTTGCTTGAGCTATAGGAAGATTGCACACCATACTAGAAATGCTTGTGACTCCTGCTCTTCAGCAGCTGCGTGATCCTTATATCCCTAAAGCTTGGAGGCTGGACACAGCTAAAACCAGCCCCTGCATAGGGAAGCAGACAAAGCAGTGGGGACCATGCCAGTCCCTGCCTACCCTGCTGCTAGCAGGCAGAAGGAGCTGCATTTAGCATTCTCATTAGGTGCACTTAGCATCAGAGAGCAAAAAATCACTATTGCATCACTCTGACAATTTCCTTAGCTGCAATATTCAAGCTGTAAATTGCCTCCAGTGCTATGGCACATAGTATTCAGCAATTCCTCTTCCCTTTTTATTTAAAAAAAAATTTATTGAGTTTTAGAGATTGAGGAAGGAAGGGAGAGGGAGAGAGAGAGAAACACTGATTGGCTGCCCCACTGCACGCCCCCTACCAGGGATGGAGCCCACAACAAAGGCATGTGCCCTGACCAGGAATCGGAACCAGCAACCGCTGGTGCACAGGACAACGCCCAACAACCTGAGCCACACTGGCCAGGGCAGCAGTTCCTCTTCCCTTTGAAAAGAAGGGGGAAAAGCACCAGATTTTAAAACATCTACAAAAGTGCCAGCTTATAAAGAGATATCCAAAAGGATTAATATGCCATGTATCTATGGAGTAACCAAGCAACACAGAAACATTCTTTTTTAACATAAAAAGACTAACCAAAATTAAAAGGAGCACTTTTGAAAGTGAAAGCCATATTTGATAAAATCTCAGATTTCTTGAGATCTGCAGCTGTGCGCTACATAGGAAGAACAAGGAACCAGATGTTTGCCAGTGCTTGCTAACAAACTCCTTCCTGCTGCAAGATGGCATGTCTCTCAACATGACAACCTAAGGAGGTACGAAAGTGACAAAGGAAATATGTGATCTGTTCTCCATGGAGAGCCTGTCTGGCTCTCCTTCAACTGAACACAGTACTCTTAGTGCACATCTTTCTAGAAAAGGGATTACATCTCAGGGGCTGCAAGCCAAGAAAGGGTAGGTTTCATCATTTCATCAGTGTCAGGACAAACAGCTACAATTTTTCAAACACTATTTATATAGAGTTTATTATATACCAGTTTAGGGTCCCTGAACGTGTACTCCTCATATTTTGGTAAATGGAAATTCGTTTCACAAAAATGGTTCAAATGCTCCTCAGCAACATATTCAAAACACAAGGAGCAGAAGAACTGAAAAAGAGAAGGGAAGACAGTTCAGGGGTGGGAGGATCCATAGTTTCACATAATAGCAGAAAGGAGCTGCAACAAACACTTTGGTAAAAAATGGCAGTCTCTTCCTTGTAATTATTCCTGAAAAAAAGCAGTGACTGGCAGGTAAGAAAAGAAAAAATGGAATCAATTATAAATTAATTGGTGAAAAGAATAAACCCCAAAAGTAAATGCCAATCAGTTTCAAGCAGAAAAAATGTATATGCATTATCCTCACCCTTTTCTGAATAATTTCACAGCCCTGTACAATAGGAGCTGCTGTCACTGCAGAACCAGGCTCAGCCAGGAAAGTCCTTGGTGAGACCAGCTTCCTGCCAGCTATTCCTTAAGGCCCCGCAGTAATGAGACTTTCACCAACCTGGCCATTCTGCTCTGTCCTCCCAGGTGGCTGGCAGGAAACCCTGGTTAAGATTATGTATGTCAGCTGCTTTTCATCCTAGATATTCATAACATAACAGAAACTCATGATGAAAAGTCTATAAGAAAAGCATGACTCGATACTTGTGTAATCTTGGGTGTAAAGAAAGCTGTAGGAAATCTTTGAGCATCTCTTAAATGACGATGTAAAGGGGCCTAAGCCTTTAGTCAGACATCCCCCGAGGGCTCCCTGGCTGCCAGAAGGAGGTCTGACTGCAAGCTTAGGCCTGATCCCCCGGGGAGTGGGCCTAAGTCGACAGGTGGACATCCCCCAAGGGGTCCTGGACTGCAAATGGGCACAGGCCGGGCTGAGGGAACCCGCCCACCGAGTGCACAAATTTTTCTGCACCAGGCCTCTAGTATGTATATAAAACCCTAATATGCAAATAGATCGAATGGCAGAACAACCGAACAACGGGTTGCTATGATGTGCACTGACCACCAGGGGGCATGCATGGAACATGGTGGGTGTCGGCAGCAGGCGGCAGAGTGTGGAGCATGGCAGGCAACGGCTGCAGCGGGATGGTGAAGCAGGTGAGTGGGGGCGCCAGACCAAGGCAGGGTGCCAGTCACTGCCGTCAAGGCGAGCCTCTGGTGGTTACTGAAAATTCTTTGCTCCTGTGCACTGCAGTCCCACCTGGCGCTCGCACTTGCTGCTGGTGCTCACACTTGCTGCTGGCGCTGGCCCAGTTCGCACCCGCTGCCGGAACCGGAACCACAGCTCGCACCTGATTGCTAGGTGCCATCACCGGGTGTAAGCAGAGGCTGCTGGCCCCGATTGCCCCTCAGGACTTCTCCACCTCCCCCTGCTCCTGAGGGGCAATTGGGGCCGGCAGCCGCCTCTCGCACCCACTACCAGCGACGTCTCCGCTCGCACCCGCTGCCGGCGCCTGGTGCCGGTCCTGATAGCTCAGCGCCATCAGTGGGTGCAAGTGACAAGTGCCGGCCCCAATCACCCCTGAGGGCTTCTCCACCTCCCCCTGCCCCTGAGGAATGATTGGGACAGCAGCCACAGCTCACACCCGCTGACTACACCAGCCCCGCTTGCACCCGCCACTGGCACTGGCCCCAATCACTCCGTGCAGTCAGTGGGTGCAAGCAGGGCCAGCATCACCAGCACATGGGAGCAACGACAATGGAAGCGGGGCTGCCAGCAGAGAGGGGAATGGGGGCCACGGTGGGAGGGGCCGGGCGGGTGAGTGGAGGATGGGCTGAGACCCACCCCTGTGCCCACAGCAGCCTCATGGCCCACAGTTCCCTTCAAGGTACATGAATTCATGCACTTGGCCCCTAGTCTATATATAGGGTGCCCCAAAATTCACGCAAGATTTGCAATTGAATTGAATTGCAAATCCTGCGTGAATTTTGGGACACCATATATAAAAGCCAAGCGACCAAAACAACACCCACAGCAGCCTCATGGCCCACAGTTCCCTTCAAGGTACATGAATTCATGCACTTGGCCCCTAGTCTATATATAGGGTGCCCCAAAATTCACGCAAGATTTGCAATTGAATTGAATTGCAAATCCTGCGTGAATTTTGGGACACCATATATAAAAGCCAAGCGACCAAAACAACAGAACAACTGAAACGACTGGTCACTATGACATGCACTGCAGCCCCTCCATCAGTCCCCCAAACCTCCCGCAATCCCCCCTGATCACCCCCCCACACCAGGGGCAGAGCTGGCTGACCTCCCGTGGCCCCATCCCCCCCAAGCTGTCCCAGCCTCAATCAGGCCCTGATCAGGGGCGGGGCTGGTGGCCAACCTCCCACAACCTCTTCCCCCTGCCAGCCCAGCCCCAAACGGCCCCCATCAGGGCAGGCCGGCCGGACCCCACCCATCCACGTATTCTTACACCAGGCCTCCAGTCTATATATAGGGTCGGTAACATCCAAAACAACAAAAGGC
>NW_005361459.1:2508762-2510850 GCF_000412655.1 Myotis brandtii | reverse complement strand
GAGGTGGGTGCGGTGAGGTTGTTAACCTCTGGCCCGGCAGGCCTGCTGCCTTGGTGGTTGACTCCAACAGGACCTGGGCCCTCCCCTCTGGGACCAGAGACCCTTTTCCTGATACCATGTTCCCAGGATCTCTCAGACCGGTTTGTGGAAGTCAGGAAACACTGCGTGTGGTCATCCCACCCTGGGGACTCCCAGGGCTGACAGCAAGGGTGGGCTTCTGTGGGGTCCCTTCTGTTATGCGATCCAGGGTCGCTACATCCTAATGTTGACTCTGGCAGGACTTGGGCCAGTCCTCTGTGTATCTGAGGTCCCGCTCCCTATACCAAAGCCCTCCGAGTCTGAGACCCGGATGTAGAAATTGCCTGTTGTCATCAGCCCACCCTGGGGACTCCCCAGGCTTACACCGGGGGAGGGCCTTGGTGGGGTCCCCTCTGTTGTGGCGTCCAGAGTCCCTTTAGTGTTTCTTTGAGGTCCTCACCTTGACTCTGGCAGGACTTGGGCCGGTCCTCTGCGTATCTGAGGTCCTGCTCCCTAAACCAAAGCCCCCTAGTCTCTGAGTCCCAGATACAGAAATCGCCTGTTGTCATCCACCCTGGGTGGGATGATTCTGTTCTAGGGCCCAGGGTCCCTCCCTCCTCCCTCATGTTCCTCACCTTGAGCTCTGGCAGGTCCTGGGATCCTCCCTCTGTTGACCCAAGGCTGGACTCCTCAGATCAAGGCCTCACTGCCCTGAGTCCTCTGCAGGAAGTCAGTATACGTTACATCCACATCCAGTACCAAGCCTAGCAATTCCAAAGCCTGATGGCAGGGGTTGAGATGGATTCTGTAGGGTCCTTTAGCCCTCCCTCTGATCCATACTTTGATAGGGCCTGGGTCTCCTGTCCTCTACGAACCTGAGTCTGCAATCCTCAGACCAAGGGTCCGACTACCCGAGTTCCCTGAGCAAGTGTAGTGGGAGGAGGTGCAGTTTTCAACATACAAACAGGAAGCCCAACTTCGGGAATTTAAATTCCTGCCTCATTCACCTTATACTGTTAAACCCCAAATCTAGATACTATACCTACTATGATCACCCCCAAGATTTTAAACAAAGCTAAGATGGACAGTGGAAAAAGGGGGAGTGAGATGGAAAATTTCTCTGGTAGTAGGCAAGAAGTGAGTGGTTTTCAAGGTGCATAAGAAGCAACCTGTACTAGGGAAGCAGGATGATTCACATCTCCACAGAGACAGTCACATTACCTTGAAAAGATTTTAGATAAATCTTATGAAACTAGCTAATGATGAAGGATGAAAAAGAACAATGAACCACTGAAATGGGTGGCCTAGGGAAACGTTTGGGGGAAGCATCATTTCCCTACCATGTGACCCATCAGAATTGAACATGGGTCAATAAGTTTGAGAAGGCTTAGGAGTGCTAAAGAAATGCCCCTTTTCTCTTACCAAAGCATCTTGGTCTCCTCACCCCTCCCCATGGAAGTGTCAGGATGGTGCTTTATGATGTCTAAATTTCTCTCCCAGATCTACCATTAGCTGGAGGAGAGGCTTCCTGATTAATTAAAGCCTAGGGGTGTGGCCCCTCGTTGTCCTTGAGAAACCATATGTTCAAGAGGCCTGGGGTAGGGCTCTGAGAAATCTTGACATGGTGAAGATGATCAGGAAACCACAAACTCCTAGTACAGTTATGTAACAACCACCCCCTTCACCAAAAGAAGGTAAAAGAGGAAGAAGCCCTGTTACCCCCTCTTCTTTAGTGGCATATCCCCAAGACTCCCTGGTCTTGCCTTGCAGATTCCATCCTCAACCCATACTTTTTCTCATGAAGACTTTTTTCCCTTGCATCCCAGCCATTTCCCCCTCAAACCAATGTCCTTCTGCACTCACTCTGTTGTCCTTCCAGGTACTAAAGACATCCTTGGGGGTGAAAAGATGTCTTTAAGGGAGTTCAAGGAAAGGAGCCTTTCCAAAAATTCCTACCCCTTCAAGAAAACCTACGCAAGCTATAAAGCCAACAATATGTGGCCATTATCACAGGCCAAATGAGGAACTGAATAAAAATGATCCAGAAAAAGACCAAGACAATGTAGAAAA
>NW_005361459.1:2480563-2508472 GCF_000412655.1 Myotis brandtii | reverse complement strand
GACATCCCCCAAGGGGTCCCAGATTGGAGAGGGTGCAGGCTGGGCTGACGGACACCCACCCCCCATGCACAAATTTTGTGCACTGGGCCACTAGTATTATAATAACTATGTATGATGTTAGACGGTATGAGATTTACTGAGATGATCACTTTGTAAGTTATATAATGTCCACTCACTGGGTTATGCACCTGAAACTATATTGTACCTCAACTGTAATTGAAAAATAAAAACAGTATTATTTTAAAAAGTTAATGACACTGTAGTGGCTCCCAATAATTTTTGGTAGGTTTTAGAGAAGATGGGACCCATCGCTTATAAAACAGTAGAAATAATCCACAACAATCCAGATTAATAACACAGAAGCTTAGTCAGATGAAGAGGAATACAGACAAAAAAAACACAAAACAAATTCCCATCTGGAAGCATGGAAGCATTTCTAAAACTTTCTTTGGACACAAGTTTTTCTCTTCAAAAATATCAGAAAAAAACAAACAAGACAAATCCTCAAATCCTGCTTGGGCAGACACTGAGAGGGGTTCAGTGCCGTAAGTCATGTCTCAGCAGCCCCACGGGATGAGGGCTGTCACCAGGACCATCCTGGTCCCACTCAGCAAGAAGAATCCTCAGTGACATTTAGCTACTTCTATGCTCCATCAAATCGAAAATGAAAAAGAGGAAAAATAAACAATGACCAGAGAAAGACCACATGTTAAGGCTTTAGTTACTCAATTAAGCACACAGAGCATGCACCTAAGTGGTTACAAGATGTTATATGACAAAAAAAACAACTTTACTTGCCACCTGGCAAAACCAGTGCTATTTAAAGAGAGCATGCTCCATCCTTCACAATCTCACCCCTGGGTGTAACTATTGTTCAGTGTGCTATATAATCAATTTTCATATGCATAGGCAAACATGCATTTGTTCTTATAGGTTATATGCTATACTTTTATAGCCCCATTTTTAAATACCCAAAGTTACTGCAATCATTTTACAAATCTTTGAAACAATTATAATTTATTTCACCACTTTCCCATTGAACATTTCCATGTAGATTTATATTTTTCTACATGATTATTTGATAATTTGTCTTGCTTACCAGATTGCAAACCCTATCTTTGTTCCTGGTTATTATTCTCATTCCATAGAGGTACCAAAACCATACCAGGTAGACTACAGCTTCTGGTAAATGAATAAGGAAACTATCCTTTGATTCTTGGCTCAAATCATCCTCATCTACAGAATATTAGTAAATCCTTTGCAGGCAAAAGAGAAAAAATTCTATTTCTTAAGTACTGGTATATGTCAACCACTGTGCTAGTCATATTCAAGAAGAAAGTCTATGCCCAAAAGGGTTGCACCTCAACCTAAAGTATACTCCAAAAACCTACCATGAAATTTTCAATCAAGGGACCTTCCAGAACTCTCCAGTGACCTCACCAAGCAGTCTGACTCTGGAAAAAGCTCTGGTCCCACTCTAAATGTCATCTGTGTCCCCTATGCCTGGGATGGTCTGAGAGGACGTAAGTCTACAGCACACTGCAGCTCAGGGGATCTGCCACGGTGGGGGGTACCCGGGCAGGGAGATATGAGCCAATAGTTCAGGAGTGGTGCACTAAAGTGAGTTCTAAGTAGCTTTGATTTTATCAAAGAAGGGGTTAGCAGAACTTGGTGACATCTGCAAAAACAGGGAAAAATAAAAAGGAAAAATCCATGCATGATAAATCATTAGCCCATTCTGGAGAAAGGAAGTAGAAAGTAGGATTCTGATACTTTCTTGCTTTGTGAATAAATATATTGTACTATCCTCATAGGTACCTGCCCAAAATAAAGACATCATTGTGCCACCACCACCCCCTCAAATTGCAAGCCAGAAATAGAGGCATGGATTATCACTCATTTAAATCAAAAAAGGGCACACTGCCATTGAACATTTAGGTCACTTTCCACGTAGAATTACATTTTTCTACATGATTATTTGATGATTTGTCTTGTTTACCAGATTACAAACCCTGTCTTTGTTTTTGGTTACTATTCTCATTTCATTTCTTCAACCTTAAACTACACTTTTAAAACTACTAGGATTTTTATTTCACATAGAAAAACACAAAATCCACAAGACTTCAATACCAGTAGTTATTTAAAAATATTGCCCTGGCCAGTATAGCTCAGTTGGTTGGAGCATCATCTCCTGAAGGGTCAGGGGTTCTGTTCCCAGTCAAGGGCACATACCCAGGTTGCAGGTTTGATCTCTGGTCAGAACACATGTGGGAGGCAACCAATCGATGTTTCTCTCTCGTACGAATGCCTCTCTCTCTCTCTCTCTCTCTCTCTCTCTCTCTCTCTCTCTCTCCCCCTCTCCCTCTCCCTCTCCCTACTTCCCTTAAGGATTCATATGACAATATATGCATTTATATGCATTTAATGGTATATATGTATATATATATATACCATTAACAGGGTCCATAACGTCCAAAATGACCGAAGGGACGACCGAACACCAGGCTGTGTGCTTAGCAGGCTCGGGTGGGCGGGGACTGGCGAGTGGGCTGAACTGCTGACCTCTGGGAGAGAGAAAGAGGTGGGGCTGATCAGCAGCTGCCACAGAGGCTGTGAATCAGACCCTGCTTCTCTCTCTGGGCCTTGCCAGCAGCCGCACCTCTCACTATCTCTGGCCCTCGCCAGCAGCCTGGGGTGGCTGCTGATCAGTCCAGCCTCTCTGATCAGGCTCGGAGATAGGCCCGGAGACGCTGACTGGCATAGAAACCGACCAATCAGAACCAAATCTGGGTGAACAGCGAGGAGCCAATAGCTGGCTAGAAGGCGGAGCTTTTGATGCTGACTGGCGAAGAAACCAACCAATAAGAACCAAATCTGGGTTAACAGTGAGGAGCCAATAGCTGCCTAGAAGGCAGAGCTTTTGATGCTGAGCATAATAGAAACCGACCAATCAGAACCTAATCTGGGTGAACTGCGAAGGCAGAACCTAAGGTGGGGGCTGAGGAGAGGTTTTAAGGGCAACAGCTCTTTGGTGTAAGGTGTAAGAAAGCAGTTCAATTTTTTAATGACCGGTTTGGCAGTATAGTGCATACAGCTGGTTATCAGTCCAGATATAGGGATTATGTATTTTGTCTGCCAAGAGCATCTCCTCCTGCTGAAAAAGGCTTTTTCCCCCCACTTAAGCAATCCTATCCTATATAATCTGTCTATACTAATAAAAGGGTAATATGCTAATTAGACGGGACATTCTTCCGGATGAAGCCAGTGGCCAGAGGGAAGCCTGGGTCCCGTGTGCTGGAGGAAAGCCAGTGCTGACAGCCGGGGGAAGGAAGGCCTACTCTTAAACAAATTTTCGTGCATTGGGCTTCCAGTCTATACCAATAAAAGGGTAATATGCTAATTAGACCGGGTCGACCAGCCATCTTCCGGACATCCAACTTCCTTCTGGACAAAGCCATGGTGGTAGGGGTCGAGGCAGAGGCAGTTAGGTGCGATCAGGCTGGCAGGGGAGAGCAGTTGGGGGTGAGATCAGGCCTGCAGGGGAGAGCAGTTGGGGGTGAGATCAGGCCTGCAGGTGAGAGCAGTTGGGGGTGAGATCAGGCTGGCAAGGGAGGGCAGTTAGGGGCGATCAGGCAGGCAGAGGCAGTTACGGGCAATCAGGCCGGCAGGCAGGTGAGCAGTAGGAGCCAGCGTTCCCAGATTGCAAGGGATGTCCAACTGCCGGTTCAGGCCCAATCCCTGTGTGATCGGTCCTAAACCAGCAGTTGGACATCCCCCAAGGGGTCCCTGATTGGAGAGGGTGCAGGCTGGGCTGAGGGAACCCCCCCCCCCACCATACATGAATTTCATGCGCCGGGCCACTAGTAAATAAATATGCAAACAAACAAACAAAGATACTGTAAGAAATTTACTTTCCTGAGATGCCATGAGAAGGAGAATCAAAGTATCCCAGCCAACAGCCAGCACCAAGACACCAGACAGGTGAGACAAGCCAACTTCTAGCCCAGCTTAGCTGCCATCTGAAATCAACTGCATGAATAACAACCAACATATGTATAACAGGACTGCCCAATCAACCCACAGAGTGATGGGAAATAACAAATTACTTTCCTTCATATCATATATTTTTTGAGTAGCTCTATTTTTGAACCATAATTCAAACCTTTTTTTAAAAGATGACAACTAGGGTTCCTTCCAGTCGTTTTTAAAATATTTTTATTGATTTTCAGAGAGGAAGGGAGAGGGAAAGTGAGATAGAAACATCAATGACGACAGAGAATCATTGATCGACTGCCTCCTGCATGCCTTCTACTGGGGATTGAGCCTGCAACCTGGGCATGTGCCCTTGACCAGTATCGAACCTGGGAACCCTCAGTCCACAGGCCAACGCTCTATCCACTGAGTCTAACTGGCTAGAGTAAATATATTTTTATTTATTTCAGAGAGGAAGGGAGAAGGAGGAAGAGAAACATCAATGATGAGAATCATTATTGGCTGCCTCCAGCACGCCCCCTATTGGGGATCAAGGCGGCAATCCCGACATGTGCACTGACCAGGAATCGAACCATGACCTCCTGGTTCACAGGTCACTGCTCAGTCACTGAGCCACACCAGTGCAGCCATAATTCTCGAACCATGACCTCCTGGTTCATAGGTCACTGCTCAGTCACTGAGCCACACCAGTGCGGCCATAATTCACATCTTTTTTAAAAAAATATATTTTATTGATTTTTTACAGAGAGGAAGGGAGAGGGATAGAGAGTCAGAAACATCAATGAGAGAGAAACATCGATCACTGCCTCCTGCACGTCTCTAATGGGGATGTGCCCGCAACCAAGGTACATGCCCTTGACTGGAATCGAACCTGGGACCTTTCAGTCTGCAGGCTGACGCTCTATCCACTGAGCCAAACCAGTCAGGGCCATAATTCACATCTTTAAGCATCAGAGTAAGTATCTAATTAAACTGTATTAATGATTTCAGGAAAATGCTATAGTACTTTCTATAGCACAACTCTAATTACTTCTAAGAATTAGTCATTGTGTGTGAAGGATTTAGAGGGCAAGAAAGAAGAGGGAAAAGTGGTAGCTGGAGGTTCCAGCATCAACCAAATTTATTTTAGAGACAGGATGACTTTCAAAAGTTAAGCTATTTATATGACAGATTCCTATATGGATGAAAAATTATTCTGGAGTGTACACTAAACACAGATGACAACTACCTAATGGGGATGAAGTAGATATAACAAAGCTTAGTATAAAATTTTGCTCTCTATGCAATGCTCTCACCTCACCAACCTTGCACTGTCCTAACTTTGTCTCCTGCAAGACACAGAGACCAGGGATCCCTTATAAGAGGGAAATATAAATACATATAAGAACATGGAACCTCAACACTCAATTTCTACTCACACTGTTTCCTTCCCTCTGCTCATGTCCAAGTCCCACCTTAAAGGTGACTTCTACAAATGTCAAGAACACGTCAAGCCCAATGCATAATCCTACATGATCTGTTAAGACCTTTTTTTATACAGGATTTTAAAAGAACACAAACACCATGAAAAATACAAATCATATAACTTATTGAAATTAACACTAATGTCAGGGGAATAATGGGGCAATGGTCATTTTGTACAGGTGACCCAAGAGCAGAAGAAACTATTTTCCTCCCTTTGGAACCCAAGAGTAGGTCAAATCCTCTATGAAAGACCAGCGCTCACCCATAACTATGACATTTCCCATACAGATGAAGTTTTAAGAGACCAAAATCAATTTCCCAAACTCTCCTATCCTTATCAAGAATTTTTACTTTCTCTCAACCACTATTCCATCTACAAAAAATGGCTCTTGACTTTAATATCCATGCCTGTCTCTATATTGCCTTAAAAGGGCAGAAGAATGCAAAGACATGAGAGAAGGAAGGAGAAAATGCTTTCTAGCACAGCATAAAGCTGGCACTTTGGAGAGCTAAGGGCTTACAATACCCAGTACAGAACAGAGGAGCAGTGGGTTAAACTGAAGGTCAGTCAACTGGTCAACTGCTTTCACTATCCATTCATGGATATTCCCACCATTAATGTACCAGCCTGCCTCTAGCTATGCTGACCTCTGGGAAAACAGCATGTCGTCAGGGAGAATAATACTCATGAGACCAGCCAGTTAGCATCCAAGTCACTTTGGAACTGACATGGTATTTCCCAGCGTGTACTCTGAACACTAGTTTCTCAAGATGTACAGATGGGAAAGCTTCCCAAACCTTCTGGAAAACAGTGGACTTTACCCTCTCTAAAGATTCAACAATGGATATCTGTATTTTCTGACCCAATTGACTTTGTGGCCTATTTATCACATGGCATTTATTAATATCCAAGCATCTTGTGTTCTGAAGCACATCTTCTAGAAAGCACTGAGTTTGTGCATTTGAAGTCATCTCAAATAGTGTCTATGTTCTAGGCAACCCAGAAAAATGGGTAAAGCATGCACGTTCATTTCCTGCTCAGGGCACATACAAAATCAATGAATGCATAAATGAATGGAACAACAAATTGATATCTCTCTCTCTCTCTCTCTCTCTCTCCCCTCTCTCGCAAATTAATCAAGCAATATATATTTTTTTTAAATCAAAAGGAGCTCTGCAAAGTGGTACACTCTGAAAAGAGATACATTACATGGTTGGTCGTCTCATCTCTTATATGACTTAATTACCCATTTAAGAGACACAGTATAACCAACCTCAAAAAGATACCAAAAAAAAAGTTACGAGAGGCCACAGTCCTGAGCTAGGGAGGTCTCAGAGCACTGGGTTGAGAGCACAGCTTAGGACACAAGCTTTGCCAATGGCCAGGTCTGTGATGTCAACAAGCTACTTAACTTCCCTCGGCATTCATTTCCCAATATGCTGAACAGGCATTTTGGCTAAAATAAATTGTAATGATAGAGATTGTCTCTAGACAATAATAAATGCTATTGTTATTTGTTAGTGTTAATATCATTGTTATACTATCTGTTCAAGGAAATAACAGTCCTATATTCTCAAAAAACAAATATACATTTGAATTATTCAAATTATTAATCACCTCCCACAATCCATCATTAAAAGTAACTCAGAAAACAAGATATTAAATGCTTACCCATTAAAATATTTTTATTTCTTTATTTGTATCGAATCATCTCTCCTCCCCATGAACACAGAAGAGGGAGAAGAGTAGTGGGGGCTGAGGGAGGGGGATGGTGGAAAGGGCAAGGCAGGGGAGCCAAGAAGGGGGCTCCAGGAAAACAGTCCAGTCTCTGAAGTTTCATCAGGTGCAAGTGAAGGGATGACCCCTCCTCTTATTTCCCAGGGGTTCCTGACAATCCCATAAACTGAAGCTTCAGTTATTCTGGTCATATGCTTTTTTTAATTATTAAGTTATTACATATGTTCCCTTATCTCCCCATTGCCCCCAACACCCCCCCACACACACACACACACACTCATGCCCTCACCCCCTGTTGTCTGTGTCCATTGGTTAGGCTTATATGCATGCATACAAGTCCTTTGGTTGATCTCTCCTCCTTACCCTCACCCTCCCCTACCTTCTCTCTGAGGTTTGATGGTCTAAAAGATGCTTCTCTGTCTCTGGATCTGTTTTTGTTCATCAGTTTATGTTGTTCGTTATTTTCCATAAATGAGTGAGATCATATGCTTTTGAATGTGATAAAGGTGCCAGAGAGCTTCTTAATTTAAACCCCATGGAAAGACCCCATAGCAGTTTGTACTCCATCTTCCACTGAACAAAGTCCTGAGCTGGCCAGGCCATGCACATATAACTGAGGGAAGTTAGATCTACCTGAGGCTTCACCACCATTGCCGGTATTGTGGGTACATGAGGAGACCACAGGGCCATGGTAGACGGCTGTGCTTGGATGGTAATGTTTGTCTCCAGGCCAGATAAGGGATTTATAACTTTGCTGTTCCGCTGGCCTTCACCCTGACTCCTGGTCCTCATGCCACTGATTTTCTGTGTTAGAGAACAAAGTAAAGGTGGGAAAGGCAATACTCTACAAGTTGGGTTGACAGAGACCTTAGACTATCTCTCAGGATGGGAAAGGACTGCAATTGTTGGTGGGATTAGTTGTAGGTAGGGAATTCATGGTGACAGTGTAGCCCTCCAGCTGGGGTGCTTGCAACCCTCAAGCCAATAGGTGGGCATCACTTCGTCAAGCATCAGCCCATTAATGAGTCATGGCTCTCTTCTCACTTGTAGCCCATGCACAGCATTGACTCAATCTGCTGCGGGTCTTGATAGTCAGGGAATGGCTATATGTCAGGTTTCAGCTTCTTTTCAGGGTCCATGTTTATCCATGGGTCCTTCATGATTTCCTCTAAAATGCACTTCTCACTAGGATTGAGCATCGGGAATTTCTTAAGCAGGTTTTCACTCTCTATGGATATGAGGAAAGAAACATTGTTTATTCTGAATTCATCTCCCTCAAAAGGCAGAGATCAGGTAACCATCATAAAAAAAGGAACTCCAAGGCCCCATAAATCCACCAATGGTCCAACGTAATTATGGCTCTGGAAGAGTCCCAGGGTATAGTAGGTCGGGTTCTGCAACAGAAGGTATTCCATTTACTGACAATGGTGAATTCATTCCTGAAGCCAAAGTCTGCAACACTGACATTAAGGTCAACATCAAAAAATTCTCTGGCTTTGGGTCTCTGTGGACAATAACCTCTGGTGGCGCTACCACACAGCAGATACTATCTGGTGGAATTTGCCACAAGCCTCTTTCTCATTCATGTAGCCATTGTCCTGGAGGTCTCTCTTCCACTAGTATACACCATGATCAGATAGAGTGTTTCCTGGGTCTAGATCACCTCAAATAGTTTCATAATATTAGGGTAATTCAAGGTCTATGTGCTTTGGACTTCAAGGAATAGTCCGTGGAAGCTGGAAAAGCTATACTGCTCTTGTTAAATACCTTCACAGTGGCCTCTGTCCCAGTCATAATTTACCCAGCCATCACTTGATGAAGCTGCCCTGGCCAATAGTCTTGAGGAGCCAGAAATTGTCAATATGGGTCTCCTCCTCAGTAGAGATGGCCATAGGCCCAAGCAGCACAGTGACCTGCTAACTACACTAATAACACTAATTTTTTAAATTATATGATAAAAAGATAAAGAAAAAAATTTGAAAAATAGGAAAAGGGAAAAAAATAGGTCTCAGACTGAAATTGCCAAAAAAATTACTCAAAAATAAAAAATGAGAAAAACAGAAAAAATAAGAAAATAATAATGATAGAATAAAGAAAAATATGAAAATAAATTTAAAATAATGAGGACAAAATAAAGTAAAAGGAGAACATTTAAATTAGTAAAAAATAAGAAAAAACAGTAAAGGAAAAAATAACAAATAAGAAAGACAAAAAGCCAACTGTGGTCAAAGTCCCTTAAGTCACCAAAAATCAAGCTTCCTCAATAATAGGACCAAACACTGGGGACTCAGCCAGGGACTTATACTGGTGCTTGGAATTCCCATTCCTTATGAGGTCATAGCAAACAGTACACCAATCATGGCTGGGGTTTTTTCTCACTTTTTCGTTTCAAGAACACTTTATTATTATTTTAGGAGAAGAGAAATACTTGGAAAAACTTTTTTATTTATGTGCGTGATAGCAATTTATATTTACCTTATTAAAATTTAAAACATAGAGGATGCCTCAGTGGACTTTTCATTTCTAGTTTGAAAAACTATAATAATTTTTTTGCTTTTAAAGAGCTCATAATGTCTACACATTATAACCAATTCCTTTTTCTTTCAGCTGTCTCAAAATGATGCCAAAGTTAACTGGGCGAGTGATACTATAACAAAAATGTTCTGCTGTATAACATATAGTAAGGTGCATTATTAACACCTATGAACTCAAGGAGAGATGGCTTTCATCAGATTTTCATTTCTTATTTGCAGTTTTGCCCAGAGTCTTTGAAGGAGATTCCTCTCTTCCATGGGCCAGAGAACTCACTAGGTTCATTTCAGTTATCTTTAAATGTACAGGTTGCAGTTGCAGGTTGAGAAAGCTACTCTTTCTTTTTTTTAAAACCAACAGGCAAGACATCATACTCTGTGTCTGTAATAGGTTGGAGCACAGGTGCTGCATGCTTGGCATGGCACCAATACCCTTTTTTTTAAAATCCAGAAATCCATTTATTCTCTAACACTCTTCTTTCCTTTTTTCCCTTATCAGCAGAAAAGTTTTATTCCAAAGTTTCCTTTTTTCCCTTATCAGCAGAAAAGTTTTATTCCTTTAAATAACAAACCATTTAAACTACATCCAAGGCCTTAACTTATAGACACAAACGAAAGTAGCCATTTAAAAAAATTAAATATTGAGGTACAAGGCATACATAAATTTCCCCTAACTTATAGACACAAACGAAAGTAGCCATTTAAAAAATTAAATATTGAGGTACAAGGCATACAATGGGGAAAATGCTTCGCCATCTGAAGCTTACAATAAACTTTGCTTCATGGACAGCTGAGCTCTGCTAGCACTTGGGTGTGGTTTGAGGTGAGAATAGCTACAGAACCAAAGGAGAACAGCTATTTTCTACAAGTACTGAAGCATTCTAGAATGCATTGGTAGGGATATATTTTGATGGTAAAGGGAAGATGGGGGGCGGAGAGGGGGGACTAATAGAGCATTAGGCGGTCTTGCAGAGGGCCCCAGCAGAAAAGCGGACTTCTCCTTGCTCACACTCTGTGATTTCTCAGTAGATCTTGGCTGCGTCCTGCAGCAGCGAGGCCTCTGCATTGGTGCCATGGTTCACCGGAAATGGCATTTGTCCATCAAGTTCCTAGAGGTTGCCATCCATGTTGTTATACAGAATAAAATGAAAGTTCACTTTTTCATCTACCCAACACTGGCCTTCCTGCACCAGGCTTCATGGGCTGCCTGAATGGCCTCATTCTTTTCCAAGCATTTTGCTCTGTCTTCAGGGGGTAACTTCTCCATTTCTGACAAAATCTTTCAGGACTGACCCATTCTCAAATTCCAGTTTGTCTTCATTACTGTGTGTCTAAGTCTGATGGTACCACAGGAACTCCCAATGGTCTACTTCATAAAGTACACTTTAGGACTAACTTACTGTCCCTTCAGTTCTTCAGTCTGTTTTTTCCTGAAGTTCTCATGCTAGGCCTCCTCTTCCAGCCCCAGAACGTCCACAAAGCACCACTGGCCAGCAGCCCCTAAATGGGCTGGCACTTTGTTCAGCACCTGGGGTTAATTTCCATCAGTTTGAGCTGTATCTTCATGAACCACAGAAGAAACCACAACCCACAGAGGAGAAGAAACCTCTTCATTTCTTTGTATGGATCCAAGTTCCTGGCCTATATCATTTCCCTTCTCCCTGAAGAACTTCTTTTTAAACATTTCTTGCCAGGCTTATCTACTGGTAACAAGTTCCCTCAATTTTTGTTAGTCTGAGAAAGCCTTTATTTGTCCTTCACTTTTGAAGGATAATTTTGCTAAATACAAAATTCTAGGTTGATTGTTTTTGTTGTTGCTTTTCCTTGCTTACGTAGTTTCTTAAAAAAAATCTGATTTTTTTATTCTTGTGCTTTTAAAGGTAAGGTGTTTATTTCCTCTGGCTTTCTTCAAGTTGTTCTCTTTCTCTTTGCTTTTCTACAGGTTTAATTTCATATATCTATGTGTAGATGTTTTGAAATTTGCCTACATAATGTTCTCTGAGCTACCTGGATTTGTGCTTTGATGTTGTCACATCAAACTTCTCAGCCATTATTACTTCAAACATTTCTTCTTTCCCTTTTTCTGTTTCTTCTCCTTTTAGTATTCCCATTTACCTGTATATTACATCTTTTGTAACTGTCTTACAGTTCTTATTTTGTTCTAGTTTTGTCATTTTTTTTCCCCTTTACTTTTCAGTTTGGGAAGTTTCTAATGACCTATCTGCCAGCTCACAAACTGTTTCCTTGGCCCAGTCCAGATTACTGATGAGACAAAAAGCATTCTTCACTTCTGTCACAGTGTTTTTTATTTCTAGCATTAACTTTTTATTCTTTCCAAAGTTTTCATCCCTCTGCTTGAACCCAACTATTTTTTTTATTTTGTTCACCTTTGACATTACAGCCTTTAGCACATTAACCATATTTATTTTAAATGCCTGGTCTGATAATTCAAAAATCTCTACCATATCTGACTCTGGTTCGGATGCTTCATTTGTCACTTGAAATTGTTTTGCCTTTTAGCATGCCTTATAATTTTTGTTGTTGAAAGCCAGACATGATGTATTGTGTAAAAAGAATGTAAGTAAGCCTTTAGTGTGAGGTTTTATGTTTATTTGGCTAGGAATTAGGCTGTGTTTGCTGTCTGCTGTGGATATCAGAAGCTAAAATTTCCTCTAATATCTTTGTTTATGCCTTCCCTGTTGCATTTGACTTTCCTTTTAATAGGGTCTGAGCCTTGCAGTTCTTTTAGCTGTAATCCCTTGTCATTATCCAGGAGCCTGACTCATGTGGTGGTAAAGTTTAGGGGAGGGGAAGCCCTCTACTGTGCTATGATTAGTTCTCGGTGTTTTAGTGAGCCTGGGCCACTGGCCTGTAACTCTCACAAGTGTTGGCTTTCTTTCCCCCCCTTAGGTGAGACCAAAAGTCTAAAGGGAGCTGAATTATGTATTTTTCATCCCAAGTCAGTTAGATTCTGATGAACCCCAAGTCTGTTAAGCTTTGGTAAATTAATTTAAGGGCTGGCTTTTATTAAGGAGAACAATGTTTTGGACACATTTTGAAATGGTTACTTTCCCCCTCCCACTGCCAGAAAAAGGAGAGGATTTTTCTGAGTCTCTGGTGGGACTCCTGAAAGTAAGATTCATGAAAGCATAGAGCCTCTCCCTGCCCTCCAATACTGGGCCCTGGGAGTTTTTAACTCTCAAGCTTGTGCACACCAAGTCTCCAGCAACTTACCTATTACAATTTAACTGTTCCTACCAGTCCTGGTGGTATGTATTCGGGCAGGGAAAGGGGGATTCTGCTCCTAGACTTTTGCTTCTGGTAAACTGTGATTCTTGGAATCCCTTCTCTCTCCATTTCAAGGTACAGCAATTTACCTGGTGACCTCAGTTCTCATGCATCTAGGAAGAATTGTTGATTATCAATTTGTTGAGCTTATTTTCTTATTGTGAAGACAAGAGTGTAAACTTCCAAGCTCTTTACATGATGGCCTATTAAATTTTTAAAAAATAATGTATTGTTTTGATGGTTTTACAATCTTATTCATAATATTCAAACCTTCAAAAATCTATGTTTAATTAAACTGTTTTGCTTATAGCATGCTATCTGAGAGTACTATTTACACACAGGAAAAATAAACTCAGCACAGACAAGTGTTTGGAGAAGTAGCTAATCCATCCTATAGTGCCACTCACCCTAGATGAATCTTGAGCTGTACTTCTGATATTTAAAAATCTCTCAAGCTATTTTGATTACAATGGTCTTTTCTTATAAGTAATTTATAAAATCAGATGTCAGCCAACATGAATATGGCTCCATTAGTCAGGTAAGACTGCCAATTAAGCATCTGGATAACCACCAGCATCCCTCTCCATAATGAGGCCCTAATAAGAAGACAGAGTGAGCACCAACAGTATATGCTGCTTTACTTCTTATCCACAACTCATTTGTTGATGCCATGCAAGGTGGCAGGAGGGAAACTACGTCATTTAAATAAAGCAGTCTCCTATGTGGTCTTTTATTATGGTCATTTACCTCTGCACATGCACTAATAACCAGCTTAGCACAAATGTGTTAGGCATTCTGGTACCCTCTGTTCCCCTCTTCTCCAAAAATCAATCTATTCTTTAGAAATAAAGCAAATTCTTTTCAAAATAATATACTGCCAACAGTAGATATTGATGCTTTGGGAAATACATGTTTTATTGCTGGTATATTATTCTTTCTTTGAAAGATAAGGAAGAGATAATACTTCCCTGCAAATATTTAATGTTAAGGTCTAACTATTTTTCAGATTGTGAGTTGGTTTTCTTTTTCAACTTGTATTTTAATAATTTCTCTTTGCTCCTTTATCTCACCATCAAATGAACTTCCAATCTACCTCTATGATTTTGGGCTTCAAAACTTACTCATTTACCTAAATTAGACTGAATTTCATTACATACTAGAACCATATTCATATCAAGAGACCAAAATTTCACTAGGGCTTGATTTCATTATGCAGGCACAGCATGCAAGGAAACAGATGGGACAACTTCTACAAAACCTACAGTAATGGGGAATGGTCAGACAGCACATATGTAAAAGATTCTACTTGTCTTACTAGCATTATCTGAGGGGTCTTAATCATTACTAATGCTTGTCCAAGATTATATAATACCCAGGTAGAGTGTTCCTTATTCCAAAAATATCACTCCTGAAAGCCAAGTCATTTAAATAAACACAGAAACCTTGTATTACAAACGATTCCTAAAGTACATCTTTTCACAAAGCCAAGAATTCATTAGCAAAATCATCATCCAATTACCTCCATCCCAAATTTACCTGCTTTTCATTTAAAATTGTTATATATTGGATTTTCTTAAAATAGAGCACAACTTAACTTTTGTTATATAGATTGTATTTCTTTCTCAAAAAACTCCAGATTGCTATATAAAATTTGCCTCACAATTTCTTCACAGAAATTTCATATAAAAGTAATATAAATTCTCAATTCAATTATATGAAAACTATATTTCCCCAACTAGCCATCCTTCTTGACAAAAGGAAGGTGAAGCTCTTTAGATGCTGCCAGGACTTCCATGGAGCACAAGTCTGGGAGAATCCCCCTTCAGTAGATCTCTTATGAGAATGAAATATATAAGATGATTAATCCTTAGAGAAAAAACAGCCGATCAAACTGAGGAAGAACAAGATACAAACTCTACCTGAGGAGAAATCAGACCTTTTGGAAGGAGAAACCATCAGAGCTGGTGATCCCTGCTGAAAACCAGAAACAACCCACCTTTCCCCCATGTGATCCCTCCTCTCCCTGCTCCCATTCACCCAGTCCAGCTGGTCACTGTCTTCCAACCCACTGCTTCCTTTACAAGTTCTTTTACATTCATCCGGTCAGTATCTCAGGGATCCATATGTTGTAGGCGGCGGGAACTGCACCAGGTATCTGACCAGTTGGGTCAGACCAGACCTGGGTCTCACAACCTCAGTACTTGAGTTCTGGATAAGAAAAAAATTAAGAGCCAAGACTCAAACTCACTAGAGAAGATTTATCAAGCAAGCAAAGAGAAAACACACTTGAACAGAGGGTACATCAAAGAGAAATTTGGAGCTGGTGGCTCAAAGAGCTGCCCTGAAAAATGGGCTAGGGCTCCTTTTAACACCTTGCAGGAGGCAGGAGGTGTAACTATTTTCTTCTTCAAACTGACCTATTGGGATCTGCCAGTTGTCTTCTGTCCTTGTATGGAAGTTAGATGGGGCTTTCCTCCAGCACCCTTGGTCTCCTCTAAAGTGGGGGTGGGGGGGTAGGCGGGGGGGTCTACCACATGCCAGGGGAGAAACAGTCAAGAGAATCTGACCTGTGACTGGAGGCATTCTAGGATGCAGAGGTGGGTCTTGCAGGTGAAGTTCTGGTTAAAAATACTTATCTCTAATACTTGCTCTACCAGTTCTTTCCATTGCTAGGTATCTGGACATTCTGCACTGGTGAACTTCTGTAATTGGCCTATAGTCCTTGCCCTGCTCATGTCTAACTGCCTACCACACATCTACCTCTTTTCATTACCAACTCCTTCCTTCCATCAGGCCACCTTTATCTACAGAGGCCCCTTAACTGTTTCACTGCCTCCAATCTTAGCCTCCCAATCCATTTCCTCCCAACCAGCAAGATCTTCCAAATCTACAAGTCTAATCAAGTCACTCTACTGTTAAAAATCCTTCAGTGGCTCCCCAATACCAAAAATGTTTCTATGGATAAAATCCATATGCCTCAGCATAATTATAACGTCTTCATAAATTTATTGGAGGTTCCCAAATTTTGTTACACCTTGAAATCTGAGAAGCTTTATAATTCCCAATGCCCTGGCACATTCATATCAGTTAGTCACAAAAAGCAAACTATAGTACTACCAATAATTTAGGAAGTAACTGGGTAACCAGCACTAGCTGATGGCAATCTCTTTTCAGCACAGCTAAAAATGTCAAATCCTGCTCACACTGCTCAGCAAACAGGCAATCTGGGACCTGGATGAAGGACTTTGTGGCATATTCCAGCCAAGGGATTTGTCTAGCATTATAGTTCCCAGACAAGAGGAGGATGAACTCCCAACATGGGATTTAGGTGACCCTTTAATAAACCATTATCCATATAGATAATGCTGAGGATTGTTTTAGGGGGTTGTTAGTTTGTATTTTGCTGATAAATCTGCTTTGCACTCTCAATACCTTAAACACACACACACACACACACACAAACTTTCCCACCCTGAATCCCCAAATCTGGGTTAGAGGCCATGCCTATGGCACTCTCTGGCAACTTGTACTTGCCCTAATATGCCAATGAATACAAGGTCTGCCTACCGACCTAATGGTAGCCCCATTTAAACACCAAGTTCTCTGGCAGCAGGGACATGTCCTCCTTGGTGACCACAAATCCCCTTAAAAAGGGCTGTGTCTTCCTTGTTCAACACTGGTCTCCAACACTTACAGCACTTGCACATGTCAGGCACTCAAATTTTTATTCGAGTCCAGGTTAGACACCTTAAAACTGATAAATCAATAGTTGGCACTGTGGTATAAGAGATGGTTCTTTAAGAAATAACAGCCTAGAAGAAAAAGCCTCATACTTTATAACACATCCTGGGAATACCCCTACTTTTTAAAACCCTCTTCAATGAGCACATTCCAGCAGCTATAGAAATGAGCTAAATCTTTAAGTTTTGATATTCCCTTGGTTCTTCCTGCTGTCTTACTCAAATATTCTGTATCACTGTTAATGTATTTCTAGGCTGGCAATATTGTCCTCAAATGTCAAGCAGTAAGTCCTCGGATAATAAAGACAATTCCCAGTCTACTTCTTCTGAAACACACACAAAAACTACACAAAAATAAGCTGTGAGACTTATTACAGATTAATAGTAAGTAAAGCCCAGAAGAAATTCTTACTGAATTTTTTTTACTTTAATTTCTGGGGGGGAAATGAGTGCTATGAATGAAACTGCCATCCGTTTGAATTAAAGGAGCATTCAGAAGGATTACAGCTTCATTCATAATCTAAATTGCTTCCAAAAGATGGTCCCAAGTTATTTGCTTATTTCTAATTATCCACAAGTTTCAGACATTGCACACATCTAAAAAGCTCATTAAAAGTCAAAGAGCTTTATGTACCTAAATTGGGGATTGTGGATAAATATATGTGTACTGCATAAACCCATAAATATTCAGAAGATCCTATGATGTATGGAAAGTTATTTAAACTAACTTTACCCCAAAACAAATCTACAGTAGGTAAATTCATGAGGAGGAGCAGAGTTTGCCACCACAAAATAGTCCTCTTTAGGATACTGATTATTTAAAGCTGGTTATTTTTAAGAAACAAAAATCGGGAAGAACCATTAAGCTTCCTCTATTTAAAAGAATTTAGATAGAGGACCTGCTCCAGAAATGGAGCTATCATAGATAACTAAATTTTAATGTGAACTAAGTGTGGCAAACAGTAGCAAGAAGTCTACCTGCAAAATCTCTACTCTGTGCATATGGGTCATAATGAGAGTTTTACTAGGATCATGATTATGGCAAATACACACTCAAATCATACCATAGCTAACAATGAACATTATTTCTTTGAAGTTAAACACACACACACACACACACACACACACACACACACATTTATATTCAAACTTGGAGATAACACAAAGCTGTAACTATGTATGGAATTGAATCTTGATCCTGCACTATCTCTTTGCACTCAGTACAAATGTCTAGGCTTTCATTGTGCTGGACTCCAGTCTGACCATTGCATCAAGGTCACAATCTCTAAACATTTCTATGTATCTACGAGAGGGAAAATGTGGGCATATATTACAAAACAACAACACTCCAAATATATACATCTGTTGAGGGCATGGGGGATGGGAGCAGCAAAACAAGTGCCCCAAATTCTCCCAACAAAGTGTAGTGGAAAGAACACTAGGTCAGTAACCTAGAGACCCAGATCTGAGTTCCCAATCATCAGCCATTACCTGTGTAACCTTAGGGAAGACACTCTTAATGGGCTCAGTTTCTTCATTTGTCAAAAAAGAATATCCCATTAGATCAGCGGTTCTCAACCTGTGGGTCGCGACACCTTTGGGGGTCAAACGACCCTTTCACAGGGGTCGCCTAAGACCATCCTGCATAACAGATATTTACATTACGATTCATAACAGTAGCAAAATTACAGTTATGAAGTAGCAACGAAAATAATTTTATGGTTGGGGGTCACAACATGAGGAACTGTATTTAAAGGGCCAGAAGGTTGAGAACCACTGCATTAGATGATCTGGGAGGTAATATATATGAGTCAAGGGTCTTTTCTGGCATTACCTCTTCTAAATTTCTCAGGTGAAATTTCCTCTTTTTTTTTTTTACCCCTGTGAAGCCTGCTTTAGGTTTTACAAATGAGCACAAGAATTGTGGGATCCTATTATTTACCCACAGGGCTTTGATAGAACTCCTGGGACCAGGAGGATAAAGTATGACTTTTCCTCATTCATTCATTCCTTCTTTCAGAAGACACAAAACCACCATTTACATAACACACAAAACAATGTGCCAACCACTTTAGGAGACAGGTACAAAAATTATTTTAAAATAATAAATAAATAAATAAAAGGTACAGTCCCTACTTTAAAGTACTTGACATATTACAATCCAATGGGCTATATAAAAAAATTGATGAAAATTGCTATGGCAAAGATCTAGAATTGCTAATTAATCAGTACTGTTCCCACTGAGCCTAGATGGGACCTCAAAATCCTTCTCAACACAAGCACTCCATTAAAAAGAATGTTTCTTAAAGCAGGTAAGATTATTTTTGCTGCAGAGGTTAGGCATGCTGAGCAGAGGCCCAGGTTT
This sequence comes from Myotis brandtii, assembly GCF_000412655.1. Lineage (NCBI taxonomy): Eukaryota > Metazoa > Chordata > Mammalia > Chiroptera > Vespertilionidae > Myotis > Myotis brandtii. Next base: position 2,489,353 of record NW_005361459.1, on the reverse strand, counting down.
TCTTTCCAGTGCTTCTAGCCTGCCTGTTCTATCAACCTCCTCCTTCCCCATCCCTCTCCAAAACATTAGGTATTCATGAGAAGTAGAAGGTCACTAAGAACTTGGTCACAATGGCTGAATGCTCTCATAAATTCATGTTTGCCAACTTTTAAAAATTTCAAATTCCAGGGAAATAGTAAATATATAGAACTTGTTTTATTTCATTTCTATCACACTGCTATATGAAACACTGAAATGGATGACTATTATATTGGCATTAGATACCTTGTATATTCCTATTAGCAAGAATAATGCAGAGTATCATTGAGGTTTAAATCAATACACATATGAACAAGCCAATTTGCAAACACACATACACCCCTTCTGGACCCCTCTTACTGTGAGAGGCTGCATCCCTAACCCTAGCTGGCCATCTGCAAAACAATGACTTACTTAATGAGAGCATTATAAATTGGTTTCACTTCTCTGGAAAGCAATCTGGCAATATGTTTTAGAAGCCATAAAATTTTTCATACTCTTTGACCTGGTAATGCCACACCTGGGATTCTATCATAAGAAACTAATTCAATATATGGAAATAGCTACATGCACAAAGATATGCTTCCCAATATTATTTATAATTGTGAAAAGTTGGTAGCAATGTACACGTCAACAACAGAGGTAAATAATAGGATAGCATCACAACAGAATGTTATATAACCATTAAAATGGTAATGATGGGGGCTGCTGGGAGGAGGACCACTCGCACACGCACACGGGGGACTTTTCCGTGGGGATTTTGGGTGCCGACCAGACGCGGCATTTTCGGAAAACAGCGCCCTGTGCAGCTGAAGCGCTGTGTGTGTAGCTGGGCCGCGTCAGCTCGGCCAGTACGGAGCGCCTTGGATCGGCTCCCTTCCCGCTGCTCCCAAAGCTTTTCCAGATATTCCTGGTAGATTTGGGAAAGAAGCTTTTAGAAGCAGCACGAGCAGATCAAGATGATGAAGTTCGTATTTTGATGGCAAATGGATTTTACTAGACTGGCTGGGAACTTCTCCACTTCATCTGGCAGCACATTATGGGCATTATTCCACCACAGAAGTACTACTTCGAGCTGGTGTAAGTAGGGATGCCAGAACCAAAGTGGACCGAATGCCCTTACATATGTCAGCTTCTGAGGGCCATGCCAGCATAGTAGAGGTTTTGCTTCAGCATGGTGCTGATGTCAGTGCTAAGAACATGTTAAAGATGACTGTTCTACATTGGGCCACAGAACACAACCATCAAGATGTGGTGGAGCTTTTAAACAAATATGGTGCTGATGTACACATGCTGAGTAAATTTTGTAAAACTGCATTTGATATTTCAGTAGACAATGGGAATGAAGATTTAGCAGAGATATTACAGATTGCAATGCAGAATCAAATCAACACAAACCCGACACTGTGACAACACATGCTGCAACACGTTTATCATTGGATCTGGAGGGGTGGTGAACCTAACAGATGAAACAGGTGTGTCCGCTGTTCAGTTTGGAAACTCCTCTACATCAGTATTTGCTACATTAGCTGCCTTAGCTGAAGCATATGCTCCCTTGTCCAATTCTTCAGAAACTCCAGTAGTGGCTACGGAGGAAGTAGTTACTGCAGAATCAGTGGATGGTGCAATTCAGCAAGTAGTTAGTTCAGGGGGTCAGCAAGTCATCACAATAGTAACAGATGGAATCCAGCTTGGAAATTTGCACTCCATTCCAACCAGTGGAATAGGCCAGCCCATCACTGTGACCATGCCAGATGGACAGCAAGTATTAACAGTACCAGCAACGGACATTGCTGAAGAAACTGTTATAAGTGAAGAACCACCAGCTAAGAGACAATGTATTGAAATAATTGAAAACTGGGTGGAATCTACAGAAATAGAAGTAAAGAGTCTTTTACCGGTGTGTTTTGTTGCAGTCATCCAAAATAAATTCAATTTGCTTTTTTTTTTTTGTCTTTTATATTTATTACTGACAGTGTTGTTTTGATACAGAAAGCATATAGTATTATTTTGTTTAATTTTTGCTTTATTCATATAGCAAGCCCTCAATAAATATTGAATGAATAAAAAAATAAAATAAAATGGTAATGATGGAGATTATGTAGCAATAAGGGAAAATACAAATATAAAACAACAGGTACAACTATGTAAAAATCATTGGAGAAAAGTTTAAAATCTGATAATCTTTGTTTTAGGATAGTGAATGGGGGTGTTTTTCTCTTCCTATTTCTTATCTTTTTGTAATAAAGTATTGATACTTATATTACTAAAAAATAACCTTTTTAAAAAAAATGGAATGCAAGCCTTTGATCATAAGGATCAAGAGGACAGCACAGCCTGCCGCCTGACCCAAGGAGGATTGCATGGGGGTGCTGGGACCCTGTGTACAGAACAGCTTCATGAAGAGCCCCCGGGAGGTGCCGCATACTTGTCAATGTCAATGATTGCCAAAAAATGAGCAGTGCCCATCTGCTAACCCCAGTCAATTACCTCCTTTACGAGCATCCTGAGGCAGAGAATTCTCCGGGCTCACCACACATGCTGTCAGCTTAGTTATCTGTTTAAGAGATTTATATAGGGTCACACGGGGCTATAAGATAACTTATTTAAAATAAATGAGCTCAGATTTTCACATTGTAGCAATGAGAAATGTCTGTGGCAAGAAATGCAATACTCATAAAGATCTGGGGAAGAAAGCAGAAACCACCTTTCACTTCTGGTGAAGACAGGAGTGTGTCTGGTGTTGCTACACACGTGTGTCTAAGAAACAGGAGGCAAAGTGAGAGCAGGGCTGGCATCTTCTGGGCTGACTCTGGGATGAAGGATGCAAATCAGGAAGAATGTTCAATCCTAACAAACATTAATCATCAGGTGGAAACTGATTTAAACTTGGGGCTACTTAACCCTACATGCTGTATCAGCTCTGTGGCCAACCTGGAAAATACTCAAAACTTTTCCACATAAATTAATGGTAATTGCTTCTTTGCTTTACACCATTTTGGCATATGAAAGGTTTCATGGAACACCCTACTTTCAGATAACAGGATCATGGTGGAAACCTGTACAACAAACAAGGACAAAGTTTTTAAATTTTTACACCTAAACACTCATTTTAAAAACAAAATCAAAGCAAGAATATTTGTTTCCCTAAACTCCAAATCTCATCTCTAAACTATGATGAACTTTACACCAAATAATCTTAAAGCCACAGTCCAACACAGGGAGGACAATGCCAGACCCATTACTGTCTTTTTAAACAAACTCCCAGGGGCCCAGGAGAGGCTAAGACAAATCATTCCTCTAAACCAAAGAATCCTCACATTGACTATGGTTTACTCAAAGATACAGCCAGATTTCCTGGAGCAATGATATGGCCAAGTATTTAAATGCATAAGAGGGCAAGTGCTAGAGGTGGTGAGGGTATAAACAAGAAGCCTTCAGGAACTACAGAAATTGCAGCTCAAACATCATCAGTCTCCACTCTATAAAATGAAACTACCGTTAGAAATCAGAGAGTGACCTGGAGTTTTCATTGAAACCTAGGAGCAAATAGTTGTCTTTCCTCTATCTCTAAATTCAAGGCTCTACAAAGTAAATGAGCTCTGTGCTCTACAGCAACCAGCACTAAATTACATGAGTATTTAGGCATACTCCATAAGGATATGAAAATAATTTTATACCACAAATAAAAAAAATAGAAGAAATTCCCTTGGTATTTGAGGAATATATTCCAGCAATCCCACTAATAAGGACATGCCGAGAACAGACATTTCTGTATCTTTGTTATGGCAAAAATCTCAAGAGCCCAAAGAACAAGGCACTCAAGAGAATTTGGAGCAATGATCCTATACCTTGACACCATGAACATCAGAATTATCTGTGAAGCTTTTAAAAAATCCCAATATCCAGGGCACACACCATCAGTTACATCAGAATCTCTGGAGGTGGGCCTCCGTTTCATTCCTTTTTCAAGCTCTCCAGGTAGATTTCAGTGTACATCCAAGGTTGGAAACCGCTAAATTAGAGATTATTCTCAAGATACCTTGCAAATCAGAGTTCATCTTAGCATAATTGTGGGCCCTTGATATGCTAGGATCAGGAGTCTTTGTCTATAACTAACATCCAGCTATGATAGTGTGCTATATGAGCTATTCTCCTCAACACTGGGAAAGGAGCTAGGGCGCATGAACACCCAGAACCCCCTCTTAAAATGCAGCTTAGAAGAGGTCACTGACCCACATGGCCTGCTCAGATGAGCGGGGTCAAGGAGGCCCCTCAATCTGTACTTTCAGTGGCACCTCCCTGGAAAAATGTAAGAAGCGCTAGAGACAAATTGCAACATGAACTGACACATGGGCCCAGCCGAACCAGCATTGTCCAGAGATAGCACTATTTTCAGAATGCCACAAAGCCACCTGATGCCCAGTCTTTGAGAGATAATACATACCCTTTTAGCAAAATACACACAGGGATTAAAGGAATAGGTACATTTCCTAGCTATTGCTCCTCTGTTAATAAAGCTGGTAAATTTACTTTATTGAATTTTTTTTAAAAAGTCCTCAATGTTTACCATTGAAAACCCTCAATTTAAATCCAGCTATAGATAGTTTTGCTTGCTTTTACTTGAAACTCTGGCAGGGGTAGGTAGCAAATGTATTATAAACTCCACGAGAATCAATTTGGATTTATTCAAAACATTTAAAAGCAAAATTTATCCAAGAAATTTAAATTTTTTTAAAATCAAATAAATTGCACGCATTTTAAATACATTTTAAGTAACAGAAGAGTTTAAAAGATAAATTTAGAAAAGCAAAAAAAAAAACAAAATTAATATCTTTCTACAAAATATGGCATTTTTTTCAAGAGCACTTTTAACAAACAAACAAACAAAACAAAACAAAACAAAACAAAACAGAAAGGAAGACCAATTATTAAATCTAAGAGTGCTTGACTACATGAACTCTGAAGGCAGGCTGCCTGGATTTGAATCCAAGTTCCAACACTGTATTAGGCATAGTGCTCTTAATCGTGTCCCTGTGCTTCATCTTAACACCTGTATATCAAAGGTTCTAGAGCAATGATGGCGAACCTATGACACGCGAACTCATTTTTTTGGTTGATTTTTCTTTGTTAAATGGCATTTAAATATATAAAATAAATATCAAAAATATAAATCTTTGTTTTACTATGGTTGCAAATATCAAAAAATTTCTATATGTGACACGGCACCAGAGTTAAGTTAGGGTTTATCAAAATGCTGACACACCGCGCTCAAAAGGTTCGCCATCACTGTTCTAGAGTCAGACTGTAGGGTTCAAATTCATTTCTGCACATGGTAGTTATGTGAGCTCATTTAACTTCTCTGAACCTCTTTTCCTTCTCTGTAACATTGAAATAAGAGTAGTAACTACCTTCTACCTGGAGAAATTGGAATCCTGGTGCACTGCTGATGGAAATGTAAAATGGTGCAGCCACTGTAGAAAACAGTATGGCAGTTCCTAAAAATATTAAGCATAGAATTAGCATATACTACATATACCCAAAAGAATTGAAATCAGGAACTCAACTATATTTATACAGCATAATGTAAGGATGTAATATACATGAAAGTGCATAGCAAAATATGTATTCCCAATTGCCAAAAGGGAAACACAACCAGTGCCCATTGACATATAAATGAATAAATTGTGGTATATGCATAAAATAGAATATTATTCATTCTTAAAAAGGTCGGAAATTTTGACACGTACTACAACATCGATGAATCTTAAGGACATGATTGCAGTGAAATAAGCCAGTCTCAGAAGGACAAACACTGTATGATTCCACTCATATGAGGTACTTAAAGTAGTCAAATTCATACAGACACAAAATAGAATGGTGGTTGCCAAGGGCTGGAGGAGGAAGGAATGGGGAGTTAGTGTTTAATGAACACAGAGTTTTAGCGGGGGAAATTAAAACGTTTTTAAATGAATGGTAGTGATACTTTACACAACAAAGTAAATATAGTTAATGCCACTGAATTACACACATAAATATGTTTAAGAAAGTAACTTTTATGTCTTGTACACTTTACAAAATAAAAATAAATAATAACAGTCCCTACCTCGTAGAGTTGTTGTAAGGGTTAAATAGTTCTTATGTGAGAGTGCCCAGCACAGAGTAACCTCCCCAAAACATTAGCTAGTATCTTATTTTCCTGCCTTTGTAGTTCCTTCTAGTCCTTGGCTTCCTTCTAGTATAAATGCTCCTTCATTGGGACAGAAATTCCACTGCAATTGAGTAAAGATGAAGAAACTACCTAATTTTTGCAGAGTCTTCGCACATTGAGCTGAAATTACCACATTTTTTTAAAACAGTGATTTTATTGCCTTTATTTGCTAAATGGATTCTTAATAATTTTGCCTCAAAAATGGGTTCACAGACTAATCTATCATATAGGTCTGAAGGAAGTCCCCCTGCTCATTCATAAATACTCTTTCACTTTTTATCACAACTAAGACTATTTTACTTCTTTGATCATTTTTAAAAAACCTTTTATAAAAATTTCCAAGCATACCCAAAAGTACAGAGCTCAACTAGCTTGGATGAACTCAACTTGATAACCAACTTGAACTTTTCTGACTCTATCTAATACTCTACCTTCCATCCCCCCAAAAAATTAGAATAAAAATACCATAAGAGCTACCACTAAAGTAATAATGTCCATCTCTAACAATCATCATCATCACTATTTTTCTTTTACTTTTAGAAGTTCTTTTTTAACATCTTCTTAACTTCCTTTCAATTTTTCCTTTGAAAGTACAAATAATTTCTGTATCTACCATGCCAACATCATTGTAAGGATATAATATACTGGTACATGAAAGTGCATGTCTGACATGTATTAGGTTCCTGAGAAATATTAATTCCCCAGAGACTACCACCTCACCTTACTCTCCAAGACAACAGACACCCTGCCCACACACATACACACACGACATAACCTTCTCCATTCTTTGTCCCTTACCTTCCTAAACACTGGTCTTTACTTACTTCCTGTCCTTTCTGTCTCCTAATAGGGGATCCCAAACACAAATGCCTGATCATAAATCCAGTCACCTAGAAGACCCCACATAAAAGAACAAATATAAAAAGTAGATAAAGTGAATTGATAACTGTTTGCAATACTTAAGATACCAGTCCCTATATTAAAAATCAAATATATACTCAATCTAGTGTCTGTATATTATGTTATTTAACAGAAAAATCAGGCTAGATACTACATTGCAAAATGTCACAAATTCCTATGCAGGTCATTCCTGTGTGTGCACGTGCACATTTATATGTTAAATATGAAACACTTTTTGATGATCTGAGTTTTATATGCTGATGAGATTCACTTCCTTGTAATACTTTTCGCCACTGGCAAACCTACCACCTCTAATTTGTTTTAAAAGAAATTCTAATCACCCAATCAATCATACTCTTGACCTTCAGCCTTCACAGTAACTTCACTGTGGTCAAAATTGGTTCTAAAAATTCATGTTGCAATAGTTCTGTTGTCCTCAAGCTCCAAAATGCCAATGACAAGAATATAATTTGAGCGAACCCTCTGGTAGAAGGAAAAAACAACACAGTAAGTTTCTAATTCATCTTCTACCAAGGTTCTTTAAATAAAAGTGAATATCTATGATATTATTAAGTAACAGATTCTCCTCCACTAGGGTTTAAAGATTTAAAAATCATCAAAGTTTTGTCCAGCTGGTGTGGATCGGTGGTTGAGCATCGACCTATGAACCAGGAGGTCGTGGTTCAATTCCTGGTCAGGGCACATGCCCAGGTTGCGGGCTTGATCCCCAGAAGGAGGCATGCAAGAGGCAGCGGATGGATGAGTCTCTCTAATCACTGATGTTTCTATCTCTCTTTCCCTCTCCCTTCTTTAAAATCAATACAAATACTGTATATATATACAAAATGGCATGGTTCACTTTGGCTTTAAATAACCTGTCATTCTTTATGCAATGATATAAAATGACCACATAATATCTCTTCCAATTCATACCTCAACCCCTCCTAGCACACACTTAATCTTAACTGCACTGGCATCCTACTTCAATGTAAAAGAGAGCTGTCTTCTTGCCTAAGCCAACAATTTATGACTCATTCACTTCAGAATACAAAACTGCTCAAATTTATCCTACCCTCTCTCGAAGATCTCGTGCAGCCACAGCGCCCTCTGTATTGCCTCATCTCTACATTTCTCAAGAAGTCACTGAGGCTTAAACATCAAACACTTCTTGTCTTCATTTTCTTATCCTTTCACTACTCTAACCAATGAATTCTAGGTTCTGCTATACCACTCCCCTGGAACTATTTTCAATGGTGTCACCAAAGGCCTCCCATTTACTCAATCCACTGGCCACTTTTCAGCACTTATCTTACTTAAACTCTGTGTACTGTTGGATACTATTGATCACATTCTCTTCAAAACTGTCTTCCCTCTGTTTTTATGCCCTCTCTTCTGGCCTTCCTCACACCTCTCTGAATATTCCTACTTAGCCTCCTTCAAGACCCACATCCTCCAACATCCCTGATGGGTCAGTGACCCCAGAGTTCCGTCCTTGGCTCTGTACTCTTCTCCCTTTACTATATACCAGCGGTTCTCAACCTGTGGGTCGCGACCCCTTTGGGGGTCGAGCGACCCTTTCACAGGGGTCGCCTAAATACATCCTGCATATCAGATATTTACATTACGATTCATAACAGTAGCAAAATTACAGTTATGAAGTA
>NW_005361459.1:2462663-2479624 GCF_000412655.1 Myotis brandtii | reverse complement strand
CTTTCACAGGGGTCGCCTAAGACCATCGGAAAACACATATATAATTACATATTGTTTTTGTGATTAATCACTATGCTTTAATTATGTTCAATTTGTAACAATGAAAATACATCCTGCATATCAGATATTTACATTACGATTCATAACAGTAGCAAAATTACAGTTATGAAGTAACAATGAAAATAATTTTATGGTTGGGGGTCACCACAACATGAGGAACTGTATTAAAGGGTCGCAGCATTAGGAAGGTTGAGAACCACTGCTATATACCCTTGCTTGGTCCCATCTACTTGTGAATATAATTGACTTCAATTACCAATTATATGCCATGATCTTTCAAATCTCTATTATTTCCAATTACTGTCTCCGCTTGGGTGAACCTCGGGCACATTAAACTCAACATATCTAAAATCTAATACTACCTCACACATTCACTACACAGGTGGATGCTACCACTACCTAATTACTCAATCCAGAAAACTGGAAGGCATCCTTTCCTACTCCCTCTTTTATTCTTCAAATTCAATCAGTTCCCAGGCCCTATTGCTTCTAAATCCCAAATCTCTAGGATTTGTGCCTCCCTTTCCATCTCCTCCATTGCTGCTACTTCAGGCTTGATCGTTTCTCACCTAGATTTCCACTATACAACACAAATGCAGTTCTCTTTCTCCAATGAACACATCTGGCTCTGACTAGCTCTCCATACTACAGTCAAAATGACCTAAAATTCAAGTTTTATAAGGTCATGTTCTGCTTAAAACTCATCTAAAATCTTGTACCTTTGTAATTTATTTCCTGAATATCTAACCTACCTCATGATTCCCCATCAGCACCTCCCTAAAAACATCAGCCATGCAGAAGCACATGTCCATGCAAACATAGCTCCCTCAGTCCAAGAAAATGCTCTCACTCTCTTTGCTTGGTTAATTCCTAATCATCCTGACAATCCCTCTGAGAAAACCTTCTCTGGCTCAACTTGTCCATGTTAAATAACTCTCCATTCTGTTCCCACAGCACTGTGTTTTATCAAAGCACTCATCACAGCACCTGTTTACTTATCTAGCACTGATCATCCAAGTTAGTTTTTTGTTTTATTTGTTGACTTATGGGTATCTCCCACTAGAATATGCACTATTTGGAAGAAAGAAATGTATCTTATTAGACTTTATATGTACAATAACCACATATTTGCAAAATTGCCAAATTATATTCATAAGAAAGGCTTATTTGTTAAAAAATATATTGAATATGTAATTCTAAGAATAAAAATGATAAACAAATCATTAAATATCAATACCAGAGATAAGAAATGTTATGTTTCATAATGGAGATCTCAGATTTTATTTTCTTACAAATTATAAAAATCAAAAGGTCGACAGTGCAGAGCCTTCCATTTAAACAGCCAAATCTTGATCTGTTTGGGCCTGATAAACTCCACTGGCCTTTCCCTGATAACTCCGAGACCCCGTCCCACCACAAAGGTGTGCAAGCACCCAGTGGGTGGCAGCTGATTTGGTATACCCTGGCACATTTGCTGAATGGCCTCAGACCCAGCACTGGCACTGAGTTTGAACCTGTATTGATCTACTGAACACCACTCGCCCCTACCTAGTGACTCACTGAGAACCTACATCTTGCAAATGGAGTATTGCCTGGGGCTCTTTCAATGACAGCCTAACAGGCAGCAGGCAAACGCAAGTGGAGGTAGGTGTCAGTGTTCCTTAGGACTTTTGCTGACCTGCCCCCAGACCCAGTGCTGGTAAAAGCAAACCTTGGTGCACAGTTTGATCCTTCTTGTGCATACCCAGGCCCAGAAGAGGCAGCCCAAACTGTGGATCGCTTTGTAGCTCTAAACAGATTGCCCAGGGCCAGTCACAGGCAGCATCTGACATCGGCCTGCACTAGAGTACCTCCCAAGAGGCCTCAGAACCAACACCCAAGGATACGTTTATTAATTTTAGAGAGAAAAGTATCAGTGTGAGAGAGAAACATTGATTGGTTGCCTCCCGTACGCACCCCAACCAGGGATTGAACCCACAAGTTGGGTATGTGCCCTGACCAGAATCGAATCCATAACCTTATAGTGTACAGGACAACGCTCCAACCAATTGAGTCACCCAGCCAGGTCTGTCCTTGTACATTTAAATGTAAGTAGAATAGCTATATCTATTAGTAAAAGTTATTATAATGTAAGGGAAAAGCAGTATTACATATGGACCCCATATAGATAATTTTAAAGTGTACAACTTTAAAATACTAGTTTTAGTTTCTGTGGAAGAGATCAAACGTACTAGAGGTTTAAGTCTATAATAACAGTCCATGAATCCATCTGAACTCTCCCTATGAGAAGCTCAAAGAATTCTAAGTATATATATGAGTTACCACAGCCCCATGACTACATCCCACAGATCTACTGAACAGAAATGTTCCTAAGGACTAGAACTTAGCTGTGTGTTTTTTGCTTTTTTTTTTGCGGGGGGGGGAGGGGGGGAGTCTACCTATAAGCTTGAACTCTGGTGATCTCCTCCATCAGTTTTATCCCATTTCGTTTATGTTTCCCTTCCCTACATATGCCAGCTAAAGTGGTTTGAGGCCTTCAGCACCCACTATTTTACAGGCCACTTATCTCAGGAAATTTTCCCTAATGTCCATTGAGGATGTGATTGCAAAATTATGTGTTCCTTTTAGGGAAGCCCTAATATGCCCATTCTGTGGCTGCCTTCTAAGCATCTATGCCAATGTAAGTCTCTCATGGGACTGCATCTCCTGTTCCATTCCTTAGTCTTCTGAATACAGTGATGTACCCACAGCAACAAACAGCAAGTCATTTGGTGAAGATAACACTTCCCTTCAAATTCCCAAAATTTCCAAAACTCATTAAATGACTAAAAAGCCATTTTGAATCCATAAGTTTAGATGTGCTTATTTTTGCAATTTGCTCAGTGTTAACAATGATATTATACTGATAAGTTAGCAGGTATTAAAAATATTAAGTAACTGTTCCTGATTTGTTTTGCCTTTAACAGTGGAGAGTGCTAAGAAGTTTGGAATACCAAGCACATGACAACACATATTCAAGAAATCAATTTTATCTCCTGTCACTTAAAAGTAATTTTCTAGAGTTATTGGTTTCTTCTAATGAGAGAGATGATCTTTCTCAGGGTGAGCATGTAAGGTTAGTGATGGCTAGGAGCAGTGACTAAATTAGATGGTTTCAAATCCTTAACAAGAAGTGTCTACCACTTCCCAATATAAGGCAATTATGCATTTAGTTACATCGGGGTCCTTCTAAAAGAGGTGATCCCTGTAGACACACAGAAATTGGTATTATATATTGGTTTGAACAATGACTATGGAATTTCATGGAATGAAAACATTCATCATCAAACTCATATAAACAGAAAGGAGAATAGTGGTTACCAGGGCCAGAGGGAGTGAAGAATGGAGAGTTACCGCTCAATGGATACTGAGTTTGAGATAAGAAAAAAGTTCTGAGAATGGAGAGTAAAGATGGTAGTACAACAATGTAAATGTCCTAATACCACTAAACTATACACTTAAAAATGGTTAAAATGGTAAATTTTATAAGTATATTTTAGCACAATTTTAAAAATTCATCATGAAACATAACTTTTAAACATTTCTAGACAATGTTCTAGAAACGGATTTTAGTGAATTTTGCAGCTGTCTCATTAAACCTGAAATACCAAGCAAAGCATTTAACTGACACACAAATCTATTCCAATGAGGAATTTAGACAACGGTCTATATATTTTTATAGGCAGTTCTTCTCCCTCTAAGTTACCTGCCTTTTGGTCATTTCATTTCTTGAAGCACCAATTTCTGTGAGGGCAGGTATAGAAAGAGCAATTAATTTTGTAACTACTTAGCAGAGGAAAATGGACTTACATGAGGTTTCTGAATTACTAAATTTTAGCTAGCTGTGTTTTTCCATGCCACTATTAACATGGGTAATGAACACATTTTCATCACAAGTCAAGCAGTTTCCATTTGAAGGCAGGTTGTCATTATTCCTGCCCAAGAAAACAAGTCATACAGACTTCCAGAAGCAACATACAGGGGCTGGGCTGGCAGCAAACTGGGCAGATAATCCTTTTCCTAGAACATGCAGTGGGCACCACTGCCCCAGCTACTGCCCCAGACAGCTTACAGGTGAGGGACTGAAAACATCCCAGCCTTCAAAAGACAGGACGAGGGGAAACTCCAAACACAGAACTCCCTCAGTGCCTCTGCAACTCAGGAACTCTTGATCGCCTTTGCCAGCAATGTATCCCATTTATATATACCTTGGCATTCTACTGTGTTTTCATCTTCTTCACATAGCCTTTTCCACACCAGCTGCTTTCTAATAGCAGGTTTCTGGTTGTGTTCATTACAGCTCAGTTTCCCTTTCTAGGAGCTACACAAAGCAACTGAAGGACACACCCCAAAACCCCTGAACAGAGCTGAGACAGGAGGGCCGTGAGCTAGTGTTAGGACATTTGTCCTCTGGTGCACACACAGCCTCCTAAGGGTGGCTGGAAGACATCATCTATCTTCCTCTCCTTAGTGGGAGCCAAACCATGTAATTTCCATCCTGCTCCATCTCTTTCAAAGAGAGAAAAATAGAACCTCTGCTGCTGGAAAGAGCTGAAATGCTTGGTAATGAAAAAAGGCTGCATTCCCATACCAAGTTAATTAAGAGTCAAATGTGAAAATTATGCTTCTCACGTCAGGTTTTGGTTGTTTAGTCTTAATGAGAAAAAAAAAAAGCCCAGTGAGGTTGAGTAGTTATGGAAGATAATGTTAAGAAATTTATTTTAAATCCACACATCATAACAACCACTGGGTAGAGACATTTCTGCCCAAACATATTTCACTAATTAAACTAAACTTCTTTCAAATCAAGTATGCCATTAATACTATCACTTTTGGTAAATTACCTTATAAAAATGCTTCATTTTACTATATTTTGAAGAAAGCAGAAGCCTCTGGTATTAGAGTTTAGTCTTAATGAGACAAAACAAAAATTAAAAAAGAAAAAAAAATTAAAGCCTATGTTCCTTCAGACCTAGTTCATTGATGGCAATAATACCAAGCCCTCTGTGCACACCCTCTTTTTCTCAGAAAATGAACGCAGAGTATCTTAGCTCAAGTAGCTATAAAAAAAATACCATAGAGTTGGTGGCTTATAAATAAACATTTACCGTCCACATTCTGGAGGCTGGAAAGTCCAAAATCAAAGTGCTGTCAGATTCGGTGCCAGGTGAGAACCCACTTCCTGCTTCACAGACAGCAGTCTTTACACTGTGTCCTCACATGGTGAAAGAGAGGAGAAAGCCTCCTGGTTCATAGACTGCAGTTTTCAAACTGTGTCCTGACATGGTGAAAGGGAGAAGAAAGCTCCCAGTGTCCCTTTTATGAGTACACTAATCCTATTCATGAGGGCCCCATCCTCATAACCTAATCACTTCCCTATCCAGTGGTCAGCAAACTCATTAGTCAACAGAGCCAAATATCAACAGTACAACGATTGAAGTTTCTTTTGAGAGCCAAATTTTTTAAACTTAAACTATATAGGTAGGTACATTGTTATTAACTTAATTTGGGTACTCCTAAGGCTTAGGAAGAGCCACACTCAAGGGGCCAAAGAGCCGCATGTGGCTCTCGAGCCGCAGTTTGCCGACCACGGCATACCATCACATTGGAGGTTAGGATCTAAACATGTGAATTTCCCAGGGAGGGAGATTGGGGGCAACAAACATTCAATTTATGACACAGAGTAATGAGAATATGTTCTTAATCTTCACACTGTCCCTAGAGGTAAAGGGAGCATAGATTATTTAGGTTCTGTTTTGGCTAAAGAGAGTTAAGTAGAAAAGGTAATCTGATCACAGATCACAGAGGCTGGGGTGGAGCCCTGATGAACTCTGACCTTCTGGTGCTGTGTTCAGTACTTCACTCGTTTCAGGATCATACTGTAAGAGTTGAAAAATATCAACAATCAATGGCTTTATTTGAAGTTATAATTTAGATTAATTATTGATAAAGTATAACTTTAAGAAGAAAATATTTTAAAAGAATAAGGTTTTAAGCCAAATAGAGCAGGTTATAAGATACCAACTCACAAGTACCCACTCTATTCAATACTTTCCCTTAAAAGAATAAGGTTTTAAGCCAAATAGAGCAGGTTATAAGATACCAACTCACAAGTACCCACTCTATTCAATACTTCCCTCATTTATTATGTGGAGATATCCACAATGAGCTAGGCAGATAAATATATCTTAAAATGAGAGGTCCAAGAATGAAAATTGACAATGTATGTTGGGATTTTATTGAAAAAAATATTTGAATAAAGCTGAGCAAGGAAAAACACCAATATGCTTCCACATTCTGAATAAATTACAACACACAAAGAGTCAATAAAAACAGAAGTCCATAAATATCTTCGTTGTTACAAATAAAAAAATAGTATTTACAACATACATACACACACACACACACACACACACACACACACACAATTTGGAATCAGTATCCATTTTCTTTTCCTCAAAAAAGTAATTGAAAAGTACAGTCATTCTAAAACCTCTGGGTCAATTCAGTCTTAAAAGCAAATTATTTTGCAATTCTAAGCTGCCACTTTAGTTAATGTTTTAGTTTAAGCCTTTCAAAGAGTCAAATATCTGCATGTGACAGGTACCATTTAATGTGACAAAGATATTGGGAACCAGCCCCTGCCTACAAATGCAAAAAGCTTTAAGTAACATTAAATTAAACCCAGTACCTGTGCATTTATCCTTATCTGCAATCACCATTTCATCAATGAATATGGAAAAGTAAAGTTAACTACAGAGTAGGTTCTGTATGAATTAGGCTTAAATTTCTCCTCATCACACCGTATTGAGGTTGACTCAGGAGTGTACTGAGCCTGCATTTGAGAAGCACAGGCACATTTTATTTGAAGGTATCAGAATAATGTGTATTTGTTCCTATACTGCCTGATTTATAGAGACAGGATAGATAGGCAGAGATCTTCCCGGGTTGGCCCAATCCCATGGGGAGTGCCTGGACAAACAAACACCTCCTGCTCCCGATTTAAGCCTTTTCTGCTCCACCAGCCAGTCACTCGATTACATTTGACCTGCGTGCCCCACTTCAAATCTCCTAAAAACAGCCTGTTTGGTTTTTTGTGAGTCTTTGTTTTAAAATTTGTACACATGGGCCTGTGGTTATTTGGGAGAATAAAGTCACTCTGATCTAGAGAGCAGCTTGAATTCTGGAATACTAGTTTAAAAGAAATGAAACTGATTTGCAAATATTTCTTGTGCATTTAGAAGAGTGCTGGGAACAGAAAAGAGTAAGGAAAAGTCTTTGCCTTCAAAAGATTTCAGAAGGCCAACCTTGCAAGATCCCAAAATTACCTAAAGGCAATTACTGTGCCTTTATCAGTCACACATCTTTTTTTTAAATATATTTTTATTTATTTCAGAGAGGAAGGAAGAGGAAGAGATAACCATCGATGATGAGGGAGAATCACTTGATTGTCTGCCTCCTGCACGCCCCACAACTCAGGCATGTGCCCTGACCAGTAATCAAACCGAGTCAGTCACAGATCTTGGAGGCAGCAATAGTGCCAGTGGTTCTCCATCATGAACACCAGAATTACCTGAGAAGCTATTAAAAATATTTGTGTCAAGGTACCACCATCAGAGAATTGTATTTGATTGCTGGGAAAGAGCCCTGACATTAGTAGTTGCATAAGCTCCCAGTGATTCTAATGTGCAGCCATAATCAAAACCTACTGCTCTGGACAGTGCAGAAATTCATACCACTGCTAAGGCTAAGAGTTCTCAAACTGGTTCTAAAACTGTCAAGGGCTGTTCAAATCAGCCTTGGATTTCATAAAATAGCTGGCATTCTACCCATACATTTTTTTTCTTTATGTTCCAAATATTATTTATATCATCTGGACTTCAACTAACATGTAACCCTGAGGAGGCTATAAGAACCTTTAGATAACCATTTTATAAATTACCTAGATTGTCCCATAAAATCACTTTTATTACAAACTAGTGGCCCTGCGCACGAATCCATGCGCAAGTAGCTCTCTGCCGCTTGCCTCAGCTGACTGCCCTGCCCACCACTGCTTGTAGCTCTCCGAAGCACTTAGCTCACTGCCCCACCCTCCTGTGGTTCGGTCTTTATGTGAAGGCGTCCCAGACCAATTTGAATTTTACCCTATTATAAGTATAGATACTTCCTCATATGAAAATCTCATTTGTACTTAATAACTGAATTATTCAAAATGTTACTTAATAAAAACATGATTTTGCAAAAATAGAAAAATGAAATACTGACCATTTTCAAGACTCCTGAAATTATCCTCATACCTTTCATGAAAGTTTTGCTAATACAAGCTCTGATAAGATAAATGCAGGCCTGTGTATATGCAAAACTAGGTTTTGTTTTATAGATTTGCTGTTAGGGTTTGAAATAGTAAGGCACATATGTCACAAAAGACTGGTTAAATGGGATAGCAAGAAGTCTTGGTGTAACATTAACTGTCACATATTTCACGATTATAGGTAGGATCAATTCTAAAATCTGCTTAAGGGAGGAAAAGTTCAAGTACAGGACTTATTTTCCCTTAAGTGAAGGTTCTCCCTTGTAAAAGGGGCTTACCAAGGGAAACTATGAACACATCTAGCACAAAATCATCTGAGTTGTTCCTGGAGGATCTGGATATGCAGATGTGAGGTGACAATTATTCTTCCTCATGGTATTTACATCATCAAACTAAAGTTAGGGCCTCCCCATAGCAATGCTGATAATAGCACACACCTGAACAAGCTCAGAAAACATGAATGGATACCTTCTGCTATTTTAGTCAGCTATCTGATTTGGGCCTAATGACAATGGTCCTCTATCCTGCTGGCACATTTGAAACTGATAGAGTTGGCAGTTAGGCAATGAACAGAGCAGGAACGACAGGCCCAGTATGAAATGTCACCAGGACAGAAAGGCCTGGGTGCCTAGCAATAGCCAAAACTAGAGAAAGCAACTGTTATAGGCTAGGACCTTATCCCTAGGGTAACGTTCCCTCCCTTAGCATGTAGCTAGTAATTTAGACCTCCTTAGAGGAGGAACAGGAGGGGGGGGGGGGGCAGAGAATAGCCTCATATGACTCCCATACAAACCCTAAACACCCTCCCTTAAGCATTAAGCCCTCAGGATAATGAAGTTCTGACCCCATCAAATAATCTTAGGAACAAATCCTAGGATCTGTTCACCACAGAAATAGAGTTTTGGTCACACCAAAGATAACATCTAGGCCTCAGTTGTGTTTCAGTTTCAGGCCCAGAAAAGCAGAAAAACCAGACAAAATGATAGCAAATTGATATAGAAACCAGAAGCAATGACTAATGACCCCCTACCCCAGTGCCAAACAATTAATAGAGACATGACCCTGAAAGGACACACCTGGAAAGCTGATGAATGTTCTATTCAGATCCTCCCCTGAGGCAAGGGACCCAGTGTGCACATGCTCGCTCTCGTGCGCTCTCTCTCTCTCTAGAGCCATGGTCAGCAAACCGAGGCTCACGAGCCACATGCGGCTCTTTGGCCCCTTGAGTGTGGGTCTTCCACAAAATACCGCCACACGGTTTGCCGAGCTGCAAGTTTGCCGACACTGCTCTAGAGCACACCCACAACTCCCTTCTCAAGCACATACCTTTGCTTTCTTTCTCCTAAGCTCCAAGGGTCCTTCTTTTGCTTCTGTAACTTGTTTCCTGAGTCCACGCAGCCCAGCTGGTTCACTTCTTCTGTGACTTTCTAAATAAACTTCTTGTAGTAGGGTCTTTGGCTCTGAATTCTTTTTTAGGTGAACTGAAGAACCGAGGTCTAACACCACCACTAACAAAAACCCTGAGACTTTTTAACGATGTTATTGCTGGACCCCATGCCCAGAGTTTATGATTGACTTGATATGAGTGAAACTAGAATATTGGTGTGTTTTTTTAAGGTTCTTAGGTATGTCCTAGCTAGTGTGGCTCAGTTGATTGGTGCATCATCCTGTACACCAACGGGTCATGGGTTCGATTCCTGGTCAGGGCATAAAACCAGGTTGCAGGTTTGATCCCCAGTTAGGGTACATGTGAGAGGCAGCTGATCAATGTTTCTCTCTCACATCAATGTTTCTCTCTCTCTCTCTCTCTCTCTCTCTCTCTCTTTCTCTAAAAAAATATATGTATAGCCTGGCTCGCATGGCTCAGTGATTGAGTGTTGACCTATAAACCAGGAAGTCACGGTTCAATTCCCAGTCAGGGCATATGCCCGGGTTGCAGGCTTGATTCCCAGTGTGGGGCATGCAGAGGCAGCCAATCAATGATTCTCTCTCATCATTGATGTTTCTATCTCTCTCTCCCTCTCCCTTCCTCTCTGAAATCATTAAAAAATATATAAATATGTATATGTATATGTAAAATAAAGGTTTTTAGTTGTGATGAAGGGACCTGTTCCTGAATAAGATGAAGCTAATGCTGTTAGGAAGGAGCCTACGGAGTACTGGAGATGGCTGCACACAAAACAAGCCCACCATAGAGACTTCAGAATATTATTTTTGTTTCAAGAAAAGTGTTTCTAAAGCCAACAGACACACTGGAGCCAAGTCCGCTTTATGACCTCAGATGGCTCTGCCCCTTCCACCCAATCACTATGGACACTTGACTAGGGAGATGCCTACATTCCATGTTCCACATTGCAAGCTGTGAAAGAGAGTAGAACAGGCTCCAACCAGTTCTAACCCAGTGGAGAAGGGAGAGTGAAGGAATCCTGGAGCATCTCCCTGTGCTGACCTGGCTCAGGAGCCCACCTGGAAGCCCACCCAAGATGGTAATGGGGATCTGGCAGTGTGAGGAGCAGGACTGCCAGTGGCCAAGAGGATGAGCTTAGGGCAGTGATGGCGAACCTTTTGAGCTCGGCGTGTCAGCATTTTGAAAAACCCTAACTTAACTCTGGTGCCGTGTCACATACAGAAATTTTCTGATATTTGCAACCATAGTAAAACAAAGACTTATGTTTTTGATATTTATTTTATATATTTAAATGCCATTTAACAAAAAAAAATCAACCAAAAAAATAAATTCATAGGTTCTCCATCACTGGCTTAGGGAAGTTCGCGTGTCACCTCTGACACACGTGTCATAGCTTCTCCATCACTGGCTTAGGGTAATGGAAATGGACCTGGGAAGCCTGGTGACCTGAGAGCCCTGTAGCTAGGCTCCTGCAGCAGGAAAAGGCCATGCAGTTCACTTTCAGCACCCACAAAGAGGAAACCAAAGCCACCAGGACCACCAGTGCTGTACCATCCAGGACTGCAGTGCTGCTGAGGCCCAGAGCGCCATCCAGGACTGAAATGACACGTAAAGGCCACCTGGACAATACATAGGTGATATGGGACTCACAGGGGTCCTGATGTTGGAGACTCGGGATGACCGCAAACTCCAGGAACCAGGAATGCTTGCCACGAAGGAAGACTCCAGTACTCCCCCTGTATTGTATTTTCATTTTATAAGTAATTTTTTGAAGCCAGAGAAGCCAACAAAGGCAGCAATGGGGCTTATAGAAATAACAGTGGAAATGATGAAGCTGAACCAGCAAATAAACTCAAATCCAGTAAAAAGTGGTAGAAACCGGGCTGTTAGTGAACAAGTTATCTGTCTAGGCTGAGACTAATTTTATGCTGGCAAACCTGACAAACAAAACTAAGAAGTATAGAAAGTAAATTGAAAATCAGTGGAACAACTATGTACAAAAAAGTAGTGAGATCCTATAAACGAGACAAGAATTAGTCTCCCAGTATGTGAAACAAACTTCAGAGCTGAAAACAACACAGCCCTTGGCAAAGGAAAAGCTAGAATCTGATTTGAAGCAGCAGTTGGGAGGCAGTGAGGGGACATTTTACTGGTAAAGGAGAAACAGTACAGAGAATTGCAGACTTTACATGATGCTAAACAAAGCCCGAGTTGAGACAGCTGCAAAGTCCCATGCTTGTTACCTACAGAAAAGAGCTTTACTGGACAAGCAACTGAATAAGCCAGCCAGGAGCATGTCCGGAAAGAGGGAAGCTAAAAAGGAAGCCCCAGGCCTTGTAGGTGGCAGTAGAGAGGCATGCTTCTGAGCTGCACCACCTCCAGAGAGCCAGGAGTTACATAAAGAGTTAGTGCAGCAATCTTAGCAGTGTCCGGAGGAAAAGACCCCTGCCCCAAAGCTAGCTAAAAATTCAGAAGCAGCAGCTGCAGCACGAACAGTTGTCTATGGAGTGCTTATTCCCAGAGAGGCAAGGACTTCAACAGGGTGCTCCAAAGAACAGAAGGTCTTCCCTAGCAACTGAATCAATCCACAATAATCTCTAAACTATCACTGATTCAATAAGAACTGGAGCAAGTATTCTTAGGTGCTGCATAAACCTGGTTTAGGCGGCTTTGGGATCTCATTGCTACTGTAAAATATCCATCATGACATGTTAGTATGAAGGATATGGTACTTTTTTTCCAGACAAACTACAAAATATTTGTGTAACTAGCTTCCCCTAATTAGGTTTCTTTTAATTCGCTCTTTGGTAAACAAGGTGTCCCTCAATCCTCCAGATAACCTAACACCATTTGCCAAACACTCATATATGAGAAAACCACCTTGGGGAAGTGAGAAGAAAACAATTGTGTGATTCATTTCATCTAGTTGAGTCAGATTTCTTTATAGAAAAAGCACCCTTAAGGATAGCATCTCAGATTGACTTCATATAGTGCTTTCTGGTCTGTAAATGACCAGTATCAGTTTATTCTCATTTCTTTTGGGCAATTCAAAACACAAAGACAAATTGTTTTTCTGCCTTTTTTTTTTTTTTGAAAGTTTGTGCCAGTGGCCAGGTAACTTCTTCTATAGTTTGCTCATGAGTGAGAAGGTACTCTAATAACAGCAAGATCAATAAATGCTAGGTAGAATGACCTTATGTCTGATGTAGGCCTCACAATTACAGCTTTCAGTAAATTGAGAAGGGAAGACAGAGGGGACATATACTACGTCAACTCTTTTGAAAATGTTTCCTATGAAGTAATAACTCTAGAATCAATGAGGTGGCTAAATGCCTCTGCATGTTTTAGAAAAATGTATCAAAAGAAAGTTTTTAAATATCTGGACAGCTTTTTAAAGAGTCTTGTGCCATCTATTTCCTTAACAACATCCTAAATTGTAAGATGCCAAGATTACATAAATATAGTATTTTAGTTTTAGGTCCCGAAATTATATATTTTTTAAATATATTTTATTGATTTTTTACAGAGAGGAAGGGAGAGGGATAGAGAGTTAGAAACATCAATGAGAGAGAAACATCGATCAACTGCCTCCTGCACACTCCCTACTGGGGATGTGCCCGCAACCAAGGTACATGCCCTTGACTGGAATCGAACCTGGGACCCCTGAGTCTGCAGGCTGACACTCTATCCACTGAGCCAAACCGGTTAGGGCCCCAATTATATTTTTGAACTACATGTGCACTTAATAGTAAATGAAATGCTTTTTGTAATTAATATGTGCCATATATTTATGCCTATTTAATAGAGCTGGGAATAGTATTTTAAATTAGTATAGGCTTTTAGAGTAGGTTGTTTTTTATGTGTGGTGTTTTGTTTTGCTTTGCTTTAATGACATATTTTGATGGTTAGACCAATGATTTATTTGCTGACTTCTAGTACAGAAATATAACCCCATATCTTAGCATTGCTTTTCTATGAAAAAATATAATCAACTGTATGTTTTCCAGAAATTGTAATAAAAAACTTGAAAATAATTTTCTTGAATTTTATTTTATTGATATGTAAAGTGAATTCCTTTAAATTGCATTACAAAAAGGACTGTCCCTCAATGTGCTTTTAACTTGTAGCTTTAAATTTTTTTCTGTTAAATATGTAGTTTCTTTATTAAACAAGCATTTTGTTATTAAGAATTAAAACCTATCTGGATTTAAAAATAAACATATAAGTAAGGAAAAAGGTTCTCAGGTGTGTAATGTAAGGCCAGAGTAGAGAACCAATGGGCTAATATGATCCTAGAACAAATAAAGCGCAACAAGTTCAGACAAAGACAGGTATGATCTTTGAGCTTACTTACACAACTCAAATCCTGGTCTCTCCTCTAGACAAGAAGGGAAGGTGGCTTGTGAAACAGGGAGGAGCTTGAGCTCACAATCAGACAAGACTTCAAATCTCAGCTCCATTAACTAGCTGTGTATCCTTAGCCCATTTGTGAAAGTTCTTTCAGCCTGTTTCCCCAGATTAAAAATGGTACTAATTATATCTCATCGGGGTTTTACCAAGACTAATATGAATGAGATGTAAAACAACTAGTACAATTTTGGTTTCATCCCATTTGTCAGCAGAGTCCAGGGTTGTTGGGCACCTACACTGGGGGTTCCAGATACCTTTCTCAAAGTTCTCATAAAAACTGAAAGTGGGAATGTAGGTAAAGTACATAGCACAAAATAGTTTTATTTCCCTTGCTCTGCCTATATTTTGATTTCTGTTTCTAATCAATTATGCTTCTGAAATATTTCCTCTTCATAAAGCAAATAACTCTCAAACTCAGAGAACAAAAATTCACAGACAACCCAATGAAAATATACTAGAGAGAGTGATGTCAGCAGCATGGCCATGTTAGCTGACCTCCAAGTCTCTCCCCGTGCAATTACAACAAGTTGGACAGTTATAATTCAACAAAGGAAATCCCAGCTCAACACATAAACACATCTGAGAGATCCACACACTGAGACACCTAAATGTGGACACATCAGAGCAAGTGGGGTAGGCAGGATGGAGTAAAGACAGAGACAAAGGCCACAAACAGTCCATCTCTTGCCTCCCAGCAGATGCAACAGCAGTGAAGGGCTCCAGGGAAACTCCACTGAACAAACTGAAAGGGCAGAAACAGCAACTGAGCCTTGGTGGCTGGCATATATTGAGGCTGGGTCCAGGGTCAGAGATAGAGACAGAGAAGCACTGCAAAGGGTCACAGCATTCAATAGCCCGCCAGCACCAGACAAATGATTCTGCAGATGTGGGAACCTGTCCACCCAATCCCCTGTGTGGCCAGTCGGCAGTAAAAATCATCACTCTGCCAATAGTAAAAGAACTGAAAAAAACAAAAAAACTTTCCAGGCTAACTCCACAGGAGAGAACAGAACCCCAAACACATGAGCCCACTCCCCCGGAACTCCTAGCCTACCCCTCCCCCACCTATCATAGAGGAGCCTGGTAAAGGAAGCTGGGTCAACTCCAATGGAGTTGCTCTACTGACAGCTTCTACCTACAGGAAAGTGGCATAAGCAACACAGTGGCCACAACAACCACGCCCTGCAATAATCCAGAGGAGTGGTGCCCCAAGACAAAGGCCAGCAGGTCATAAAGGGGACCCCCACCTCTTCAGGGAATATGGGATGCTTTCCATGGCCAAGACTACATGCCCCACAGAGATCCCAGAAGCCCCAGTAGTGTAGGTAGGAGAAAAATAAAAACTTGAGCTTCAGCACCACCTACTGGAAAACAAAAGAAAGACCTCTATTATCAACCTGCTAAACAGTGATGAGTCAAATACTTCATTACCACAAACACCCAGGCAGAAAAATAATTCATCAAGCACAATAAATAACGAAAGTAACAAGGGAATTCAGAAAGAAAATTTAAAAATCTCGAGAACAAACTTAAAGACATGGATGACTGTGATTTAAACGACAGGGAATTTAAGATTGCAGTTCTTAAACAAACAAAAAACTAAACAAGATACAAGAAAACTCAGAAAAGCTAATTGAATTCAATTAGCTCAGTAATAAAATCAACAAATAAGTATTTCAGAAAAAGATTAAAACTGTAAAAAATAACCAAAGAGAAATTCTGGAGCTAGAGACTCAATAAATGAGATGGTAACCAGAGCAGACCAGATGGCAGAAAGATTCATGCACCGGGCCTCTAGTAAGCTAATAAAACACCTAGTTATCTAAATCCAAAAGGCCTTCTCCATGGCACATTGTATTAAAACTGTCAGAACTTAATGACAAAGAAAAATTATCAAGGCAAACAGGGAGAAGAAGATGATAACCTAAAAAAGAAACCCCATTAGATTCTCATGGAATTTTTCAGTGGGAACACTACAAGGTAAAAAAGTGTGAAATCAGATATTTGAATTATTAAAAAATAAAAATCATCAGCCAAGAAATATATACCTAGAAATTATCCTTTAAATATGAAGGAGAAATAAAGGCTTTCCCAGATATACAGAAGCTGAAGGAATTTACCAACACAAGACTGCAAGACAAAAAATACTGAAAAGTGCTCTTCTACATGAAATAATAGGGCAATAGGACACAAAACTGTAAGTAGACTAACCAAAAGAAGCAAGAAATTACAATCTCTGTTCAGAATATTAAACACTTAAATATAACAAAGATTAAAGGAGGTAAAAGTTTTAAGAAATAAAAAAAAAAGCCCAGTTGGCGTGGCTCAGTGGTTGAACATCGACCTCTGAACCAGGAGGTCACAGTTTGATTCCTGGTTAGGGCACATGCCAAGGTTACGGGCTTGATCCCCAGTGTGAGGTGTGTAGGAGACAGCTGATCACTGATTCTCTCTCATCTCTCTCTCTTGATGTTTCTCTCTCTCTCTTTCTATCTCCGGATCCCCAGTGTGAGGTGTGTAGGAGACAGCTGATCACTGATTCTCATCTCTCTCTCGATGTTTCTCTCTCTCTCTTTCTCTCTCCCCCCCCTTCATCTCTGAAATCAATCATCCTATCTAATAGAGAAACATGGTAATTAACTGTAACTTCGCTACCCTTCTCATTGGCTAATCAGCGAGATATGCAAATTAACTGCCAGCCAAGATGGCGGCCGGCAGCCAGGCAGCTGAAGC